>NC_136621.1:13068407-13364978 GCF_933228915.1 Telmatherina bonti
TTCAGAAAAAACTTATATTTTTAAAACAGAGTTATTATGAAGCGGGAAGTTAATCAACAAAACATTTAGCTTATAAACTGCGAAAACAACAGGCTGAAAGAACCATATACAAAATTAAAGAGCCAGGCACAAATAACATCACCTACAAAGACACAGAAATACGGAATATTTTGCCAAATTTTATCAAAAGTTATATGCTTTAAAAGAACAGAATGAGGAAGATCATACTGAAACACTGCTAAATAAACTGGCGTTACCTACCGTATCAAATGATCAAAACAAAACTTTAACAAAAAAAATAACAGCCCAGGAATTGACAATAGCAGTGAATAGACTACAACTAAACTAATCGCCAGGATCGGATGGCTACAATGCTGAATGGTACAAAATATACTTAGAGGAGCTTTCTCCTCTTCTTTTAAAAACTTTCAATTGGGTTTTAGACGGGGGGCAGATCCCACCGTCCTGGAGGGAGACAATAATTACGGTAATTCCGAAAGAGGGAAAGGACACGATGGATTGCTCCAACTACCGACCAATCAGTCTCCTCAACCAGGATTACAAAATGTTTACCTCCATACTAGCCAAAAGACTGGAACACATCCTTCCAAGTATAATAAACTTAGACCAGACAAGTTTCATCAAAGAAAGGAAAACTCGAGACAACATTAGACGGACGCTACATGTGATCAATCATATACATAAAAATAAAGAACAGGCAGTCACACTAGGCCTAGATGCCCAAAAGGCTTTTGACACTGTAGATTGGGCCTTTTTATTCAAAGTATTGTCAATTTCTCAGATACATTTATAAAGGTTATACAATTGATTTACAACAATAACACAGGGAAAATCAAAATAAATGGAAGTTTATCAGAACCAGTACAGATAAAACAGGGTTGTAGGCAGGGTTGTGGCCTCTCCCCAAGCCAAGATTAAAACAGACCTAGACAGATGGAATTTGGTGACTTACCTAGGACTTGTTCAAAAGATAGAAGCAATAAAAATTATTATACTACCCAAACTATTATATTTATTTCAAACAATCCCAGCTGAACCACCTAACAATATGTTTCAAGAAATTGATAAATTAATCTCAAGATTCATCTGGCAAGTGAAGAGGCCTAAAATAAGATATAAGACCTTTCAGTTGAACAAAAACAAAGGAGGCCTCTCCCTTCCAAATATGAGAAACTACTATATGGCAGCTCAGATTAGTCCACTGATAGACATATGCAACCCATCTTATGCAGCCAAATGGAAGGAAATTGTAATTTTAATAATAATTTAATAAATTGTAAAGACACCATCATATACCTGCTCCAGAGAGCACACTCTTATCTTGACCATTCAGGCAGCACTCTGAGGGTCATGTTCTTTGATTTCTCAAGTGCTTTCAATACCACTCAGCCTGCTTTGTTATGTGAGAAGCTCCATAAATTCCAGGTGGATACCTCCACAACCACCTGGATCTATGACTACCTCACAAACAAACCCCCGTTTGTGAGACTGATAAGTTTTGCGTCTGAGACTGAGGTCAGCAGTACTGGTGCACCACAAGGAACTGCATTCTTGCCATTACTCTTCACTCTGTACACCTCAGACTTCCAGTACAACTCTGAGTCCTGCCATCTGCAGAAATACTGCAGATGACTTTGCAGTTGTGGGGTGTATCAGTGATGGACAAGAAGCAGAGTACACACAACTGGTCAGTTAGATTGTAAAATGGTGCGGTAACAATCATCTCCTATTAAATACCAGCAAAAAAGAGATGATTGTTGACTTCAGGAGGAACAATAACACACAGCACCATCTCCATCCTGGGAGAGGAGGTGGAGTAGGTGGAGGAATACAAGTACCTTGGGGTTCAGCTGGACAACAATCTGGGCTTTAATGCAACACTGAATACATCTACAAGAAAGGTCCGAGCAGACTCTACTTCTTACGGAAGCTGAGATCATTTAACATCTGCACCAACATGTTGCATATCTTTTAGAAGTCTGTTGTGGAGAGTGCAGTCAGCTTTGCAGCCATCTGCTGGGGTAGAAGCATCAGAACCACAGACCTGAAGAGAAACAACAAACTGATCAAGAAAGCTGCTTCTGTACTTGAAGTAACTCTGGAGCCGCTGGAGCTGATTGTGCAAAGTAGAATGCTGCACAAGCTGATGAAGATGATGAAGGATTCTGATGGGTATCCAAAACTTACAGAAAACTGCCATGAGCTCTTTAGAAAATTCCTGCCTTTTATGGCCAATTTAAATTGAGGGGGAAAGATAATTGCTTGAGGGGGCATTGTTAGTTCTTGCATATTTTCACGCAGAGTGTAGAACACCATGCACTCTGCAAAGTGCAATAAAACCGTGTAATGCACAGATCTGAGTTGTTTAATCTGCTTATACCATGGTCACTCACAGTAAACATGTTAAAACCATGCTTTAAAGACCAGCTAAATATGTTTTAAGGTTAGAAATGATTTTCTATTGGCCTCAATGTGGTTTTCATGCTTAGCAACTGTTGTAAAGAGAGATGGAATGCATAATTATGAGATTTTGTTCAGGTACCAGACAAGTGAATCCATCCAACAAGATGAAAATTGAAATAACAAGAAGAAATAAAAACCAGCTCGACCGCCAGCTGCACAGCTATCCAGCCTATGTCTCTGCTTACTCTACAATGCAATTGTACAGTATGACAGGGGTTTACAACACCCAGATCATACCGTTTCAACCGAGAGCAAGCAGAGACTGGCCTATAAATGCAAGGCGTATCGAACACAGTCCAAAGGAAACAAATGCCACGAGCGCTATTTATAGGCCTCCAAATCCAGGTCTATTTGACCAATGGTGCCAAATTAAAATATTTCAAATAAAACGTTGTCTTTACATGAATAAATCTTGAAAAATAACAGGACAAGTACTAAAAGTAATATTATCCGACTTTCCTCGCAAACAAAAGATCTTTTTTACCCCAAATTTTTCATTTCCCATGAAGACTTGCGGAAAAAAACGTGTCTTGAAAAATAATAGCCATGATAAATAAAAACAATGTCAACCGAGGTTTCCGTTTCCTCTGCTACGTTAAACGGAAATGACGACTAGTTGGTTTGGTTTGGCGATGGAGCGAATTAGCCGAGCAGCTAAGACAGTAGAAGGAAGGTAGCGGACATTTAGATTGGCGCCCATTTCCCCAAATGCCGCCGCAGTTGTGGTGATATTTCCAAACAAAAAGCAGAGAAGCGTCATTTAACAGGAGCACTTACACAACAGCTAGCATGGCCGCATGGCTTAAAACAGCTGGAGCTCCGAACATGTTGACAATAATCACGAGGCTGAAGTTAGCTTCCGATTCGCAGCTTCCGAGTCGCAGTATGTGTAAAGGGCAATTCCACTGAATTTTTCGGAAACTAGACCACATTAGACCAGGTCCTGACAAAAATCCACTATACTTACACTCTTCAAACCTGGACAGAAATATTCCACATACTATGCAGATTCGTGAAAACATAGTGTCTGATTTGTGAAACCTTTATTTGTGGAAATACACATTAGGCTTGTTTCATTATATTTTTGGCATCTGCACCACATTAAGGTCCTGAAAAAACAAAACAAAACTACAACATTTAGACACCCCAGACATTAAAACACAGTGTCAAACAGCAGTTTTAAACAAAGCTTTATTTTGCTATTCAAAGTGGTATTACATGAAATTCTCATGTTGCACAAATCCAATGTTAGGTACTTTTTTTTCTTCTTCTTCTTCTTCTTTTTTTTTTTTTTTTTTTTTTTTTACCACAGAAATAGAAAAGAAAGCAAATTGAATAAGATCACTTCAGAATAAACTGGACAATTGAAGTTGTATAATTGTATTTTCTGGTCATTTCTGATTGGATCAGAATACCCATGAATGTACTGTTTCTCATACAAGGGTATGGTAACCCTGGGATACTTCAAGGCATTCCAGGAGATACTTGAATTTTCCTTCAAGATCTATGTATTTTTTTCTTTAAAACATTCTTTATTAAATTTATATAAATATATTTCAAAGTTTTAATATATTTCAGTAAATGTTAATGTAAATTTATAAACTGAATTTAAATTTACATTTACACCTTTTCATTCCTCCCAAAATCCCACATTCTGACATGACTTGAACCCCACTTGTTATGAGCCGTCATACTTATCGCATAAACAATAACATGCTGGCTAATGGGAGCTTGAGAAGTATTATTTGCCTAACCGCAAAAAATAAACAAAAAACTAAACATTAGTAATGGACCAAGCCTTATTCCAAATTGTATTAAATTGATTTCATTCTTCAAAATTCTACACACAGTACCCCAATATGACAAAGTGAAAAATTTATTGTTGAGATATGCACAAATTTATTCAAAATAAAAAAAAAAACTACGAAAACAGATGTACATAAGTATTCACAGTCTTTGCTTAATACTTTGTTGATCCACATTTCGTAGCAAATACAGATAGATAGATAGATAGATAGATAGATAGATAGATAGATAGATAGATAGATAGATAGATTATCTTTTTTTTATTTATTTTTTTATTATCTTTTTTATTAGCATAACCGCAAATGACCACCTCTGTTTGCGAACTCTTTGCTTTTGCTGTTATTTTGTATTTTCATTGACACAATTACTGAAACAATTTCCTGTTTGTAACGACATATATGACAAAATCATGGCCAATCTTTCCAAAATACTCGACAACAGGCTGATGTTTTTAATCAGAAATGGTTGTAATTCGCTCATATGACCACCTGGTGGCAGCATTTAGCTATGAATCAAGAGTCTCCTCCCCTTAAATATCGCGTCATTGCGTACGCGGAAGTAAACAGTCGGCTTTCTGCTCACGTTTTTTCTGCCACTTAATCAGTAAAAAAAAAGTGCTTTTGTACATGAGTGTGTTTAGTTCTTAGGATTACACAGATGTCGGTCCCTTCAGCAGAAGATCTGGTCAGATACTGGGAGAGGTCAGTCAGCAACACACGCTTCCTGCAGCTTCCTGCCCTTCAACTTGTTCAGAAATCCGGTTTTCTGTGGACTCCGACCATCAGTCATCCTCAGTAGATATTTATTTGTGAACAGTGACGAGACCAGTGAAAACGGCTCGAGCTCATTTAAAGCTTGTACTTAAATGATACAGCTCTAATCTGGATTTTACAGTGATTTATTTTAATATTGTTCTAGTTTCAGTAATATGAAAAACTTCTCTTTCTAGCACTGTACAGATTTCACCCACATATACAGATTTTTCTGTATTTGTTGACATTTTCAAAACAAATCTGAAGGAAAACAAAACTATAGTAGCACATGTATGTTGTAAATAAGAAATCACAGTGAACACCCCCAGTGAAAAGACCCACAGTGAAAAAAAAAGAAAACAAACAAAAGAAACTATGCTAAGCAAAGCATCTTCTGGCTGAAATATTTCCATCTGAAGTCCAGCTAAGTTTTGTTTTGAACTGGTAATTATGGAGGTTGTCTGATGCAGCACCCTATCATCCTACTCGCTTAGATCGTAGTTTTAATCTTTGGAAGCCTGTGTTAAAAAACAAAGTTTGTTACTGATTAATAACACAGTTGTAATAATAAGCAAAATGAGCCATTGGTGCCATTTTTGGGGGTTTTCCTCTTTTCATTGTGCAGAGCATCACCTGCAGTTGGAGAAAGCAGAGCTCAGACTGCTTGTGTGGAAGAAACAACCTTGACAACTTAACAGTTTGGGCACCATGTGTAATTTGCATGGGATGGAAGGAAATAATACATCAAGAAGATTCAAAAGTTACATTTTAGTTAGTGTTTGCTGCTTGCTTATGACGGCTGCATTCCTAGAATCAGGAAAAAGCTGAGTCAGACCTATTTTAATGCTGTCTGTTATAGTTTTGGTAAAACTCTAGGGAACTATAAATGCTCTGTGTTGTCGGGGACCAAGACCTTGTTGCTGAGAACACAGAGTTTGGGGCGCTATACCTGCTGGTATATGACTTTAAGTGTACTGTCATGTTTGAATAAATCCCCAACACAAACAGCTTCATATCACCACACGTCCTTCCTCCCCTACAGGTCCAATATTTGTGTTCCTCTTTTACTGTCTGACCCTCCCCTGATGGGGGTTTCTTTGCAGCATTTTGATTGTGAAGGCCAGATTCAGCCTCCTCCTTGCTGTTCATGTAGAGATGCATTCATGCTGGTCGTTTTTATTCACTCATTTTCTGCATTGGAGGCGAGTTTCTGTCTTTCTGTCATTGGATGGTCCTGATGCGAGCCAGATCCATGACAGCATGTGATGGTTCTAAAAGCCTCTAGGATTTAATTTCTCGAGGTTTTTCAGACTGACTGAGCTTTATGTCTTCAGCTGATTAAAAACTGAGGAATTCATATCTGCTTGTGTCCTGATGCAGCGAGCAGGAAAGTCTGAGACAGCAGGTGGTGGAGGACGATACCGAGGACTGGCAGAGGAGCCTGGACTTCTCGGACCTGGAGAGGGTCGGTGGGGTGGACCTTTCCTTCATCAAAGGAGATGATGTCAACGCTTGCGCCCAGCTATTTGTCCTCAGTTACCCTGATCTAGAGGTGAGCTGACACAGTCACACCTGGAAACATCTGTTGGGCTGATGCCTGTCTAACCCTACTGGTGACCATGAGGAACAGCTGCAGTATGGACCTGAAACAATTTCTATGACATTTTTCTATCAGAAGTACAGAAGAAGAAATGTAAAATGTCCCCCGCCGCTCTTATTTGGACTCAGCAGTTCGGATAATAAATGAATGAATGGAATATAAAATGTTATCTATCAGTATTTAGTGACATTTTATTGCCTACTGAGCTCATCTGATGTTAGCAGGTAAATGAAAAAACACTCCTACTCGAGGTGGGATTTATTTCAACTGGTGGAGCTGCTGCTACACGTAGAGACTGCTTTGTTTGTTTGTTTGTTTGCCAGTAGTTTTTTTGTCCCCTGTAGCTTCACACAATAATACAGTTTCTTTTATTAAACAGGTGAACCTTATGGTCTAATGGTAAAAGATACCTCTCTTGAATACGCTGGATTATACGCTGCCGTAGTTAATTAGATCAAAATGTGACTTCAGTAGTTTCTGTACTGTTTGTGTTTCTCTGAACATTTTCTCTCTATTATGTAAAGCACATTGGATTGCTGTTCTATACAATATGCTCTATATAACAACCACAAAAAAATGAGATTATTATGAAAAGATTCAGTCAGATTTCTGCGCCCTCGTAGAGCCGCTGATGTGGACCTTTATTTTTTACACTCAGAAAAAGCTCCATAAGTTTTCATGGCTGTGTCATTAGTTGAGAAAGTGTTTGGCAAGATGCGTCCTGAAAAATGACTTCATCACCAAACTTCTCTTCAAATGGTGGAACGAAAAAATGTCTTTTGATTTTAGGTAATGCTACTTAACCAGATGTGGATCCCAGTTCATCAGTCACTGTGGAAGTCGTTTCTCTGTTTCATTGGACTGGAACCAAAAGAAAAACAAAGTTTCAGCATCAGCTGCTTGTCCAGTGCAGATTAGTGATCTTCATCCCATCATCCACAGTCTACGATGGCTTCTCTTTAACAGACTCTAACCTTGTTTTGATGATTGTTTGCCTCCATTTGCATTTTGTTTTATTTTCTTACGGTTAAGTCACAAACACCATGATTGGTTGATTCTCATCTATTTACGTTTTCTGTCCTGACGCTTTGGCGCCTTCCTCCATCGAGCTGCATGTTTTTGTTCGTTCTTACTCCAGATTTGTAAATGATACATTTAAATGCATTTTGTATTTTAAGTACCAAAACTGTTTAAAGTTTGCATCCTCAAATGATTTAACAAGTATTAATATAATATGTTTGAGATGTCATGCATATTTTCAGATTGATCCACAAGATACCAATAAATAGGAGGTATCATATGCAACTGTTTGCTTAGACTTTAAAGACACAAGCAGTCAAATGTCAAAAGCACTTTAAAGGTGGACTCTGAAGCACTTCCAGACTCTGTGTGTTAGCTACTCTACCAAAGCCTTAACCTCCATTCAAAGATGGCATGTACTATAGTGGTGGTTATCTATATTAACTAGGCTTTACTCTTCTGTCTCTGTGGTTGTTCACATGAGAAAAGCCATGTTATACACAATTTAAAATGCTGCTTCTGCACAGATTATACACAGCAAAGTTGTTTGTTACTCTGCGCTGCTAAAAGTTAAAATCACTGCTCAAACACTTTTCTAACTTTATACTAAAGAAGTGAATCAGCTCTGTAATTTTAATGCCAGGTAATGACATAAAGATTATGTAAGTCTCAGCTCAAGGTAGTGTAATCTTTATTAATTGCATATACCTGATATGTAGAATCATTTTAATCTGTGTGTTAAAGTTGGTGTTAGCAGTAGAAGTGATTGTAATTCACAGGAAAAAGGGAAATTTCCTTTGATTTGTCTTCAGGTTTCCAGCAATTTAATGGGTTAAATGCTCAAAAGATTTGAGATTTTAACAAATGAAATTTAGTGATTAAGACAATACGACCCCCACCCCCAACAACAGACTAAAAAGTGGCTGTTAAATAGTTTGTTTGTCTTTTAGTGATTGACAATTGCACTACTATTCAGCTGTTTGATTTTAATGTCCAGCAGCAGCAAACTTCCAGTAGTTCTGCAGGGTGACACTAAAACATTGTGTCTGATATTATTGACGAAAATAATTATCACCAGGAAAAGAATCAGTGAAATAATGGTTTTATTTAGAGACGACTGAATCCTGAGCTACAACTCGTGAGCAGATGATGGGTTCAACATAAGTTAGCACAGTGATCTGACCAGGCTAAAAGAGAACTGTCTTTAAACTTCCAGGTGAAACGTACCTCACTGAAGCGCTGATCTAAGTTTATAATGAACCTAGCTGCACCTGATGGACTGCTGGCTGCTGCAGCCATTGACAAAGTGAGCTTTGTGCATTAAACAGAGTAAACCTCCCCACCCACTCCAGGGTTGATCTGGCTGCATGGTTCTGCATCATGAGCACGAGTCATGCACACACAATACACTCAGTTAGTCTCTGGCAAACTGGGGATGGTCAGGTGCTGCATACATGTGAAGTTATGTGGACTGTGAAAGTTGTGTCCACCATCACATTGACTGAATCTTTCTTTTCTCTCAGGGGTTCGATGACCAGTTTGGAGTCGAGCCACAGTGGCTTCTCTCAGCTCAGTGCCGCCACCACCTCCTCTAACCACTCCCAGTCCAGCTCCATGATCTCCAGGTAGAAACGGATTGTGGAGGAATTGAATCCCCTTCAGCCCACCCCATTCACTGCCCTAACCATCAACATGGAGGCCAACTCTTCTCCCGCCCTCTCCTCGTCATCTTTGGACTCTGATCCTCTTGCACAGCCAGTTTTTGTGGAACTGATGCATGCTTGCACAAACAGAAGAAGAAGTGTACTTGGATGTGATGTTTTTCTGTTAGAAATGCCAGAAAAATCTTCATGCTTTGCAGACTCCCGCTGACTCAGCATGTACGCTCTTGATGGCGATCTCATTAACAAACATGGGCTGTAACTGTTAGTCTTGTCTGTTCAACACATTTGTCTGTCTGCTTCCTTTTTCTGGCATCTTTGCATATCTTGATGTGAGAAATGATGTATAAAGTATATTTGGATTAATGAGAATATGGCGCCTTTACATTTTTGGAGATAAGAAACTTGAATTATGAAGAAAGCATCAATAACTTGGTCTCAGGTTCAATTTATCTTTATTATCGCAAGGTGAGGGGTGATTAGGGGTGGGACTACATTAAAAAAGAAATGTATCTAATGACTTACAATTTTTGTAATCAGTTCATTTTGATTAATTACATTTTAATTCCATTATAAAATTTGCCCCAAAGAGCAACATTTTTTATTTAAATGTATTTCAAGCAATGACTAAATAATAGTAAAAGATGTTAATGTACTAAACTCAAACTATTAATGTCTGGGCAAAACATAATTTAACTTTGAAGCAGTAAAAAAGAAATAGAAAACATTGTGGCCAAAACTGGACAGACCCAAAGTTAAAGTGTCATTTTAAATACTTTAACAGCTGCAGCTCCAATTATTCTACAATTAAAAGTCTACAGCATCTTACAGTAATTTGAACTTCATTAATGAAAAATTTCAAAATATTTATAGACATTAATATCTGACAGTAAACCAGGATGAATTAAGCAGCGTCAACTGCAGTCTTTGCAGTCTGCAAAGAAATGATCATCGAAAGTTGGTAGGGCAGACATTGGAATGAGACGTCGTCGGCTCGGAGGGCCAGCAGTCGGCTCCAGGTTATTCAGAGAGGTGGTCACCTCCGGCTCTGACTGCAACGTGGAGCTACATGAGGAGTGTTCTTCAGGACGGGGAGGGAGAGACTGGGCTTTGCAGCTGCTGCTAATGGAGAAGAGAAAACTGCACAACATTTTGTTATTAATTCAATTCAACTTTATTTGGATAGCGCCACTTCACAACAATGTTGTCACAGGGCACTTTACATACACGAATCAACATACATATCATTTCGAGCCAATTCATACATATCCTATAATAGAAACCAACTGATTGCATCAAGTCATGACTTCGATCCAATCCCCCACCCTGAGCATGCACACGGCGACAGTGGGAAGGAAAAAACTCCCCTTTAACCGGAAGAAAACCTCCGGCACAACCCGGCTCAGGGAGGGCAGCCATCTGCCTCGACTGGTTGGGGTGGAGAGGACAGGAAAGACGGAACAACATGTACAATTGCACTTAATAAGGAAGACCTGCAGAAAAAAGGAGAAATAAGTTAGAGACGGCAATACTGCCATATATTTATACATTAATATATTAGAGGCCCTGCGATGGACTGGCGAGCTGTCCAGGGTGTACCCTGCCTGTCGCCCAAAGCCAGCTGGGATAGGCTCCAGCTTCCCCGCGACCCTGAATTGGAATAAGCGGTTCAGAAAATGAATGAATGAATATATTAGAGAAATAGAGTGAGGTACTTCTCAGTGCATCAGGTAACATCCCCATTGCTATATAAGTAATGGTTGGCTAGACTACCCATAACTATAAGAGCAAAGAGCATAACCTGGACAGTTGGGTCCCGTACATGCAGACTCCAACTCAGGAGATACTCATATCCTAACTATAAGAATCATGAAAAAGGAAGGTTTTCAGCTCGATCTTAAAGGTGTGGAGGGAGTCTGCCTCCCGAACCCACGGTGGGAGCTGGTTCCATAAGAGAGGAGCCTGATAGCTAAAGGCTCTTCCTCCCATAGTACTCTTTGAGACTCTGGGAACCACCAGTAAACCTGCAGCCTGAGAGCAAAGTGCTCTATTTGGAATATACCGAACTATAAGATCTTTTATGTACATGGAATATTACATGTATATTGTACCCAAATAGAAACTGTAAAACATGTTATTTGGATACCGTGTGTGTGTTTACCATTGTGTGGGCGCCAGTGTGCTTTATTGTTCCAGTAGAAACTGGTCAGGGACATGTGGGAACTGACCCTTATGGGCTCGACAAACGGCAACAACAGTGGCAGTCTCTCACATCACACTCTCGGATGGCCTGTCTCTTAGAAATTTGATTGGTTATCATACTGGAGAGAATTTAGGCATTTTCACTGCAGTATGTAACAGATAAAGCATGAAGACTGACAAGTAGGGAGATTTTGCTCAAACTAACAGAAATCTTGCTGTTATTTCTACTTCACAAAAGGGAAAAACAACCTGTTTTGAAAACAAGATAACATCCAGGTGAAATGAATGGAGCAGAAGTAATGTGTCAAGCTCTTTACACCTGGCTTCTTGTAATGAGCAGCTGCTTTACCAGGTGAACTATAAACATACATGAGCATCCAGCTTCAACAAAACCAGTTATTTTCCTCATCTTTCCATCTGGTATTTTTGGTCCTGAAGAGCAAAATTTCTTTCACGGTTTGATGATACACTGCTCTCGTTTGTTGCCTCCACTGTTTAAAAACTCCACCACAATGAGCTGAAAAACTTTCCGCCTCCATGCCGAGAGGAGCAGCAGCTTCTCCCTCACTCAGGAGGCTGAGAGGATGAGAAGCTGTAGCTAGCATCCTCTGTTCCCGACATGTTGTGCTTCTCTTTCTCTCTCTCTGGCTGGACTATTCTCAATGGGGCCACGCTGTTCTTTTAACGCATTGTCAAATAACTCTTGCCATCAGTGATTATCAAACATCATCTGGCGGACCTGACATTATTGTCTCTAGATCACATGTGTCAAACTCAAGGCCCGCGGGCCAAATGTGGCCTGCCATGTCATTTTATGTGGTCCGCGAGAGCTTAAAACGTCTGAGTGTATAATAATAAATAGCTCAAAAGTGTGCTTTGACAAAAAAACTACATTTCCCACAATGACTGTCGACTATGATGGCAGTGTTTCCACATCAATGCTAACGGGTGAAATTGAGAAATAAATTAAGATCCCAAAATGTCCATGAAGCAAAAAGTTGATTCAGACGGAAGATTGTTTCAAGAAAAATGGGAAGGCGAATACTTGTTTGTCCTTCAAGGAGAAAGACCGGTATGACTTTTGTGTCACGAGTCAGTGTCTGTTGTCAAGGAGTAAAATCTGCGTCAACATTTTGACGCCAAACACGGAGCTAAGTACAGCAGAGTTAGCCTTCAAGAAAAGCAACAAATTGCCCAAGAATTAAAAGGCAAACTGCGGTTGCAGCAGATTGTGTTCACGAAATCCTCAGCCAAAAACAATGCCGCAGTGAAAGTTAGCTTGATAGTGGCTGAAGAAATCGCCCACGCTTCCAAGTCTTTTTCAGAGGGAGCGTTTCTGAAGCAGTCTGGGACGCCTGTAAAGCCGTTTTAAGAGGTAAATTAATTGCAAAGACAACCCTTCTTAAAAGAAATCAACAAGAAAAACTAAGGAACTTAGAGCATAAATTGATAGACCTGGAAAAGAGACATACAAATAAAGTAAATGAGGAGACTTTGGAGAAGATTAGAAAAATCAAGGATGAAATAAACCAAGAATTACAAACCCAGATTCAGAAAAAACTTATATTTTTAAAACAGAGTTATTATGAAGCGGGAAGTTAATCAACAAAACATTTAGCTTATAAACTGCGAAAACAACAGGCTGAAAGAACCATATACAAAATTAAAGAGCCAGGCACAAATAACATCACCTACAAAGACACAGAAATACGGAATATTTTGCCAAATTTTATCAAAAGTTATATGCTTTAAAAGAACAGAATGAGGAAGATCATACTGAAACACTGCTAAATAAACTGGCGTTACCTACCGTATCAAATGATCAAAACAAAACTTTAACAAAAAAAATAACAGCCCAGGAATTGACAATAGCAGTGAATAGACTACAACTAAACTAATCGCCAGGATCGGATGGCTACAATGCTGAATGGTACAAAATATACTTAGAGGAGCTTTCTCCTCTTCTTTTAAAAACTTTCAATTGGGTTTTAGACGGGGGGCAGATCCCACCGTCCTGGAGGGAGACAATAATTACGGTAATTCCGAAAGAGGGAAAGGACACGATGGATTGCTCCAACTACCGACCAATCAGTCTCCTCAACCAGGATTACAAAATGTTTACCTCCATACTAGCCAAAAGACTGGAACACATCCTTCCAAGTATAATAAACTTAGACCAGACAAGTTTCATCAAAGAAAGGAAAACTCGAGACAACATTAGACGGACGCTACATGTGATCAATCATATACATAAAAATAAAGAACAGGCAGTCATACTAGGCCTAGATGCCCAAAAGGCTTTTGACACTGTAGATTGGGCCTTTTTATTCAAAGTATTGTCAATTTCTCAGATACATTTATAAAGGTTATACAATTGATTTACAACAATAACACAGGGAAAATCAAAATAAATGGAGGTTTATCAGAACCAGTACAGATAAAACAGGGTTGTAGGCAGGGTTGTGGCCTCTCCCCACTTCTATTCAGTTTGTTTATTGAACCACTGGCGCAGTGGGTTAGACAAAATTCCAAAATACAAGGCTTACAAATAAACAAGGTGGAACAAAAAATAGCTCTGTTCGCAGACGATGTCTTAATTTATCTGACTAAGCCCAAAACTTCCCTCCCGGAGCTATACAGAATTCTAATGGAATATGGTCAAATTTCGGGCTACAGACTCAACTCCCACAAATCACAGGTGATAACGTTTAATTATACTCCTGACCAGTTCGCCAAGGATCACTTTAAAATAAACTGGGGGATGGACTCAATTTCATATCTGGGCATAAACATTCCAAAAGATACAAGCAAACTACCCTCTACGAACTATAATCCATTAATAGCCAAGATTAAAACAGACCTAGACAGATGGAATTTGGTGACTTACCTAGGACTTGTTCAAAAGATAGAAGCAATAAAAATTATTATACTACCCAAACTATTATATTTATTTCAAACAATCCCAGCTGAACCACCTAACAATATGTTTCAAGAAATTGATAAATTAATCTCAAGATTCATCTGGCAAGGGAAGAGGCCTAAAATAAGATATAAGACCTTTCAGTTGAACAAAAACAAAGGAGGCCTCTCCCTTCCAAATATGAGAAACTACTATATGGCAGCTCAGATTAGTCCACTGATAGACATATGCAACCCATCTTATGCAGCCAAATGGAAGGAAATTGTAATTTTAATAATAATTTAATAAATTGTAAAGACACCATCATATACCTGCTCCAGAGAGCACACTCTTATCTTAACCATTCAGGCAGCACTCTGAGGGTCATGTTCTTTGATTTCTCAAGTGCTTTCAATACCACTCAGCCTGCTTTGTTATGTGAGAAGCTCCATAAATTCCAGGTGGATACCTCCACAACCACCTGGATCTATGACTACCTCACAAACAAACCCCCGTTTGTGAGACTGATAAGTTTTGCGTCTGAGACTGAGGTCAGCAGTACTGGTGCACCACAAGGAACTGCATTCTTGCCATTACTCTTCACTCTGTACACCTCAGACTTCCAGTACAACTCTGAGTCCTGCCATCTGCAGAAATACTGCAGATGACTTTGCAGTTGTGGGGTGTATCAGTGATGGACAAGAAGCAGAGTACAGACAACTGGTCAGTTAGATTGTAAAATGGTGCGGTAACAATCATCTCCTATTAAATACCAGCAAAAAAGAGAGGATTGTTGACTTCAGGAGGAACAATAACACACAGCACCATCTCCATCCTGGGAGAGGAGGTGGAGGAATACAAGTACCTTGGGGTTCAGCTGGACAACAATCTGGGCTTTAATGCAACACTGAATACATCTACAAGAAAGGTCCGAGCAGACTCTACTTCTTAAGGAAGCTGAGATCATTTAACATCTGCACCAACATGTTGCATATCTTTTAGAAGTCTGTTGTGGAGAGTGCAGTCAGCTTTGCAGCCATCTGCTGGGGAAGAAGCATCAGAACCACAGACCTGAAGAGAAACAACAAACTGATCAAGAAAGCTGCTTCTGTACTTGAAGTAACTCTGGAGCCGCTGGAGCTGATTGTGCAAAGTAGAATGCTGCACAAGCTGATGAAGATGATGAAGGATTCTGATGGGTATGCAAAACTTATAGAACACTGCCATGAGCTCTTTAGAAAATTCCTGCCTTTTATGGCCAATTTAAATTGAGGGGGAAAGATAATTGCTTGAGGGGGCATTGTTAGTTCTTGCATATTTTCACGCAGAGTGTAGAACACCATGCACTCTGCAAAGTGCAATAAAACCGTGTAATGCACAGATCTGAGTTGTTTAATCTGCTTATACCATGGTCACTCACAGTAAACATGTTAAAACCATGCTTTAAAGACCAGCTAAATATGTTTTAAGGTTAGAAATGATTTTCTATTGGCCTCAATGTGGTTTTCATGCTTAGCAACTGTTGTAAAGAGAGATGGAATGCATAATTATGAGATTTTGTTCAGGTACCAGACAAGTGAATCCATCCAACAAGATGAAAATTGAAATAACAAGAAGAAATAAAAACCAGCTCGACCGCCAGCTGCACAGCTATCCAGCCTATGTCTCTGCTTACTCTACAATGCAATTGTACAGTACGACAAGGGTTTACAACACCCAGATCATACCGTTTCAACTGAGAGCAAGCAGAGACTGGCCTATAAATGCAAGGCGTATCGAACACAGTCCAAAGACAACAAATGCCACGAGCGCTATTTATAGGCCTCCAAATCCAGGTCTATTTGACCAATGGTGCCAAATTAAAATATTTCAAATAAAACGTCGTCTTTACATGAATAAATCTTGAAAAATAACAGGACAAGTACTAAAAGTAATATTATCTGACTTTCCTCGCAAACAAAAGATCTTTTTTACCCCAAATTTTTCATTTCCCATGAAGACTTGCGGCACCTACCCGGAAGTAAGAATACAGCCCCGAACAAAAAAATCGTCTTTATCAGTGTTTTCCCATGATTTCGGAAAAAAAAACGTGTCTTGAAAAATAACAGCCATGATAAATAAAAACATTGTCAACCGAGGTTTCCGTTTCCTCTGCTACGTTAAACGGAAATGACGACTAGTTGGTTTGGTTTGGCGATGGAGCGAATTAGCCGAGCAGCTAAGACAGTAGAAGGAAGGTAGCGGACATTTAGATTGGCGCCCTTTTCCCCATATGCCGCCGCAGTTGTGGTGATATTTCCAAACAAAAAGCAGAGAAGCGTCATTTAACAGGAGCACTTACACAACAGCTAGCATGGCCGCATGGCTTAAAACAGCTGGAGCTCCGAACATGTTGACAATAATCACGAGGCTGAAGTTAGCTTCCGATTCGCAACTTCCGAGTCGCAGTATGTGTAAAGGGCAATTCCACTGAATTTTTCGGAAACTAGACCACATTAGACCAGGTCCTGACAAAAATCCACTATACTTACACTCTTCAAACCTGGACAGAAATATTCCACACACTATGCAGATTCGTGAAAACATAGTGTGAAACCTTTATTTGTGGAAATGCACATTAGGCTTGTTTCATTATATTTTTGGCATCTGCACCACATTAAACAAGGTCCTGAAAAAACAAAACAAAACTACAACACTTAGACACCCCAGACATTAAAACACAATGTCAAACAGCAGTTTTAAACAAAGCTTTATTTTCCAATGTCAGGTAGTTTTTTTTTCTTCTTCTTCTTCTTCTTTTTTTTTTTTTTTAATTTTTGTTTTACCACAGACATAGAAAAGAAAGCAAATTGAATAAGATCACTTTAGAATAAACTGGACAATTGAAGTTGTATAATTGTATTTTCTGGTCATTTCTGATTGGATCAGAATACCCATGAATGTACTGTTTCTCATACAAGGGTATGGTAACCCTGGGATACTTCAAGGCATTCCAGGAGATACTTGAATTTTCCTTCAAGATCTATGTATTTTTTTTTCTTTAAAACATTCTTTATTAAATTTATATAAATATATTTCAAAGTTTTAATATATTTCAGTAAATGTTAGTGTAAATTTATAAACTGAAGTTAAATTTACATTTACACCTTTTCATTCCTCCCAAAATCCCACATTCTGACATGACTTGAACCCCACTTGTTATGAGCCGTCATACTTATCGCATAAACTGACATGCTGGCTAATGGGGGAATTATTTCAAACATGTTTCAAGATTCACATAATGTAAACATTTACATTTAATTTTCTTGTTTAAAAAAGAGTAAGGAAAAGTATGACTTTGTCTTGTATTACAAAACTAATTGGATATTGCCCAGACAAGATATTCTGCTAAAAAAAAGACATATTTTTATGTCACAGACCCCCACCACCACTGAAAAAATAAACAAAAAACTAAACATTAGTAATGGACCAAGCCTTATTCCAAATAGTATTAAATTAATTTCGTTCGTTATTATTAAAATAATAATAATAATAATAATAATAATTATAATAAATTATAATTATAATATTATAATAATATAATTATATATTATATAATATATTATATAATAATAATAATTATCATTATTATTATTTTAATCATTATATTATTACTATTATTATTACTATTATTTTGTTATTTTCTTTAATATATATGTGCATATGTGTATCTATCTATCTATCTATCTATCTATCTATCTATCTATCTATCTATCTATGTATGTATGTACGCATGTATGTGTATATATGGAGCTTGAGAAGTATTATTTGCCTAACCGCAAAAAATAAACAAAAAACTAAACATTAGTAATGGACCATGCCTTATTCCAAATTGTATTAAATTGATTTCATTCTTCAAAATTCTACACACAGTACCCCAATATGACAAAGTGAAAAATTTATTGTTGAGATTTGCACAAATTTATTCAAAATAAAAAAAAACTACGAAATCACATGTACATAAGTATTCACAGTCTTTGCTTAATACTTTGTTGATCCACATTTCGTAGCAAATACAGATAGATAGATAGATAGATAGATAGATAGATAGATAGATAGATAGATTATTATTATTTTTATTTTTTTTATTTATTATCTTTTTTATTAGCATAACCGCAAATGACCACCTATGTTTGCGAACTCTTTGCTTTTGCTGTTATTTTGTATTTTCATTGACACAATTACTGAAACAATTTCCTGTTTGTAACGACATATATGACAAAATCATGGCCAAAATACTCGACAACAGGCTGATGTTTTTAATCAGAAATGGTTGTAATTCGCTCATATGACCACCTGGTGGCAGCATTTAACTATGAATCAAGAGTCTCCGCCCCTTAAATTTCGCGTCATTGCGTACGCGGAAGTAAACAGTCGGCTTTCTGCTCACGTTTTTTCTGCCACTTAATCAGTAAAAAAAGTGCTTTTGTACATGAGTGTGTTTAGTTCTTAGGATTACACAGATGTCGGTCCCTTCAGCAGAAGATCTGGTCAGATACTGGGAGAGGTCAGTCAGCAACACACGCTTCCTGCCCTTCAACTTGTTCAGAAATCCGGTTTTCTGTGGACTCCGACCATCAGTCATCCTCAGTAGATATTTATTTGTGAACAGTGACGAGACCAGTGAAAACGGCTCGAGCTCATTTAAAGCTTGTACTTAAATGATACAGCTCTAATCTGGATTTTACAGTAATTTATTTTAATATTGTTCTAGTTTCAGTAATATGAAAAACTTCTCTTTCTAGCAACATCACTGTACATTTTTCACTCACACATACTGAATTTTCTGTATTTGTTGTCATTTTAAACTCATTGAAACAAATCTGGAGGAAAGCAAAACTATAATAGCACATGTATGTTGTAAATAAGAAATCACAGTGAACACCCCCAGTGAAAAAAAAAAAAGAAAACAAACAAAAGAAACTATGCTAAGCAAAGCATTTTCTGGCTGAAATATTTCCATCTGAAGTCCAGCTAAGTTTTGTTTTGAACTGGTAATTATGGAGGTTGTCTGATGCAGCACCCTATCATCCTACTCGCTTAGATCGTAGTTTTAATCTTTGGAAGCCTGTGTTAAAAAACAAAGTTTGTTACTGATTAATAACACAGTTGTAATAATAAGCAAAATGAGCCATTGGTGCCATTTTTGGGGGTTTTCCTCTTTTCATTGTGCAGAGCATCACCTGCAGTTGGAGAAAGCAGAGCTCAGACTGCTTGTGTGGAAGAAACAACCTTGACAACTTAACAGTTTGGGCACCATGTGTAATTTGCATGGGATGGAAGGAAATAATACATCAAGAAGATTCAAAAGTTACATTTTAGTTAGTGTTTGCTGCTTGCTTATGACGGCTGCATTCCTAGAATCAGGAAAAAGCTGAGTCAGACCTATTTTAATGCTGTCTGTTATAGTTTTGGTAAAACTCTAGGGAACTATAAATGCTCTGTGTTGTCGGGGACCAAGACCTTGTTGCTGAGAACACAGAGTTTGGGGCGCTATACCTGCTGGTATATGACTTTAAGTGTACTGTCATGTTTGAATAAATCCCCAACACAAACAGCTTCATATCACCACACGTCCTTCCTCCCCTACAGGTCCAATATTTGTGTTCCTCTTTTACTGTCTGACCCTCCCCTGATGGGGGTTTCTTTGCAGCATTTTGATTGTGAAGGCCAGATTCAGCCTCCTCCTTGCTGTTCATGTAGAGATGCATTCATGCTGGTCGTTTTTATTCACTCATTTTCTGCATTGGAGGCGAGTTTCTGTCTTTCTGTCATTGGATGGTCCTGATGCGAGCCAGATCCATGACAGCATGTGATGGTTCTAAAAGCCTCTAGGATTTAATTTCTCGAGGTTTTTCAGACTGACTGAGCTTTATGTCTTCAGCTGATTAAAAACTGAGGAATTCATATCTGCTTGTGTCCTGATGCAGCGAGCAGGAAAGTCTGAGACAGCAGGTGGTGGAGGACGATACCGAGGACTGGCAGAGGAGCCTGGACTTCTCGGACCTGGAGAGGGTCGGTGGGGTGGACCTTTCCTTCATCAAAGGAGATGATGTCAACGCTTGCGCCCAGCTATTTGTCCTCAGTTACCCTGATCTAGAGGTGAGCTGACACAGTCACACCTGGAAACATCTGTTGGGCTGATGCCTGTCTAACCCTACTGGTGACCATGAGGAACAGCTGCAGTATGGACCGGAAACAATTTCTATGACATTTTTCTATCAGAAGTACAGAAGAAGAAATGTAAAATGTCCCCCGCCGCTCTTATTTGGACTCAGCAGTTCGGATAATAAATGAATGAATGGAATATAAAATGTTATCTATCAGTATTTAGTGACATTTTATTGCCTACTGAGCTCATCTGATGTGAGCAGGTAAATGAAAAAACACTCCTACTCGAGGTGGGATTTATTTCAACTGGTGGAGCTGCTGCTACACGTAGAGACTGCTTTGTTTGTTTGTTTGTTTGCCAGTAGTTTTTTTGTCCCCTGTAGCTTCACACAATAATACAGTTTCTTTTATTAAACAGGTGAACCTTATGGTCTAATGGTAAAAGATACCTCTCTTGAATACGCTGGATTATATGCTGCCGTAGTTAATTAGATCAAAATGTGACTTCAGTAGTTTCTGTACTGTTTGTGTTTCTCTGAACATTTTCTTTCTATTATGTAAAGCACATTGGATTGCTGTTCTATACAATATGCTCTATATAACAACCACAAAAAAAGGAGATTATTATGAAAAGATTCAGTCAGATTTCTGCGCCCTCGTAGAGCCGCTGATGTGGACCTTTATTTTTTACACTCAGAAAAAGCTCCATAAGTTTTCATGGCTGTGTCATTAGTTGAGAAAGTGTTTGGCAAGATGCGTCCTGAAAAATGACTTCATCACCAAACTTCTCTTCAAATGGTGGAACGAAAAAATGTCTTTTGATTTTAGGTAATGCTACTTAACCAGATGTGGATCCCAGTTCATCAGTCACTGTGGAAGTCGTTTCTCTGTTTCATTGGACTGGAACCAAAAGAAAAACAAAGTTTCAGCATCAGCTGCTTGTCCAGTGCAGATTAGTGATCTTCATCCCATCATCCACAGTCTACGATGGCTTCTCTTTAACAGACTCTAACCTTGTTTTGATGATTGTTTGCCTCCATTTGCATTTTGTTTTATTTTCTTACGGTTAAGTCACAAACACCATGATTGGTTGATTCTCTCTATTTACGTTTTCTGTCCTGACGCTTTGGCGCCTTCCTCCATCGAGCTGCCTGTTTTCGTTCGTTCTTACTCCAGATTTGTAAATGATACATTTAAATGCATTTTGTAATTTAAGTACCAAAACTGTTTAAAGTTTGCATCCTCAAATGATTTAACAAGTATTAATATAATATGTTTGAGATGTCATGCATATTTTCAGATTGATCCACAAGATACCAATAAATAGGAGGTATCATATGCAACTGTTTGCTTAGACTTTAAAGACACAAGCAGTCAAATGTCAAAAGCACTTTAAAGGTGGACTCTGAAGCACTTCCAGACTGTGTGTGTTAGCTACTCTACCAAAGCCTTAACCTCCATTCAAAGATGGCATGTACTATAGTGGTGGTTATCTATATTAACTAGGCTTTACTCTTCTGTCTCTGTGGTTGTTCACATGAGAAAAGCCATGTTATACACAATTTAAAATGCTGCTTCTGCACAGATTATACACAGCAAAGTTGTTTGTTACTCTGCGCCGCTAAAAGTTAAAATCACTGCTCAAACACTTTTCTAACTTTATACTAAAGAAGTGAATCAGCTCTGTAATTTTAATGCCAGGTAATGACATAAAGATTATGTAAGTCTCAGCTCAAGGTAGTGTAATCTTTATTAATTGCATATACCTGATATGTAGAATGATTTTAATCTCTGTGTTAAAGTTGGTGTTAGCAGTAGAAGTGATTGTAATTCACAGGAAAAAGGGAAATTTCCTTTGATTTTTCTTCAGGTTTCCAGCAATTTAATGGGTTAAATGCTCGAAAGATTTGAGGTTTTAACAAATGAAATTTAGTGATTAAGACAATACGACCCCCACCCCCAACAACAGACTAAAAAGTGGCTGTTAAATAGTTTGTTTGTCTTTTAGTGATTGACAATTGCACTACTATTCAGCTGTTTGATTTTAATGTCCAGCAGCAGCAAACTTCCAGTAGTTCTGCAGGGTGACACTAAAACATTGTGTCTGATATTATTGACTAAAATAATTATCACCAGGAAAAGAATCAGTGAAATAATGGTTTTATTTAGAGACGACTGAATCCTGAGCTACAACTCGTGAGCAGATGATGGGTTCAACATAAGTTAGCACAGTGATCTGACCAGGCTAAAAGAGAACTGTCTTTAAACTTCCAGGTGAAACGTACCTCACTGAAGCGCTGATCTAAGTTTATAATGAACCTAGCTGCACCTGATGGACTGCTGGCTGCTGCAGCCATTGACAAAGTGAGCTTTGTGCATTAAACAGAGTAAACCTCCCCACCCACTCCAGGGTTGATCTGGCTGCATGGTTCTGCATCATGAGCACGAGTCATGCACACACAATACACTCAGTTAGTCTCTGGCAAACTGGGGATGGTCAGGTGCTGCATACATGTGAAGTTATGTGGACTGTGAAAGTTGTGTCCACCATCACATTGACTGAATCTTTCTTTTCTCTCAGGGGTTCGATGACCAGTTTGGAGTCGAGCCACAGTGGCTTCTCTCAGCTCAGTGCCGCCACCACCTCCTCTAACCACTCCCAGTTCAGCTCCATGATCTCCAGGTAGAAACGGATTGTGGAGGAATTGAATCCCCTTCAGCCCACCCCATTCACTGCCCTAACCATCAACATGGAGGCCAACTCTTCTCCCGCCCTCTCCTCGTCATCTTTGGACTCTGATCCTCTTGCACAGCCAGTTTTTGTGGAACTGATGCATGCTTGCACAAACAGAAGAAGAAGAGTTCTCAAAGACTGAGGCAAAAAGAAAGAAATGAAACCACATGAACAATTTAAGGGCTGATTTTTGCACAAAGGTTGTCAAGTTTTGTTGGGCCTAGCATCTCTGCTGGGCAGCACGTTGAATCAGAACGTATAGCAGAATATTCTGGTCGTGTCCCGTCTCATGCTGGGTGGTGAGGTCAGATGGAAGAAGCAATATTTTCATCCTGTGAGCTACGGGACCGGATGGAGAAACTGGAGGCGCTGTTACATGTATGCATTTACACTCCCACAATACTGAGACGACGCATACCTCATCAATGCGTGTCGGCTGATGAAAGCGGATTTTTTGTTACATGCAAACACGCACCAATGTTTAACATGCACAAATTGAGAGTGTTTGCCATATTGTTACTGCATGGATGTGTGTGTGTTTCTAGAAAGTTAATAGGTCAAATGCGGGAGGATGGGCAGGAAATATCTGAACCAGATCTGGGTCCAACATTGCCTGCAAACATCTGGAGCTTATTGTATCAAAACAAATAAGATACCATGAGCAAATTTAGGAGGTAAAAAGATAAATAACTTTCAGATTTCCTATAATTTATGTAGAAAAACCTTTCTGTCTTAATGACACCTTGAAAAGTGGTTGAATAATTAACCCAGGTCTGAAAGTTACCGAGGTAAAGTGCTCATAGCAATAACACGAGTTATACTTTCTACTGTGTGAAATGTTTTTATTTATCATTAATATGTCCGTGGAGGATCATGGATGCGGATTGCAGATGAGCTTTTTGTTGTAAATTGTGTTGAGGCAGACAGAAGAGCAAACTGAACCAAGAAACAAACCAACTTCTCTGGCATGACGTGGCGGTTTGCTTCCTGTCCAGCGTCTGCACAATTAAGGAACTCAAACCCAGATCATGTCGTCAAGGAGATGCCTTGCCACTGATTGGTGAATGTGCTACTGATTGACTAGTGCCTGCTAGCAAATGAGAGCCCTGACTTTGAAGGGATGCGATGTTAGTGGGCAAAGACACCATGATTATTTACTTATTGATGTTGATAGGAGTGTGCATAGAAGATGAATGTTTTCTGGTTTATCTTTTGACAGTGCACCAGTAGACAGACAGATGCTGTACGTGTGCCAGTGCTGGTTTGGGACTGTTTTGGAGGCGAGTACTTGATGGGTGAAGCAGTGAGGCCTGCACACTCGAGCGACTTTATGGATTTATTATTTAACAATTAAGATGATAGCCATTTAAGAGCCATGTGTCAATAAATAGCATTTTAGCCTTTGTAAACATCTCTTAGAAATGTACCTGCTTTTTTTCCAAGGTGACCACTGTAGTGATGAATAACCATTTCAAAACGCAGGAGATTTTTAATGCAGTCACAGAGCAGCGATGACTTCACTTAGATCTGATTCCCTGACATCAGAGTTGCCAAGAGTGGTCTGGTGCTGTTGCCATGGTAACTAAGTGCAGCTGTTGTGATAAAAAAAACAAACAAACAAACAAACAAAAAAAAAGGCAAGTTTGGAGGTTTTATTACTGAAAATACAGGCCTCTGCATGTTTTTGTCACATAAAACTGCAAGTTGTGAGCCAGAAACCTGTCTTCTTGTCATTCGCTGAAATGCTTTGCGGAGAAAAAGGACCCTCTCAGACTGAGGGGCTGGAAGTGTGTTTGACTGTGTGTGGTGTGAAAATGAATTTTTGTGAACAAAGGGGAGATATCTCTGAAATATAATGCACATTTAGAACCACGACCAACTTTGCTTCACCTTCTGGAGTCTTCATTCAGACGGATTAAGCTTCAGCTCAAATGGAAATGCTCCGTTTCCTTCTTTCCATCACGTTGTCTCTTGCGTACTCCAGTTTGGCTTTACTTTGTTCTGTATTTCAGAAAGTAGAGTAGACCTATTGATTGAAGCCATAGGCACGAAGAAGTGTACTTGGATGTGATGTTGTTAGGAGACTTTATTTACAACATGAGTACACAAATACACTTTCAGTGTTATCACCAAGAAGGATTTTATATGTGATTGTCGCCACGGTGAGGCGCTGTTTTACTGGTCAAGGACGCACTCTGCGTCATTACGTTCACATCTGTAAGAGGACGCACTCTGCGTCATTACGTTCATGTCTGTAAGAGGACGCACTCTGCGTCATTGCGTTCACGTCTGTAAGCGCGCCCAGGGAAGTTACCTTTTTCCCTCCTTTTTGTGTTGTATGATTTTTCCCTCCAAGAGAGAGGATGCACATTTTTGTTATCCCTTAAATAAATAAGCCACAGAGGCTAAAGAATATTTCTGTCTCCATAATTTTTCCTTTGAGTTCATCGCTGGTGATGCTGCAATGCTCAACAGATGATTTTCTGTTAGAAATGCCAGAAAAATCTTCATGCTTTGCAGACTCCCGCTGACTCAGCATGTACGCTCTTGATGGCGATCTCATTAACAAACATGGGCTGTAACTGTTAGTCTTGTCTGTTCAACACATTTGTCTGTCTGCTTCCTTTTTCTGGCATCTTTGCATATCTTGATGTGAGAAATGATGTATAAAGTATATTTGGATTAATGAGAATATGGCGCCTTTACATTTTTGGAGATAAGAAACTTGAATTATGAAGAAAGCATCAATAACTTGGTCTCAGGTTCAATTTATCTTTATTATCGCAAGGTGAGGGGTGATTAGGGGTGGGACTACATTAAAAAAGAAATGTATCTAATGACTTACAATTTTTGTAATCAGTTCATTTTGATTAATTACATTTTAATTCCATTATAAAATTTGCCCCAAAGAGCAACATTTTTTATTTAAATGTATTTCAAGCAATGACTAAATAATAGTAAAAGATGTTAATGTACTAAACTCAAACTATTAATGTCTGGGCAAAACATAATTTAACTTTGAAGCAGTAAAAAAGAAATAGAAAACATTGTGGCCAAAACTGGACAGACCCAAAGTTAAAGTGTCATTTTAAATACTTTAACAGCTGCAGCTCCAATTATTCTACAATTAAAAGTCTACAGCATCTTACAGTAATTTGAACTTCATTAATGAAAAATTTCAAAATATTTATAGACATTAATATCTGACAGTAAACCAGGATGAATTAAGCAGCGTCAACTGCAGTCTTTGCAGTCTGCAAAGAAATGATCATCGAAAGTTGGTAGGCCAGACATTGGAATGAGACGTTGTCGGCTCGGAGGGCCAGCAGTCGGCTCCAGGTTATCCAGAGAGGTGGTCACCTCCGGCTCTGACTGCAACGTGGAGCTACATGAGGAGTGTTCTTCAGGACGGGGAGGGAGAGACTGGGCTTTGCAGCTGCTGCTAATGGAGAAGAGAAAACTACACAACATTTTGTTATTAATTCAATTCAACTTTATTTGGATAGCGCCACTTCACAACAATGTTGTCACAGGGCACTTTACATACACGAATCAACATACATATCATTTCGAGCCAATTCATACATATCCTATAATAGAAACCAACTGATTGCATCAAGTCATGACTTCGATACAAACCCCCACCCTGAGCATGCACACGGCGACAGTGGGAATGAAAAAACTCCCCTTTAACAGGAAGAAAACCTCCGGCAGAACCCGGCTCAGGGAGGGCAGCCATCTGCCTCGACTGGTTGGGGTGGAGAGGACAGGAAAGACGGAACAACATGTACAATTGCACTTAATAAGGAAGACCTGCAGAAAAAAGAAGAAATAAGTTAGAGACGGCAATACTGGCATATATTTATACATTAATATATTAGAGGCCCTGCGATGGACTGGCGAGCTGTCCAGGGTGTACCCTGCCTGTCGCCCAAAGCCAGCTGGGATAGGCTCCAGCTTCCCCGCGACCCTGAATTGGAATAAGCGGTTCAGAAAATGAATGAATGAATGAATGAATATATTAGAGAAATAGAGTGAGGTACTTCTCAGTGCATCAGGTAACATCCCAATTGCTATATAAGTAATGGTTGGCTAGACTACCTATAACTATAAGAGCAAAGAGCATAACCTGGACAGTTGGGTCCCGTACATGCAGACTCCAACTCAGGAGATACTCATATCCTAACTATAAGAATCATGAAAAAGGAAGGTTTTCAGCTCGATCTTAAAGGTGTGGTGGGAGTCTGCCTCCCAAACCCACGGTGGGAGCTGGTTCCATAAGAGAGGAGCCTGATAGCTAAAGGCTCTTCCTCCCATAGTACACTTTGAGACTCTGGGAACCACCAGTAAACCTGCAGCCTGAGAGCAAAGTGCTCTATTTGGAATATACCGAACTATAAGATCTTTTATGTACATGGAATATTACATGTATATTGTACCCAAATAGAAACTGTAAAACATGTTATTTGGATACCGTGTGTGTGTTTACCATTGTGTGGGCACCAGTGTGCTTTATTGTTCCAGTAGAAACTGGTCAGGGACATGTGGGAGCTGACCCTTATGGGCTCGACAAACGGCAACAACAGTGGCAGTCTCTCACATCACACTCTCGGATGGCCTGTCTCTTAGAAATTTGATTGGTTATCATACTGGAGAGAATTTAGGCATTTTCACTGCAGTATGTAACAGATAAAGCATGAAGACTGATAAGTAGGGACATTTTTCTCAAACTAACAGAAATCTTGCTGTTATTTCTACTTCACAAAAGGGAAAAACAACCTGTTTTGAAAACAAGATAACATCCAGGTGAAATGAATGGAGCAGAAGTAATGTGTCAAGCTCTTTACACCTGGCTTCTTGTAATGAGCAGCTGCTTTACCAGGTGAACTATAAACATACATGAGCATCCAGCTTCAACAAAATCAGTTATTTTTCTCATCTTTCCATCTGGTATTTTTGGTCCTGAAGAGCAAAATTTATTTTACGGTTTGATGATACACTGCTCTCGTTTGTTGCCTCCACTGTTTGAAAACTCCACCACAAAGAACTGAAAAACTTTCTGCCTCCATGCCAAGAGGAGCAGCAACTTCTCCCTCACTCAGGAGGCTGAGAGGATGAGAAGCTGCAGCTAGCATCCTCTGTTCCCGACATGTTGTGTTTCTCTTTCTCTCTCTCTGGCTGAACTATTCTCAATGGGGCCACGCTGTTCTTTTAACGAATTGTCAAATAACATCTGAGTGTCTAATAATAAATAGCTCAAAAGTGTGCTTTGACAAAAAACTACATTTCCCACAATGACTGTCGACTATGATGGCAGTGTTTCCACATCAATGCTAACGGGTGAAATTGAGAAAAAAATTAAGATCCCAAAATGTCCAGGAAGCAAAAAGTTGATTCAGACGGAAGATTGTTTCAAGAAAAATGGGAAGGCGAATACTTGTTTGTCCTTCAAGGAGAAAGACCGGTATGACTTTTGTGTCACGAGTCAGTGTCTGTTGTCAAGGAGTAAAATCTGCGTCAACATTTTGACGCCAAACACGGAGCTAAGTATGGCAAAGTTAGCCTTCAAGAAAAGCAACAAATTGCCCAAGAATTAAAAGGCAAACTGCGGTTGCAGCAGATTGTGTTCACAAAATCCTCAGCCAAAAACAATGCCGCAGTGAAAGTTAGCTTGATAGTGGCTGAAGAAATCGCCCACGCTTCCAAGTCTTTTTCAGAGGGAGCGTTTCTGAAGCAGTCTGGGACGCCTGTCAAGCCGTTTTAAGAGGTAAATTAATTGCAAAGACAACCCTTCTTAAAAGAAATCAACAAGGAAAACTAAGGAACTTAGAGCATAAATTGATAGACCTGGAAAAGAGACATACAAATAAAGCAATTGGGAATACAAGCTGTAATTGGGAATGTCAACATGATGAACAAAATGAGTTACATCAGTCCATGGTCTGAAACAGCACTTAGAATCTGGGCAAAGCTGGTCCAGGACAACAGTGAACTTTGCTTGATGATTAGGTGGATTGCATATGATGAAGATTTTGCTCTAAACAAAACCGACATGAGCTTCAAAATTTGGGTGAGAAAAGGATTAATAAAATACAGTGACCTTTACCATAAAGGGTACTTAAGGACTTTTCAAGACATTAAACAAATTTACAATCTTGACAACAAAGATTCCTATAGATTCTTACAAGTCCGCCATTACCTAAACGAAATGAACAAGGCAGGTTCCGATGGACCTCTCAGCGGGATAGTCCAAATTTTTCTCAAATCATATTAATCAATTCCAAACAGTAAACTGATTTCAAAATTATACAATGAGCTACAAACCATCAAAGGTGAAAACACTGAGTATATCAAGCAAAAATGGGAGAAGGAGGGTAATTTTAAGCTGCCTGTAGAAGAATGGTTTAAAATACAGGAAAACTCCTGGAAAAGTACATGTTCACTTAACTGGAGGGAATTCGCCAGGAAAAGTGTGGTGCATTTTTTTCGAACGCCAGCACGAAAAGGTTCATGTGCAGATGCATCCTGTTGGAGGTTATGCGGAATAAAAAAAAAGCTAATCATTATCATGTTGTCTGGGGCTGCCCGAAACTGGCTCATTACTGGGAGAAAATTAAACACAGCATTGACGAAGTCATGGGGACAACGATACCTTTCAATTTTGAAACCATTTTCCTGTTTAAACAACCAGCAAGCATAAAGGGCTCGTGTAAGATGTATCTATGGAACATTATGCTTGTCGCAAGCAAAAAAGTAATTACAAGGAAATGGATGACGGACCAACAACCCACACAAGAAGAATGGATAAATCTTGTCAAGGAGATTGCCCAAATGGAAAAACTCACATTTGCATTAAGACTTCGAAAAATTTGTGGAACTCTGGAAACCATGGCTGGACTTTATGAACACTTAAGAAGGACCGAGTTGTGATGCCCTTAGTTCTTAAGCTGCTTTTGTTTCTTTTTTTTTTTCTTTTTTTTTACTTATTTTGTTTTTTCCTTTTCTGTTTTGCTTTAAAAAAAAAAAAAAAAAGGAAAAAAGTTCTGACAATTCACAAAAAGGGGGAAGAGGGGGGGGGGGGGGGGGGGGGTTGACAAAAATAAACAGAATATGTGTATATGTACGCATATAAGTGTATGTAACTGTGGGAATATGTGTACACATATGTATTGCTTAGACCTTGCAAAAACATACTAACACCAAAAGTTGTACACACATTTATTGTCACTTTCAACTGTGTAAACTCTCCCCTGCCAAACCAAATAAAAATTTGATTTAAAAAAAAAAAACAACAAAAAAAACCCCTAAAAACTTGACCAATATAGTTGTCAGCTGAGTCAACCTTTATTTTGTTATATTTAGTTGATTACAAATTATTTATGTTTAGCTGAAGTTGCAATTATTTAGTGTTTGCAGGTTTTACATGTGTATGCAGACAAATTATTGTAATCTAACTATCGGTTGGATGCAAGGCTGTGTTCAGCCTTTTTTTTTAAAAAATGCTACATCCATACCCCTTCATTGTACTGTACCTATGGTTCCTGCATCTGCCTACCTCCTGTGGGCCGGTGTAAAAGTCTTGGAGTTTTTCTCTTTTCTTTTTTCTTTGTGTATGCTTTTTAAGAAAGAAAATCTTAATAAAAAAAGATCTTGAATAAAATGCTATATTTTTTAGATGCAACTGTAATGTGCAAGAACTGCTATAACTTGAATAAGTGATAAATTCAGAGTTATTTAACATTAAGGAGTAGTTACATTTATTTTACATGACATACAATTACATTTAGTTACATTTATAAATTACATCTGGTCCTTTGAGGACAGCCATTATGTTGATGTGGCCTTCAGTAAAAATGAGTTTGACAACCCTGCTCTAGATGCCATGTTGTTCCCTCAATTTGGCAAACAAAGTTCACCTTGATAGGTTTATCTGTCGGTTTAGGCTTCTTTGGTAAAACAGCATACCATTCGGCATACCCTTGAATGTGCGGCCTGACTTGCTATCTTGATTTTATAAAAATACAAACTCTTCTTTTTTCAGAGGATTTCACGCCCGGTTCAGAGAATGTGCTGCACAGGAGATTTCTCTGCATGTTTTTGGCTATCTCAAGACTTGAGTCCCGATGGCAACAAAAAACTTGTTTACTATCAGGATAAACTGCTTAAACTTTCCAAAATCAGGATTATCAGTGAAATAACACATCAAATCCCAATGGAGTTTAAAAGAAAGAGAATAGGATGCAGAGTAGGAATGAGGCAGAGCGGGAAGCGGTGGAGTTTTAAACAGTTTCTTCCTACTTCTGTGATAGGTAACGTGAGATCGCTAGCTAACAAAACGGACAAGTTTGCGCTGTTAACAAGGTCTCGGAAAGAATACAGAGAGTGCAGTATTATGTGCTTCACAGAGACATGGCTGCATCAACACATCCTCAACTGGAATGTGTCTGTACATGTGTCTGAACTGTTAGCTGTGAGCTTCCATCCATTTATTTACCAAGAGAGTTTACCTGTGTTATTCTGGTAGTGGTTTATATAACACCTGGTACCGCACCAGACAGAGACACCTGTGATGTCATCAGCTCCGTCATTGCTCGGCTACAAAAGCAGCATCCAGACTCATTCATGGCAATATCCGGAGACTTCACTGTCACACCACAAATCTGTTGCCCTGCAGCTAAGTCATGGACAAGAGCACAGCTTCATCTCCCTCCACATCAGGACATCCTGAGACCTCCACTTTGTATGTCTCCTGCAATCACGTCAAGAAGCAACTTGAGAAACTGAACCAGAACAAGGCTGCAGGTCCATATGGTCAGTCCCAGAGTCCTCAAGACCTGCTCAAAACAACTATGTCCAATTCTCTAGCACCTTCTTTAATACCAGTCTAAGACAAAATAGAGTCCCAGTGCTGTGGAAAACCTACTGCCTTGTTCCAGTGCCTAAAAAAACCACAACCAACTGAACCAAATGACTACAGACCAGTCGAATGAATGTCCTGGAGAGACTCTTACTCGCTCACCTGAAAAAGAAAGTAAACAGATTTCAGAAGCAATTACAGTTTGCATATTGTAATGGACTTGGGGTTTAAAGACACCATCATATACCTGCTCCAGAGAGCACACTCTTATCTTGACCATTCAGGCAGCACTCTGAGGGTCATGTTCTTTGATTTCTCAAGTGCTTTCAATACCACTCAGCCTGCTTTGTTATGTGAGAAGCTCCATAAATTCCAGGTGGATACCTCCACAACCACCTGGATCTATGACTACCTCACAAACAAACCCCCGTTTGTGAGACTGATAAGTTTTGCGTCTGAGACTGAGGTCAGCAGCACTGGTGCACCACAAGGAACTGCATTCTTGCCATTACTCTTCACTCTGTACACCTCAGACTTCCAGTACAACTCTGAGTCCTGCCATCTGCAGAAATACTGCAGATGACTTTGCAGTTGTGGGGTGTATCAGTGATGGACAAGAAGCAGAGTACAGACAACTGGTCAGTTAGATTGTAAAATGGTGCGGTAACAATCATCTCCTATTAAATACCAGCAAAAAAGAGATGATTGTTGACTTCAGGAGGAACAATAACACACAGCACCATCTCCATCCTGGGAGAGGAGGTGGAGTAGGTGGAGGAATACAAGTACCTTGGGGTTCAGCTGGACAACAATCTGGGCTTTAATGCAACACTGAATACATCTACAAGAAAGGTCCGAGCAGACTCTACTTCTTACGGAAGCTGAGATCATTTAACATCTGCACCAACATGTTGCATATCTTTTAGAAGTCTGTTGTGGAGAGTGCAGTCAGCTTTGTAGCCATCTGCTGGGGTAGAAGCATCAGAACCACAGACCTGAAGAGAAGTGAAATAAAACCGTGTAATGCACAGATCTGAGTTGTTTAATCTGCTTATACCATGGTCACTCACAGTAAACATGTTAAAACCATGCTTTAAAGACCAGCTAAATATGTTTTAAGGTTAGAAATGATTTTCTATTGGCCTCAATGTGGTTTTCATGCTTAGCAACTGTTGTAAAGAAAGATGGAATGCATAATTATGAGATTTTGTTCAGGTGACAAGTGAATCCATCCAACAAGATGAAAATTGAAATAACAAGAAGAAATAAAAACCAGCTCGACCGCCAGCTGCACAGCTATCCAGCCTATGTCTCTGCTTACTCTACAATGCAATTGTACAGTACGACAGGGGTTTACAACACCCAGATCATACCGTTTCAACTGAGAGCAAGCAGAGACTGGCCTATAAATGCAAGGCGTATCGAACACAGTCCAAAGGAAACAAATGCCACGAGCGCTATTTATAGGCCTCCAAATCCAGGTCTATTTGACCAACGGTGCCAAATTAAAATATTTCAAATAAAACGTTGTCTTTACATGAATAAATCTTGAAAAATAACAGGACAAGTACTAAAAGTAATATTATCCGACTTTCCTCGCAAACAAAAGATCTTTTTTACCCCAAATTTTTCATTTCCCATGAAGACTTGCGGCACCTACCCGGAAGTAAGAATACAGCCCCGAACAAAAGAATCGTCTTTATCAGTGTTTTCTCATGATTTCGGAAAAAAACGTTTCTTGAAAAATAATAGCCATGATAAATAAAAACATTGTCAACCGAGGTTTCCGTTTCCTCTGCTACGTTAAACGGAAATGACGACTAGTTGGTTTGGTTTGGCGATGGAGCGAATTAGCCGAGCAGCTAAGACAGTAGAAGGAAGGTAGCGGACATTTAGATTGGCGCCCATTTCCCCAAATGCCGCCGCAGTTGTGGTGATATTTCCAAACAAAAAGCAGAGAAGCGTCATTTAACAGGAGCACTTACACAACAGCTAGCATGGCCGCATGGCTTAAAACAGCTGGAGCTCCGAACATGTTGACAATAATCACGAGGCTGAAGTTAGCTTCCGATTCGCAACTTCCGAGTTGCAGTATGTGTAAAGGGCAATTCCACTGAATTTTTCGGAAACTAGACCACATTAGACCAGGTCCTGACAAAAATCCACTATACTTACACTCTTCAAGCCTGGACAGAAATATTCCACATACTATGCAGATTCGTGAAAACATAGTGTCTGATTTGTGAAACCTTTATTTGTGGAAATACACATTAGGCTTGTTTCATTATATTTTTGGCATCTGCGCCACATTAAGGTCCTGAAAAAACAAAACAAAACTACAACATTTAGACACCCCAGACATTAAAACACAGTGTCAAACAGCAGTTTTAAACAAAGCTTTATTTTGCTATTCAAAGTGGTATTACATGAAATTCTCATGTTGCACAAATCCAATGTTAGGTACTTTTTTTTTACTTCTTCTTCTTCTTTTTTTTTTTTTTTTTTTTTTTTTTACCACAGAAATAGAAAAGAAAGCAAATTGAATAAGATCACTTCAGAATAAACTGGACAATTGAAGTTGTATAATTGTATTTTCTGGTCATTTCTGATTGGATCAGAATATCCATGAATGTACTGTTTCTCATACAAGGGTATGGTAACCCTGGGATACTTCAAGGCATTCCAGGAGATACTTGAATTTTCCTTCAAGATCTATGTATTTTTTTCTTTAAAACATTCTTTATTAAATTTATATAAATATATTTCAAAGTTTTAATATATTTCAGTAAATGTTAATGTAAATTTATAAACTGAATTTAAATTTACATTTACACCTTTTCATTCCTCCCAAAATCCCACATTCTGACATGACTTGAACCCCACTTGTTATGAGCCGTCATACTTATCGCATAAACAATAACATGCTGGCTAATGGGAGCTTGAGAAGTATTATTTGCCTAACCGCAAAAAATAAACAAAAAACTAAACATTAGTAATGGACCAAGCCTTATTCCAAATTGTATTAAATTGATTTCATTCTTCAAAATTCTACACACAGTACCCCAATATGACAAAGTGAAAAATTTATTGTTGAGATTTGCACAAATTTATTCAAAATAAAAAAAAAAAACTACGAAATCAGATGTACATAAGTATTCACAGTCTTTGCTTAATACTTTGTTGATCCACATTTCGTTGCGAACTCTTTGCTTTTGCTGTTATTTTGTATTTTCATTGACACAATTACTGAAACAATTTCCTGTTTGTAACGACATATATGACAAAATCATGGCCAATCTTTCCAAAATACTCGACAACAGGCTGATGTTTTTAATCAGAAATGGTTGTAATTCGCTCATATGACCACCTGGTGGCAGCATTTAGCTATGAATCAAGAGTCTCCGCCCCTTAAATTTCGCGTCATTGCGTACGCGGAAGTAAACAGTCGGCTTTCTGCTCACGTTTTTTCTGCCACTTAATCAGTAAAAAAGTGCTTTTGTACATGAGTGTGTTTAGTTCTTTGGATTACACAGATGTCGGTCCCTTCAGCAGAAGATCTGGTCAGATACTGGGAGAGGTCAGTCAGCAACACACGCTTCCTGCAGCTTCCTGCCCTTCAACTTGTTCAGAAATCCGGTTTTCTGTGGACTCCGACCATCAGTCATCCTCAGTAGATATTTATTTGTGAACAGTGACGAGACCAGTGAAAACGGCTCGAGCTCATTTAAAGCTTGTACTTAAATGATACAGCTCTAATCTGGATTTTACAGTAATTTATTTTAATATTGTTCTAGTTTCAGTAATATGAAAAACTTCTCTTTCTAGCAACATCACTGTACATTTTTCACTCACACATACTGATTTTTCTGTATTTGTTGTCATTTTAAACTCATTGAAACAAATCTGGAGGAAAGCAAAACTATAATAGCACATGTATGTTGTAAATAAGAAATCACAGTGAACACCCCCAGTGAAAAGACCCACAGTGAAAAAAAAAGAAAACAAACAAAAGAAACTGCTAAGCAAAGCATCTTCTGGCTGAAATATTTCCATCTGAAGTCCAGCTAAGTTTTGTTTTGAACTGGTAATTATGGAGGTTGTCTGATGCAGCACCCTATCATCCTACTCGCTTAGATCGTAGTTTTAATCTTTGGAAGCCTGTGTTAAAAAACAAAGTTTGTTACTGATTAATAACACAGTTGTAATAATAAGCAAAATGAGCCATTGGTGCCATTTTTGGGGGTTTTCCTCTTTTCATTGTGCAGAGCATCACCTGCAGTTGGAGAAAGCAGAGCTCAGACTGCTTGTGTGGAAGAAACAACCTTGACAACTTAACAGTTTGGGCACCATGTGTAATTTGCATGGGATGGAAGGAAATAATACATCAAGAAGATTCAAAAGTTACATTTTAGTTAGTGTTTGCTGCTTGCTTATGACGGCTGCATTCCTAGAATCAGGAAAAAGCTGAGTCAGACCTATTTTAATGCTGTCTGTTATAGTTTTGGTAAAACTCTAGGGAACTATAAATGCTCTGTGTTGTCGGGGACCAAGACCTTGTTGCTGAGAACACAGAGTTTGGGGCGCTATACCTGCTGGTATATGACTTTAAGTGTACTGTCATGTTTGAATAAATCCCCAACACAAACAGCTTCATATCACCACACGTCCTTCCTCCCCTACAGGTCCAATATTTGTGTTCCTCTTTTACTGTCTGACCCTCCCCTGATGGGGGTTTCTTTGCAGCATTTTGATTGTGAAGGCCAGATTCAGCCTCCTCCTTGCTGTTCATGTAGAGATGCATTCATGCTGGTCGTTTTTATTCACTCATTTTCTGCATTGGAGGCGAGTTTCTGTCTTTCTGTCATTGGATGGTCCTGATGCGAGCCAGATCCATGACAGCATGTGATGGTTCTAAAAGCCTCTAGGATTTAATTTCTCGAGGTTTTTCAGACTGACTGAGCTTTATGTCTTCAGCTGATTAAAAACTGAGGAATTCATATCTGCTTGTGTCCTGATGCAGCGAGCAGGAAAGTCTGAGACAGCAGGTGGTGGAGGACGATACCGAGGACTGGCAGAGGAGCCTGGACTTCTCGGACCTGGAGAGGGTCGGTGGGGTGGACCTTTCTTTCATCAAAGGAGATGATGTCAACGCTTGCGCCCAGCTAGTTGTCCTCAGTTACCCTGATCTAGAGGTGAGCTGACACAGTCACACCTGGAAACATCTGTTGGGCTGATGCCTGTCTAACCCTACTGGTGACCATGAGGAACAGCTGCAGTATGGACCGGAAACAATTTCTATGACATTTTTCTATCAGAAGTACAGAAGAAGAAATGTAAAATGTCCCCCGCCGCTCTTATTTGGACTCAGCAGTTCGGATAATAAATGAATGAATGGAATATAAAATGTTATCTATCAGTATTTAGTGACATTTTATTGCCTACTGAGCTCATCTGATGTGAGCAGGTAAATGAAAAAACACTCCTACTCGAGGTGGGATTTATTTCAACTGGTGGAGCTGCTGCTACACGTAGAGACTGCTTTGTTTGTTTGTTTGTTTGCCAGTAGTTTTTTTGTCCCCTGTAGCTTCACACAATAATACAGTTTCTTTTATTAAACAGGTGAACCTTATGGTCTAATGGTAAAAGATACCTCTCTTGAATACGCTGGATTATACGCTGCCGTAGTTAATTAGATCAAAATGTGACTTCAGTAGTTTCTGTACTGTTTGTGTTTCTCTGAACATTTTCTCTCTATTATGTAAAGCACATTGGATTGCTGTTCTATACAATATGCTCTATATAACAACCACAAAAAAAGGAGATTATTATGAAAAGATTCAGTCAGATTTCTGCGCCCTCGTAGAGCCGCTGATGTGGACCTTTATTTTTTACACTCAGAAAAAGCTCCATAAGTTTTCATGGCTGTGTCATTAGTTGAGAAAGTGTTTGGCAAGATGCGTCCTGAAAAATGACTTCATCACCAAACTTCTCTTCAAATGGTGGAACGAAAAAATGTCTTTGATTTTAGGTAATGCTACTTAACCAGATGTGGATCCCAGTTCATCAGTCACTGTGGAAGTCGTTTCTCTGTTTCATTGGACTGGAACCAAAAGAAAAACAAAGTTCCAGCATCAGCTGCTTGTCCAGTGCAGATTAGTGATCTTCATCCCATCATCCACAGTCTACGATGGCTTCTCTTTAACAGACTCTAACCTTGTTTTGATGATTGTTTGCCTCCATTTGCATTTTGTTTTATTTTCTTACGGTTAAGTCGCAAACACCATGATTGGTTGATTCTCATCTATTTACGTTTTCTGTCCTGACGCTTTGGCGCCTTCCTCCATCGAGCTGCATGTTTTCGTTCGTTCTTACTCCAGATTTGTAAATGATACATTTAAATGCATTTTGTAATTTAAGTACCAAAACTGTTTAAAGTTTGCATCCTCAAATGATTTAACAAGTATTAATATAATATGTTTGAGATGTCATGCATATTTTCAGATTGATCCACAAGATACCAATAAATAGGAGGTATCATATGCAACTGTTTGCTTAGACTTCAAAGACACAAGCAGTCAAATGTCAAAAGCACTTTAAAGGTGGACTCTGAAGCACTTCCAGACTCTGTGTGTTAGCTACTCTACCAAAGCCTTAACCTCCATTCAAAGATGGCATGTACTATAGTGGTGGTTATCTATATTAACTAGGCTTTACTCTTCTGTCTCTGTGGTTGTTCACATGAGAAAAGCCATGTTATACACAATTTAAAATGCTGCTTCTGCACAGATTATACACAGCAAAGTTGTTTGTTACTCTGCGCTGCTAAAAGTTAAAATCACTGCTCAAACACTTTTCTAACTTTATACTAAAGAAGTGAATCAGCTCTGTAATTTTAATGCCAGGTAATGACATAAAGATTATCTAAGTCTCAGCTCAAGGTAGTGTAATCTTTATTAATTGCATATACCTGATATGTAGAATCATTTTAATCTGTGTGTTAAAGTTGGTGTTAGCAGTAGAAGTGATTGTAATTCACAGGAAAAAGGGAAATTTCCTTTGATTTGTCTTCAGGTTTCCAGCAATTTAATGGGTTAAATGCTCGAAAGATTTGAGATTTTAACAAATGAAATTTAGTGATTAAGACAATACGACCCCCACCCCCAACAACAGACTAAAAAGTGGCTGTTAAATAGTTTGTTTGTCTTTTAGTGATTGACAATTGCACTACTATTCAGCTGTTTGATTTTAATGTCCAGCAGCAGCAAACTTCCAGTAGTTCTGCAGGGTGACACTAAAACATTGTGTCTGATATTATTGACGAAAATAATTATCACCAGGAAAAGAATCAGTGAAATAATGGTTTTATTTAGAGACGACTGAATCCTGAGCTACAACTCGTGAGCAGATGATGGGTTCAACATAAGTTAGCACAGTGATCTGACCAGGCTAAAAGAGAACTGTCTTTAAACTTCCAGGTGAAACGTACCTCACTGAAGCGCTGATCTAAGTTTATAATGAACCTAGCTGCACCTGATGGACTGCTGGCTGCTGCAGCCATTGACAAAGTGAGCTTTGTGCATTAAACAGAGTAAACCTCCCCACCCACTCCAGGGTTGATCTGGCTGCATGGTTCTGCATCATGAGCACGAGTCATGCACACACAATACACTCAGTTAGTCTCTGGCAAACTGGGGATGGTCAGGTGCTGCATACATGTGAAGTTATGTGGACTGTGAAAGTTGTGTCCACCATCACATTGACTGAATCTTTCTTTTCTCTCAGGGGTTCGATGACCAGTTTGGAGTCGAGCCACAGTGGCTTCTCTCAGCTCAGTGCCGCCACCACCTCCTCTAACCACTCCCAGTCCAGCTCCATGATCTCCAGGTAGAAACGGATTGTGGAGGACTTGAATCCCCTTCAGCCCACCCCATTCACTGCCCTAACCATCAACATGGAGGCCAACTCTTCTCCCGCCCTCTCCTCGTCATCTTTGGACTCTGATCCTCTTGCACAGCCAGTTTTTGTGGAACTGATGCATGCTTGCACAAACAGAAGAAGAAGAGTTCTCAAAGACTGAGGCAAAAAGAAAGAAATGAAACCACATGAACAATTTAAGGGCTGATTTTTGCACAAAGGTTGTCAAGTTTTGTTGGGCCTAGCATCTCTGCTGGGCAGCACGTTGAATCAGAACGTATAGCAGAATATTCTGGTCGTGTCCCGTCTCATGCTGGGTGGTGAGGTCAGATGGAAGAAGCAATATTTTCATCCTGTGAGCTACGGGACCGGATGGAGAAACTGGAGGCGCTGTTACATGTATGCATTTACACTCCCACAATACTGAGACGACGCATACCTCATCAATGCGTGTCGGCTGATGAAAGCGGATTTTTTGTTACATGCAAACACGCACCAATGTTTAACATGCACAAATTGAGAGTGTTTGCCATATTGTTACTGCATGGATGTGTGTGTGTTTCTAGAAAGTTAATAGGTCAAATGTGGGAGGATGGGCAGGAAATATCTGAACCAGATCTGGGTCCAACATTGCCTGCAAACATCTGGAGCTTATTGTATCAAAACAAATAAGATACCATGAGCAAATTTAGGAGGTAAAAAGATAAATAACTTTCAGATTTCCTATAATTTATGTAGAAAAACCTTTCTGTCTTAATGACACCTTAAAAAGTGGTTGAATAATTAACCCAGGTCTGAAAGTTACCGAGGTAAAGTGCTCATAGCAATAACACGAGTTATACTTTCTACTGTGTGAAATGTTTTTATTTATCATTAATATGTCTGTGGAGGATCATGGATGCGGATTGCAGATGAGCTTTTTGTTGTAAATTGTGTTCAGGCAGACAGAAGAGCAAACTGAACCAAGAAACAAACCAACTTCTCTGGCATGACGTGGCGGTTTGCTTCCTGTCCAGCGTCTGCACAATTAAGGAACTCAAACCCAGATCATGTCGTCAAGGAGATGCCTTGCCACTGATTGGTGAATGTGCTACTGATTGACTAGTGCCTGCTAGCAAATGAGAGCCCTGACTTTGAAGGGATGCGATGTTAGTGGGCAAAGACACCATGATTATTTACTTATTGATGTTGATAGGAGTGTGCATAGAAGATGAATGTTTTCTGGTTTATCTTTTGACAGTGCACCAGTAGACAGACAGATGCTGTACGTGTGCCAGTGCTGGTTTGGGACTGTTTTGGAGGCGAGTACTTGATGGGTGAAGCAGTGAGGCCTGCACACTTGTGCGAGTTTATGGATTTATTATTTAACAATTAAGATGATAGCCATTTAACAGCCATGTGTCAATAAATACCATTTTAGCCTTTGTAAACATCTCTTAGAAATGTACCTGCTTTTTTTCCAAGGTGACCACTGTAGTGATGAATAACCATTTCAAAACGCAGGAGATTTTTAATGCAGTCATAGAGCAGCGATGACTTCACTTAGATCTGATTCCCTGACATCAGAGTTGCCAAGAGTGGTCTGGTGCTGTTGCCATGGTAACTAAGTGCAGCTGTCAGGACAAAAAAAAAAAAAAAAAGTTTGTCAAGTTTGGAGGTTTTATTACTGAAAATACAGGCCTCTGCCTGTTTTTGTTACATAAAACTGCAAGTTGTGAGCCAGAAACAGCCAGCGCCTGTCTTCTTGTCATTCGCTGTGATGCTTTGTGGAAAATAAGGACCCCCTAAGACTGAGGGGTTGAAAGTGTGTTTGACTGTGTATGGTGTGAAAATGAGTTTCTGTAAACAAAGGGGAGATATCACTGTAATATAATGCACATTTAGAACCACGACTAACTTTGCTTCACCTTCTGGAGACTTCCTTCAGACGGATTAAGCTTCAGCTCAAATGGAAATGCTCTGTTTCCTTCTCTCCTTCACGTCGCGTACTCCAGTGTTGCTTTACTTTGTTCTGTATTTTAGAAAGTACAGTTCACTGATTGATTGAAGCCATAGGCACGAAGAAGTGTACTTGGATGTGATGTTTTTCTGTTAGAAATACCAGAAAATCTTCATGCTTTGCCGACTCCCGCTGATTCAGCATGTACGCTCTTGATGGCGATCTCATTCACAAATGAGGGCTATAACTGTTAGTCTTGTCTGTTCAACACATTTGTCTGTCTGCTTCCTTTTTCTGGCATCTTTGCATATCTTGATGTGAGAAATTATGTATAAAGTATATTTGGATTAATGAGAATATGGCGCCTTTACATTTTTGGAGATAATAAACTTGAATTATGAAGAAAGCATCAATCACTTGGTCTCATTCATCCCCCCCCTGTGAAACTACAAGTCAGAATTTTACTTTTTGTTTTGTGTTTGCAGAAACACGGTTGGAGCTTATCACTCCAGACATCTGTGCACTGGAGCAGACAACTTCATTTCACATGGGAACTTGGGACAATCATTTGTATTTGCAACGAAAGATTTCTTAAAAGTTTGCATGAACACTTTTAAAGCAAAGTTTTAAAATAAAAGTATATAGAATAAAAACAATTGAATTTTTCCATCCATCCATCCATCCATCTTCTGCCGCTTATCCGGAGTCGGGTCGCGGGGGCAGCAGCCTAAGCAGGGAAGCCCAGACTTCCCTCTCCCCAGCCACATTTGCCAACTCTGCGGGGGGGATCCCGAGGCGTTCCCAGGCCAGCCGAGAGATATAATCCCTCCAGCGTGTCCTGGGTCTTCCCCGGGGTCTCCTCCCAGAGGGACGTGCCTGGAACACCTCATCAGGGAAGCGTCCAGGAGGCATCCTGACCAGATGCCCGAGCCACCTCAACTGGTTCCTCTCGATGCGGAGGAGCAGCGGCTCTACTCTGAGCCCCTCCCGGATGACCGAGCTCCTCACCCTATCTCTAAGGGTGAGCCCGGCCACCCTGCGGAGGAAACCCATTTCAGCCGCCTGTATACGAGATCTCGTTCTTTCGGTCACGACCCACAGCTCATGACCATAGGTGAGGGTAGGAACGTAGATCGACTGGTAAATCGAGAGCTTCGCCTTCTGGCTCAGCTCCTTCTTCACCACGACAGACCGGCGCAGAGCCCGCATTACTGCAGACGCCGCACCGATCCGTCTGTCGATCTCGCGCTCCATCTTTCCCTCACTCGTGAACAAGACCCCGAGATATTTAAACTCCTCCACTTGAGGCAGGACCTCACTCCCGACCCGGAGAGGGAAATCCACCCTATTCCGGCTGAGGACCATGGTCTCAGATTTGGAGGCGCTGATTCCCATCCCAGCCGCTTCACACTCGGCCGCGAATCGCTCAAGCGAGAGCTGGAGATCACGAGCAGATGAAGCCAACAGGACCACGTCATCCGCAAAAAGCAGGGACCCAATCCTGAGGCCACCAAGTCGGATCCCCTCAACACCTCGGCTGCGCCTAGAAATTCTGTCCATATAAGTTATGAACAGAATCGGTGATAAAGGGCAGCCTTGGCGGAGTCCAACCCTCACCGGAATAGAATCCGACTTACTACCGGCAATGCGGACCAAGCTCTGACACCTGTCGTACAGGGACCGGACAGCCCTTACAAGGGGGTCCGGTACCCCATACTCCCGGAGTACCCCCCACAGGAGCCCCTGGGGGACACGGTCAAATGCCTTCTCCAGGTCCACAAAACACATGTAGACTGGTTGGGCAAACTCCCATGCCCCCTCCAGGACCCCAAAGAGGGTATAGAGCTGGTCCACTGTTCCGCGACCAGGACGAAAACCACACAGCTCCTCCTCAATCCAGGATTCAACTATCCGGCGGACCCTCCTCTCCAGGACCCCTGAATAGACCTTACCAGGGAGGCTGAGGAGTGTGATTCCCCTGTAATTGGAACACACCCTCCGGTCCCCCTTCTTAAAAAGGGGGGACCACCACCCCAGTCTGCCAATCCAGCGGTACTGCCCCTGATGTCCATGCAATGCTGCAGAGGCGTGTCAGCCAGGACAGCCCCACAGCATCCAGAGCCTTAAGGAACTCCGGGCGGATCTCATCCACCCCCGGGGCCTTGCCGCCAAGGAGCTTTTTGACCACCTCAGCGACTTCAGCCCCAGAGATAGGAGAGTCCACCCCTGAGTCCGCCAGCTCTGCTTCCTCATCGGAAGACGTGTTGGTAGGATTGAGGAGGTCTTCGAAGTATTCCTTCCACCGACCCACTACGTCCCGAGTTGAGGTCAGCAGCTCCCCATCTCCACTGTACACAGTACTGACGGAGCACTGCTTCCCCCTCCTGAGCCGCCGGATGGTGGACCAGAATCTCCTCGAAGCCGTCCGGAAGTCTTTCTCCATGGCCTCGCCGAACTCCTCCCATGCCCGAGTTTTTGCCTCGGCAACAGCCGAAGCCGCATGCCGCTTAGCCCGCCGGTACCCATCAGCTGCCTCCAGAGTTCCACAGGCCAAGAAGGCACGATAGGACTCCTTCTTCAGCTTGACGGCATCCCTCACTGTTGGTGTCCACCAACGAGTCCTGGGATTACCGCCACGACAGGCACCAACGACCTTCCAGCCACAGCTCCGGCCGGCCGCCTCAGCAATAGAGGCACGGAACACAGCCCATTCAAACTCAATGTCCCCCGCCTCACTCGGGACATGGTTGAAGTTCTGCTGAAGGTGGGAGTTGAAGCTCGCTCTGACGGGGGACTCAGCCAGGCGTTCCCAGCAGACCCTCACAACACGTTTGGGCCTGCCAGATCTGACCGGCCTCCTCCCCCACCACCTGAGCCAACTCACCACCAGGTGGTGATCAGTTGACAGCTCCGCCCCCCTCTTCACCCGAGTGTCCAAGGCATGTGGCCGCAGGTCCGACGATACGACTACAAAATCGATCATCGAACTGCGGCCCAGGGAATCCTGATGCCAGGTGTACATATGGACACTCTTATGTTGGAACATGGTGTTCGTTATGGACAATCCATGACGAGCACAGAAGTCCAATAACAAAACACCATTTGGGTTCAGAGGAGGGGGACCATGCCTCCCAATCACTCCCCTCCAGGTCTCACTGTCATTGCCCACGTGAGCATTGAAGTCCCCCAGCAGAACAATGGAGTCCCCAGAAGGAGCACCCTCCAGCACTCCCTCCAAGGACTCCAGAAAGGGTGGGTACTCTGAACTGCTGTTCGGTGCATAAGTACAGACAACAGTCAGGACCCGTCCCCCCACCCGGAGGCGGAGGGAAACCACCCTTTCATCCACCGGGGTAAACCCCAACGTGCAGGCACCAAGCTGGGGGCTGATGAGAATGCCCACACCTGCTCGGCACCTCCCACCATGAGCAACTCCAGAGTGGAAGAAAGTCCAGCCCCTTTCGAGGGTACTGGTTCCAGAGCCCAAGCCATGCGTCGAGGTGAGTCCAACTATATCTAGCCGGAACCGCTCAACCTCGCGCACAAGCTCAGGCTCCTTCCCCACCAGAGAGGTGACGTTCCACGTCCCTAGAGCCAGCTTCTGCAGCCGGGGATCGGACCGCCAGGGTCCCCGCCCCTTGCTGCCGCCCAGCTCACACTGCACCCGACCCCTACGGCTCCTCCCGCAGATGGTGAGCCCACGGGAGGTGGGGCCCATGTAACCCTTTCGGGCTGAGCCCGACCGGGCCCCATGGGCGAAGGCCCGGCCACCAGACGCTCGCTCTCGTACCCCACCTCCAGGCCTGGCTCCAGAGGGGGGTCCCGGTAACCCGCGTCCGGGCAAGGGAACATTCATGCCCAGGTTGGTCGTCATCGTAGAGGTCGAATTTAATTTTTCATTAAATAATAAATTTACAGTAAATAAAAAAAAAAAAAACGTATAAAAAATTTGTTCTACATATTGGGATGTTATATTGATGATCACATCTTTTAATCAGTCCAAGAAGTACAGTTGATGCAGCACCACATATCTTGCCATGAAAAACTTAGTTCCCTTCACTGCTTCCAAAAAAGGTTCAATTTATCTTTCTTATCGCAAGGTGGGGTGATTCGGGGTGGGACTAGATTAAAAAATGTTTAAATCTAATTAATTACAGTCTTTGTAATTCATTTGGATTAATTGCATTTTAATTCCATCATAAAAATTTGCCCAAAGAGCAACATTTTTTATTTAAATGTATTTCAGGAAATTACTAAATAACAGTAGAAGATATTAATGTACTAAACTCTAACTATTAATGTCTGGGCAAAACATCATTTTAACTTTGAAGCAGTAAAAAGGAAATAGAAAACATTGTGGCCAAAACTGGACAGACCCAAAGTTAAAGTGTCATTTTAAATACTTTAACAGCTGCAGCTCCAATTATTCTACAATTAAAAGTCTACAGCATCTTACAGTAATTTGAACTTCATTAATGAAAAATTTCAAAATATTTATAGACATTAATATCTGACAGTAAACCAGGATGAATTAAGCAGCGTCAACTGCAGTCTTTGCAGTCTGCAAAGAAATGATCATCGAAAGTTGGTAGGCCAGACATTGGAATGAGACGTCGTCGGCTCGGAGGGCCAGCAGTCGGCTCCAGGTTATCCAGAGAGGTGGTCACCTCCGGCTCTGACTGCAACGTGGAGCTACATGAGGAGTGTTCTTCAGGACGGGGAGGGAGAGACTGGGCTTTGCAGCTGCTGCTAATGGAGAAGAGAAAACTACACAACATTTTGTTATCAATTCAATTCAACTTTATTTGGATAGCGCCACTTCACAACAAGGTTGTCACAGGGCACTTTACATACACGAATCAACATACATATCATTTCGAGCCAATTCATACATATCCTATAATAGAAACCAACTGATTGCATCAAGTCATGACTTCGATCCAATCCCCCACCCTGAGCATGCACACGGCGACAGTGGGAATGAAAAAACTCCCCTTTAACAGGAAGAAAACCTCCGGCAGAACCCGGCTCAGGGAGGGCAGCCATCTGCCTCGACTGGTTGGGGTGGAGAGGACAGGAAAGACGGAACAACAAGTGCACTTAATAAGGAAGACCTGCAGAAAAAAGGAGAAATAAGTTAGAGACGGCAATACTGGCATATATTTATACATTAATATATTAGAGGCCCTGCGATGGACTGGCGAGCTGTCCAGGGTGTACCCTGCCTGTCGCCCAAAGCCAGCTGGGATAGGCTCCAGCTTCCCCGCGACCCTGAATTGGAATAAGCGGTTCAGAAAATGAATGAATGAATGAATGAATGAATATATTAGAGAAATAGAGTGAGGTACTTCTCAGTGCATCAGGTAACATCCCCATTGCTATATAAGTAATGGTTGGCTAGACTACCCATAACTATAAGAGCAAAGAGCATAACCTGGACAGTTGGGTCCCGTACATGCAGACTCCAACTCAGGAGATACTCATATCCTAACTATAAGAATCATGAAAAAGGAAGGTTTTCAGCTCGATCTTAAAGGTGTGGTGGGAGTCTGCCTCCCAAACCCACGGTGGGAGCTGGTTCCATAAGAGAGGAGCCTGATAGCTAAAGGCTCTTCCTCCCATAGTACTCTTTGAGACTCTGGGAACCACCAGTAAACCTGCAGCCTGAGAGCAAAGTGCTCTATTTGGAATATACCGAACTATAAGATCTTTTATGTACATGGAATATTACATGTATATTGTACCCAAATAGAAACTGTAAAACATGTTATTTGGATACCGCGTGTGTGTTTACCATTGTGTGGGCACCAGTGTGCTTTATTGTTCCAGTAGAAACTGGTCAGGGACATGTGGGAACTGACCCTTATGGGCTCGACAAACGGCAACAACAGTGGCAGTCTCTCACATCACACTCTCGGATGGCCTGTCTCTTAGAAATTTGATTGGTTATCATACTGGAGAGAATTTAGGCATTTTCACTGCAGTATGTAACAGATAAAGCATGAAGACTGACAAGTAGGGACATTTTTCTCAAACTAACAGAAATCTTGCTGTTATTTCTACTTCACAAAAGGGAAAAACAACCTGTTTTGAAAACAAGATAACATCCAGGTGAAATGAATGGAGCAGAAGTAATGTGTCAAGCTCTTTACACCTGGCTTCTTGTAATGAGCAGCTGCTTTACCAGGTGAACTATAAACATACATGAGCATCCAGCTTCAACAAAATCAGTTATTTTTCTCATCTTTCCATCTGGTATTTTTGGTCCTGAAGAGCAAAATTTATTTTACGGTTTGATGATACACTACTCTCGTTTGTTGCCTCCACTGTTTGAAAACTCCACCACAAAGAACTGAAAAACTTTCTGCCTCCATGCCAAGAGGAGCAGCAACTTCTCCCTCACTCAGGAGGCTGAGAGGATGAGAAGTTGCAGCTAGCATCCTCTGTTCCCGACATGTTGTGTTTCTCTTTCTCTCTCTCTGGCTGAACTATTCTCAATGGGGCCACGCTGTTCTTTTAACGAATTGTCAAATAACATCTGAGTGTCTAATAATAAATAGCTCAAAAGTGTGCTTTGACAAAAAACTACATTTCCCACAATGACTGTGGACTATGATGGCAGTGTTTCCACATCAATGCTAACGGGTGAAATTGAGAAAAAAATTAAGATCCCAAAATGTCCAGGAAGAAAAAGTTGATTCAGACGGAAGATTGTTTCAAGAAAAATGGGAAGGCGAATACTTGTTTGTCCTTCAAGGAGAAAGACTGGTATGACTTTTGTGTCACGAGTCAGTGTCTGTTGTCAAGGAGTAAAATCTGCGTCAACATTTTGATGCCAAACACGGAGCTAAGTATGGCAAAGTTAGCCTTCAAGAAAAGCAACAAATTGCCCAAGAATTAAAAGGCAAACTGCGGTTGCAGCAGATTGTGTTCACGAAATCCTCAGCCAAAAACAATGCCGCAGTGAAAGTTAGCTTGATAGTGGCTGAAGAAATCGCCCACGCTTCCAAGTCTTTTTCAGAGGGAGCGTTTCTGAAGCAGTCTGGGACGCCTGTCAAGCCGTTTTAAGAGGTAAATTAATTGCAAAGACAACCCTTCTTAAAAGAAATCAACAAGGAAAACTAAGGAACTTAGAGCATAAATTGATAGACCTGGAAAAGAGACATACAAATAAAGCAATTGGGAATACAAGCTGTAATTGGGAATGTCAACATGATGAACAAAATGAGTTACATCAGTCCATGGTCTGAAACAGCACTTAGAATCTGGGCAAAGCTGGTCCAGGACAACAGTGAACTTTGCTTGATGATTAGGTGGATTGCATATGATGAAGATTTTGCTCAAAACAAAACCGACATGAGCTTCAAAATTTGGGTGAGAAAAGGATTAATAAAATACAGTGACCTTTACCATAAAGGGTACTTAAGGACTTTTCAAGACATTAAACAAATTTACAATCTTGACAACAAAGATTTCTATAGATTCTTACAAGTCCGCCATTACCTAAACGAAATGAACAAGGCAGGTTCCGATGGACCTCTCAGCGGGATAGTCCAAATTTTTCTCAAATCATATAAATCAATTCCAAACAGTAAACTGATTTCAAAATTATACAATGAGCTACAAACCATCAAAGGTGAAAACACTGAGTATATCAAGCAAAAATGGGAGAAGGAGGGTAATTTTAAGCTGCCTGTAGAAGAATGGTTTAAAATACAGGAAAACTCCTGGAAAAGTACATGTTCACTTAACTGGAGGGAATTCGCCTGGAAAAGTGTGGTGCATTTTTTTCGAACGCCAGCACGAAAAGGTTCATGTGCAGATGCATCCTGTTGGAGGTTATGCGGAATAAAAAAAAAGCTAATCATTATCATGTTGTCTGGGGCTGCCCGAAACTGGCTCATTACTGGGAGAAAATTAAACACAGCATTGACGAAGTCATGGGGACAACGATACCTTTCAATTTTGAAACCATTTTCCTGTTTAAACAACCAGCAAGCATAAAGGGCTCGTGTAAGATGTATCTATGTAACATTATGCTTGTCGCAAGCAAAAAAGTAATTACAAGGAAATGGATGACGGACCAACAACCCACACAAGAAGAATGGATAAATCTTGTCAAGGAGATTGCCCAAATGGAAAAACTCACATTTGCATTAAGACTTGACTTCGAAAAATTTGTGGAACTCTGGAAACCATGGCTGGACTTTATGAACACTTAAGAAGGACTGAGTTGTGATGCCCTTAGTTCTTAAGCTGCTTTTGTTTCTTTTTTTTTTTTCTTTTTTTTTAAAACTTATTTTGTTTTTTCCTTTTCTGTTTTGCTTTAAAAAAAAAAAAAAAAAAAGGAAAAAAGTTCTGACAATTCACAAAAAGGGGGAAGGGGGGGGGGGGGGGTTGACAAAAATAAACAGAATATGTGTATATGTACGCATATAAGTGTATGTAACTGTGGGAATATGTGTACACATATGTATTGCTTAGACCTTGCAAAAACATACTAACACCAAAAGTTGTACACACATTTATTGTCACTTTCAACTGTGTAAACTCTCCCCTGCCAAACCAAATAAAAATTTGATTTAAAAAAAAAAACAACAAAAAAAAAAAAACCTAAAAACTTGACCAATATAGTTGTCAGCTGAGTCAACCTTTATTTTGTTATTTTTAGTTGATTACATATTATTTATGTTTAGCTGAAGTTGCAATTATTTAGTGTTTGCAGGTTTTACATGTGTATGCAGACAAATTATTGTAATCTAACTATCGGTTGGATGCAAGGCTGTGTTCAGCCTTTTTTAAAAAAAAAAAGCTACATCCATACCCCTTCATTGTACTGTACCTATGGTTCCTGCATCTGCCTACCTCCTGTGGGCCGGTGTAAAAGTCTTGGAGTTTTTCTCTTTTCTTTTTTCTTTGTGTATGCTTTTTAAGAAAGAAAATCTTAATAAAAAAAGATCTTGAATAAAATGCTATATTTTTTAGATGCAACTGTAATGTGCAAGAACTGCTATAACTTGAATAAGTGATAAATTCAGAGTTATTTAACATTAAGGAGTAGTTACATTTATTTTACATGACATACAATTACATTTAGTTACATTTATAAATTACATCTGGTCCTTTGAGGACAGCCATTATGTTGATGTGGCCTTCAGTAAAAATGAGTTTGACAACCCTGCTCTAGATGCCATGTTGTTCCCTCAATTTGGCAAACAAAGTTCACCTTGATAGGTTTATCTGTCGGTTTAGGCTTCTTTGGTAAAACAGCATACCATTCGGCATACCCTTGAATGTGCGGCCTGACTTGCTATCTTGATTTTATAAAAATACAAACTCTTCTTTTTTCAGAGGATTTCACGCCCGGTTCAGAGAATGTGCTGCACAGGAGATTTCTCTGCATGTTTTTGGCTATCTCAAGACTTGAGTCCCCATGGCAACAAAAAACTTGTTTACTATCAGGATAAACTGCTTAAACTTTCCAAAATCAGGATTATCAGTGAAATAACACATCAAATCCCAATGGAGTTTAAAAGAACGAGAATAGGATGCAGAGTAGGAATGAGGCAGAGCGGGAAGCGGTGGAGTTTTAAACAGTTTCTTCCAACTTCTGTGATAGGTAACGTGAGATCGCTAGCTAACAAAACGGACAAGTTTGCACACTCTTATCTTGACCATTCAGGCAGCACTCTGAGGGTCATGTTCTTTGATTTCTCAAGTGCTTTCAATACCACTCAGCCTGCTTTGTTATGTGAGAAGCTCCATAAATTCCAGGTGGATACCTCCACAACCACCTGGATCTATGACTACCTCACAAACAAACCCCCGTTTGTGAGACTGATAAGTTTTGCGTCTGAGACTGAGGTCAGCAGCACTGGTGCACCACAAGGAACTGCATTCTTGCCATTACTCTTCACTCTGTACACCTCAGACTTCCAGTACAACTCTGAGTCCTGCCATCTGCACAAATACTGCAGATGACTTTGCAGTTGTGGGGTGTATCAGTGATGGACAAGAAGCAGAGTACAGACAACTGGTCAGTTAGATTGTAAAATGGTGCGGTAACAATCATCTCCTATTAAATACCAGCAAAAAAGAGATGATTGTTGACTTCAGGAGGAACAATAACACACAGCACCATCTCCATCCTGGGAGAGGAGGTGGAGTAGGTGGAGGAATACAAGTACCTTGGGGTTCAGCTGGACAACAATCTGGGCTTTAATGCAACACTGAATACATCTACAAGAAAGGTCCGAGCAGACTCTACTTCTTAAGGAAGCTGAGATCATTTAACATCTGCACCAACATGTTGCATAACTTTTAGAAGTCTGTTGTGGAGAGTGCAGTCAGCTTTGCAGCCATCTGCTGGGGAAGAAGCATCAGAACCACAGACCTGAAGAGAAACAACAAACTGATCAAGAAAGCTGCTTCTGTACTTGAAGTAACTCTGGAGCCGCTGGAGCTGATTGTGCAAAGTAGAATGCTGCACAAGCTGATGAAGATGATGAAGGATTCTGATGGGTATGCAAAACTTATAGAACACTGCCATGAGCTCTTTAGAAAATTCCTGCCTTTTATTGCCAATTTAAATTGAGGGGGAAAGATAATTGCTTGAGGGGGCATTGTTAGTTCTTGCATATTTTCACGCAGAGTGTAGAACACCATGCACTCTGCAAAGTGCAATAAAACCGTGTAATGCACAGATCTGAGTTGTTTAATCTGCTTATACCATGGTCACTCACAGTAAACATGTTAAAACCATGCTTTAAAGACCAGCTAAATATGTTTTAAGGTTAGAAATGATTTTCTATTGGCCTCAATGTGGTTTTCATGCTTAGCAACTGTTGTAAAGAGAGATGGAATGCATAATTATGAGATTTTGTTCAGGTACCAGACAAGTGAATCCATCCAACAAGATGAAAATTGAAATAACAAGAAGAAATAAAAACCAGCTCGACCGCCAGCTGCACAGCTATCCAGCCTATGTCTCTGCTTACTCTACAATGCAATTGTACAGTACGACACCCAGATCATACCGTTTCAACTGAGAGCAAGCAGAGACTGGCCTATAAATGCAAGGCGTATCGAACACAGTCCAAAGGAAACACATACCACGAGCGCTATTTATAGGCCTCCAAATCCAGGTCTATTTGACCAACGGTGCCAAATTAAAATATTTCAAATAAAACGTCGTCTTTACATGAATAAATCTTGAAAAATAACAGGACAAGTACTAAAAGTAATATTATCCGACTTTCCTCGCAAACAAAAGATCTTTTTTACCCCAAATTTTTCATTTCCCATGAAGACTTGCGGCACCTACCCGGAAGTAAGAATACAGCCCCGAACAAAAAAATCGTCTTTATCAGTGTTTTCTCATGATTTCGGAAAAAAAACGTGTCTTGAAAAATAATAGCCATGATAAATAAAAACATTGTCAACCGAGGTTTCCGTTTCCTCTGCTACGTTAAACGGAAATGACGACTAGTTGGTTTGGTTTGGCGATGGAGCGAATTAGCCGAGCAGCTAAGACAGTAGAAGGAAGGTAGCGGACATTTAGATTGGCGCCCATTTCCCCAAATGCCGCCGCAGTTGTGGTGATATTTCCAAACAAAAAGCAGAGAAGCGTCATTTAACAGGAGCACTTACACAACAGCTAGCATGGCCGCATGGCTTAAAACAGCTGGAGCTCCGAACATGTTGACAATAATCACGAGGCTGAAGTTAGCTTCCGATTCGCAACTTCCGAGTCGCAGTATGTGTAAAGGGCAATTCCACTGAATTTTTCGGAAACTAGACCACATTAGACCAGGTCCTGACAAAAATCCACTATACTTACACTCTTCAAACCTGGACAGAAATATTCCACATACTATGCAGATTCGTGAAAACATAGTGTGAAACCTTTATTTGTGGAAATGCACATTAGGCTTGTTTCATTATATTTTTGGCATCTGCACCACATTAAACAAGGTCCTGAAAAAACAAAACAAAACTACAACACTTAGACACCCCAGACATTAAAACACAATGTCAAACAGCAGTTTTAAACAAAGCTTTATTTTCCTTGTCAAAGTGGTATTACATGAAATTCTCATGTTGCACAAATCCAATGTTAGGTACTTTTTTTCTTCTTCTTCTTCTTCTTTTTATTTTTTTATTTTTTACCACAGACATAGAAAAGAAAGCAAATTGAATAAGATCACTTCAGAATAAACTGGACAATTGAAGTTGTATAATTGTATTTTCTGGTCATTTCTGATTGGATCAGAATACCCATGAATGTACTGTTTCTCATACAAGGGTATGGTAACCCTGGGATACTTCAAGGCATTCCAGGAGATACTTGAATTTTCCTTCAAGATCTATGTATTTTTTTCTTTAAAACATTCTTTATTAAATTTATATAAATATATTTCAAAGTTTTAATATATTTCAGTAAATGTTAGTGTAAATTTATAAACTGAATTTAAATTTACATTTACACCTTTTCATTCCTCCCAAAATCCCACATTCTGACATGACTTGAACCCCACTTGTTATGAGCCGTCATACTTATCGCATAAACAATAACATGCTGGCTAATGGGAGCTTGAGAAGTATTATTTGCCTAACCGCAAAAAATAAACAAAAAACTAAACATTAGTAATGGACCAAGCCTTATTCCAAATTGTATTAAATTGATTTCATTCTTCAAAATTCTACACACAGTACCCCAATATGACAAAGTGAAAAATTTATTGTTGAGATTTGCACAAATTTATTCAAAATAAAAAAAAACTACGAAATCACATGTACATAAGTATTCACAGTCTTTGCTTAATACTTTGTTGATCCACATTTCGTAGCAAATACAGATAGATAGATAGATAGATTATCTTTTTTTTTTTAATTTTTTTTATTATTATCTTTTTTATTAGCATAACCGCAAATGACCACCTCTGTTTGCGAACTCTTTGCTTTCGCTGTTATTTTGTATTTTCATTGACACAATTACTGAAACAATTTCCTGTTTGTAACGACATATATGACAAAATCATGGCCAATCTTTCCAAAATACTCGACAACAGGCTGATGTTTTTAATCAGAAATGGTTGTAATTCGCTCATATGACCACCTGGTGGCAGCATTTAGCTATGAATCAAGAGTCTCCGCCCCTTTAATTTCGCGTCATTGCGTACGCGGAAGTAAACAGTCGGCTTTCTGCTCACGTTTTTTCTGCCACTTAATCAGTAAAAAAAGTGCTTTTGTACATGAGTGTGTTTAGTTCTTAGGATTACACAGATGTCGGTCCCTTCAGCAGAAGATCTGGTCAGATACTGGGAGAGGTCAGTCAGCAACACACGCTTCCTGCAGCTTCCTGCCCTTCAACTTGTTCAGAAATCCGGTTTTCTGTGGACTCCGACCATCAGTCATCCTCAGTAGATATTTATTTGTGAACAGTGACGAGACCAGTGAAAACGGCTCGAGCTCATTTAAAGCTTGTACTTAAATGATACAGCTCTAATCTGGATTTTACAGTAATTTATTTTAATATTGTTCTAGTTTCAGTAATATGAAAAACTTCTCTTTCTAGCAACATCACTGCACATTTTTCACTCACACATACTGATTTTTCTGTATTTGTTGTCATTTTAAACTCATTGAAACAAATCTGGAGGAAAGCAAAACTATAATAGCACATGTATGTTGTAAATAAGAAATCACAGTGAACACCCCCAGAAACTATGCTAAGCAAAGCATCTTCTGGCTGAAATATTTCCATCTGAAGTCCAGCTAAGTTTTGTTTTGAACTGGTAATTATGGAGGTTGTCTGATGCAGCACCCTATCATCCTACTCGCTTAGATCGTAGTTTTAATCTTTGGAAGCCTGTGTTAAAAAACAAAGTTTGTTACTGATTAATAACACAGTTGTAATAATAAGCAAAATGAGCCATTGGTGCCATTTTTGGGGGTTTTCCTCTTTTCATTGTGCAGAGCATCACCTGCAGTTGGAGAAAGCAGAGCTCAGACTGCTTGTGTGGAAGAAACAACCTTGACAACTTAACAGTTTGGGCACCATGTGTAATTTGCATGGGATGGAAGGAAATAATACATCAAGAAGATTCAAAAGTTACATTTTAGTTAGTGTTTGCTGCTTGCTTATGACGGCTGCATTCCTAGAATCAGGAAAAAGCTGAGTCAGACCTATTTTAATGCTGTCTGTTATAGTTTTGGTAAAACTCTAGGGAACTATAAATGCTCTGTGTTGTCGGGGACCAAGACCTTGTTGCTGAGAACACAGAGTTTGGGGCGCTATACCTGCTGGTATATGACTTTAAGTGTACTGTCATGTTTGAATAAATCCCCAACACAAACAGCTTCATATCACCACACGTCCTTCCTCCCCTACAGGTCCAATATTTGTGTTCCTCTTTTACTGTCTGACCCTCCCCTGATGGGGGTTTCTTTGCAGCATTTTGATTGTGAAGGCCAGATTCAGCCTCCTCCTTGCTGTTCATGTAGAGATGCATTCATGCTGGTCGTTTTTATTCACTCATTTTCTGCATTGGAGGCGAGTTTCTGTCTTTCTGTCATTGGATGGTCCTGATGCGAGCCAGATCCATGACAGCATGTGATGGTTCTAAAAGCCTCTAGGATTTAATTTCTCGAGGTTTTTCAGACTGACTGAGCTTTATGTCTTCAGCTGATTAAAAACTGAGGAATTCATATCTGCTTGTGTCCTGATGCAGCGAGCAGGAAAGTCTGAGACAGCAGGTGGTGGAGGACGATACCGAGGACTGGCAGAGGAGCCTGGACTTCTCGGACCTGGAGAGGGTCGGTGGGGTGGACCTTTCCTTCATCAAAGGAGATGATGTCAACGCCTGCGCCCAGCTAGTTGTCCTCAGTTACCCTGATCTAGAGGTGAGCTGACACAGTCACACCTGGAAACATCTGTTGGGCTGATGCCTGTCTAACCCTACTGGTGACCATGAGGAACAGCTGCAGTATGGACCAGAAACAATTTCTATGACATTTTTCTATCAGAAGTACAGAAGAAGAAATGTAAAATGTCCCCCGCCGCTCTTATTTGGACTCAGCAGTTCGGATAATAAATGAATGAATGAATGGAATATAAAATGTTATCTATCAGTATTTAGTGACATTTTATTGCCTACTGAGCTCATCTGATGTGAGCAGGTAAATGAAAAAACACTCCTACTCGAGGTGGGATTTATTTCAACTGGTGGAGCTGCTGCTACACGTAGAGACTGCTTTGTTTGTTTGTTTGTTTGCCAGTAGTTTTTTTGTCCCCTGTAGCTTCACACAATAATACAGTTTCTTTTATTAAACAGGTGAACCTTATGGTCTAATGGTAAAAGATACCTCTCTTGAATACGCTGGATTATATGCTGCCGTAGTTAATTAGATCAAAATGTGACTTCAGTAGTTTCTGTACTGTTTGTGTTTCTCTGAACATTTTCTTTCTATTATGTAAAGCACATTGGATTGCTGTTCTATACAATAGGCTCTATATAACAACCACAAAAAAATGAGATTATTATGAAAAGATTCAGTCAGATTTCTGCGCCCTCGTAGAGCCGCTGATGTGGACCTTTATTTTTTACACTCAGAAAAAGCTCCATAAGTTTTCATGGCTGTGTCATTAGTTGAGAAAGTGTTTGGCAAGATGCGTCCTGAAAAATGACTTCATCACCAAACTTCTCTTCAAATGGTGGAACGAAAAAATGTCTTTGATTTTAGGTAATGCTACTTAACCAGATGTGGATCCCAGTTCATCAGTCACTGTGGAAGTCGTTTCTCTGTTTCATTGGACTGGAACCAAAAGAAAAACAAAGTTTCAGCATCAGCTGCTTGTCCAGTGCAGATTAGTGATCTTCATCCCATCATCCACAGTCTACGATGGCTTCTCTTTAACAGACTCTAACCTTGTTTTGATGATTGTTTGCCTCCATTTGCATTTTGTTTTATTTTCTTACGGTTAAGTCACAAACACCATGATTGGTTGATTCTCATCTATTTACGTTTTCTGTCCTGACGCTTTGGCGCCTTCCTCCATCGAGCTGCATGTTTTTGTTCGTTCTTGCTCCAGATTTGTAAATGATACATTTAAATGCATTTTGTAATTTAAGTACCAAAACTGTTTAAAGTTTGCATCCTCAAATGATTTAGCAAGTATTAATATAATATGTTTGAGATGTCATGCATATTTTCAGATTGATCCACAAGATACCAATAAATAGGAGGTATCATATGCAACTGTTTGCTTAGACTTTAAAGACACAAGCAGTCAAATGTCAAAAGCACTTTAAAGGTGGACTCTGAAGCACTTCCAGACTGTGTGTGTTAGCTACTCTACCAAAGCCTTAACCTCCATTCAAAGATGGCATGTACTATAGTGGTGGTTATCTATATTAACTAGGCTTTACTCTTCTGTCTCTGTGGTTGTTCACATGAGAAAAGCCATGTTATACACAATTTAAAATGCTGCTTCTGCACAGATTATACACAGCAAAGTTGTTTGTTACTCTGCGCTGCTAAAAGTTAAAATCACTGCTCAAACACTTTTCTAACTTTATACTAAAGAAGTGAATCAGCTCTGTAATTTTAATGCCAGGTAATGACATAAAGATTATCTAAGTCTCAGCTCAAGGTAGTGTAATCTTTATTAATTGCATATACCTGATATGTAGAATCATTTTAATCTGTGTGTTAAAGTTGGTGTTAGCAGTAGAAGTGATTGTAATTCACAGGAAAAAGGGAAATTTCCTTTGATTTGTCTTCAGGTTTCCAGCAATTTAATGGGTTAAATGCTCGAAAGATTTGAGATTTTAACAAATGAAATTTAGTGATTAAGACAATACGACCCCCACCCCCAACAACAGACTAAAAAGTGGCTGTTAAATAGTTTGTTTGTCTTTTAGTGATTGACAATTGCACTACTATTCAGCTGTTTGATTTTAATGTCCAGCAGCAGCAAACTTCCAGTAGTTCTGCAGGGTGACACTAAAACATTGTGTCTGATATTATTGACGAAAATAATTATCACCAGGAAAAGAATCAGTGAAATAATGGTTTTATTTAGAGACGACTGAATCCTGAGCTACAACTTGTGAGCAGATGATGGGTTCAACATAAGTTAGCACAGTGATCTGACCAGGCTAAAAGAGAACTGTCTTTAAACTTCCAGGTGAAACGTACCTCACTGAAGCGCTGATCTAAGTTTATAATGAACCTAGCTGCACCTGATGGACTGCTGGCTGCTGCAGCCATTGACAAAGTGAGCTTTGTGCATTAAACAGAGTAAACCTCCCCACCCACTCCAGGGTTGATCTGGCTGCATGGTTCTGCATCATGAGCACGAGTCATGCACACACAATACACTCAGTTAGTCTCTGGCAAACTGGGGATGGTCAGGTGCTGCATACATGTGAAGTTATGTGGACTGTGAAAGTTGTGTCCACCATCACATTGACTGAATCTTTCTTTTCTCTCAGGGGTTCGATGACCAGTTTGGAGTCGAGCCACAGTGGCTTCTCTCAGCTCAGTGCCGCCACCACCTCCTCTAACCACTCCCAGTCCAGCTCCATGATCTCCAGGTAGAAACGGATTGTGGAGGACTTGAATCCCCTTCAGCCCACCCCATTCACTGCCCTAACCATCAACATGGAGGCCAACTCTTCTCCCGCCCTCTCCTCGTCATCTTTGGACTCTGATCCTCTTGCACAGCCAGTTTTTGTGGAACTGATGCATGCTTGCACAAACAGAAGAAGAAGAGTTCTCAAAGACTGAGGCAAAAAGAAAGAAATGAAACCACATGAACAATTTAAGGGCTGATTTTTGCACAAAGGTTGTCAAGTTTTGTTGGCCTAGCATCTCTGCTGGGCAGCACGTTGAATCAGAACGTATAGCAGAATATTCTGGTCGTGTCCCGTCTCATGCTGGGTGGTGAGGTCAGATGGAAGAAGCAATATTTTCATCCTGTGAGCTACGGGACCGGATGGAGAAACTGGAGGCGCTGTTACATGTATGCATTTACACTCCCACAATACTGAGACGACGCATACCTCATCAATGCGTGTCGGCTGATGAAAGTGGATTTTTTGTTACATGCAAACACGCTCCAATGTTTAACATGTACAAATTGAGAGTGTTTGCCATATTGTTACTGGGTGTGTTTCTAGAAAGTTAATTGGTCAAATGCGGGAGGATGGGCAGGAAATATCTGAACCAGATCTGGGTCCAACATTGCCTGCAAACATCTGGAGCTTATTGTATCAAAACAAATAAGATACCATGAGCAAATTTAGGAGGTAAAAAGATAAATAACTTTCAGATTTCCTATAATTTATGTAGAAAAACCTTTCTGTCTTAGTGACACCTTGAAAAGTGGTTGAATAATTAACCCAGGTCTGAAAGTTACCGAGGTAAAGTGCTCATAGCAATAACACGAGTTATACTTTCTACTGTGTGAAATGTTTTTATTTATCATTAATATGTCTGTGGAGGATCATGGATGCGGATTGCAGATGAGCTTTTTGTTGTAAATTGTGTTCAGGCAGACAGAAGAGCAAACTGAACCAAGAAACAAACCAACTTCTCTGGCATGACGTGGTGGTTTGCTTCCTGTCCAGCGTCTGCACAATTAAGGAACTCAAACCCAGATCATGTCGTCAAGGAGATGCCTTGCCACTGATTGGTGAATGTGCTACTGATTGACTAGTGCCTGCTAGCAAATGAGAGCCCTGACTTTGAAGGGATGCGATGTTAGTGGGCAAAGACACCATGATTATTTACTTATTGATGTTGATAGGAGTGTGCATAGAAGATGAATGTTTTCTGGTTTATCTTTTGACAGTGCACCAGTAGACAGACAGATGCTGTACGTGTGCCAGTGCTGGTTTGGGACTGTTTTGGAGGCGAGTACTTGATGGGTGAAGCAGTGAGGCCTGCACACTTGTGCGAGTTTATGGATTTATTATTTAACAATTAAGATGATAGCCATTTAAGAGCCATGTGTCAATAAATAGCATTTTAGCCTTTGTAAACATCTCTTAGAAATGTACCTGCTTTTTTTCCAAGGTGACCACTGTAGTGATGAATAACCATTTCAAAACGCAGGAGATTTTTAATGCAGTCACAGAGCAGCGATGACTTCACTTAGATCTGATTCCCTGACATCAGAGTTGCCAAGAGTGGTCTGGTGCTGTTGCCATGGTAACTAAGTGCAGCTGTCGTGATAAAAAAAAAAAAAAAGAAAAGAAAGAAAAAAAAATTGGCAAGTTTGGAGGTTTTATTACTGAAAATACAGGCCTCTGCATGTTTTTGTCACATAAAAGTGCAAGTTGTAAGCCAGAAACCTGTCTTCTTGTCATTCGCTGAAATGCTTTGCGGAGAAAAAGGACCCTCTCAGACTGAGGGGCTGGAAGTGTGTTTGACTGTGTGTGGTGTGAAAATGAATTTTTGTAAACAAAGGGGAGATATCTCTGAAATATAATGCACATTTAGAATCACGACTAACTTTGCTTCACCTTCTGGAGTCTTCATTCAGACGGATTAAGCTTCAACTCAAATGGAAATGCTCCGTTTCCTTCTTTCCTTCACGTCGCGTACTCCAATGTTGCTTTACTTTGTTCTGTTTTTTAGAAAGTACAGTTCACTGATTGATTGAAGCCATAGGCACGAAGAAGTGTACTTGGATGTGATGTTTTTCTGTTAGAAATACCAGAAAATCTTCATGCTTTGCCGACTCCCGCTGATTCAGCATGTACGCTCTTGATGGCGATCTCATTCACAAATGAGGGCTATAACTGTTAGTCTTGTCTGTTCAACACATTTGTCTGTCTGCTTCCTTTTTCTGGCATCTTTGCATATCTTGATGTGAGAAATTATGTATAAAGTATATTTGGATTAATGAGAATATGGCGCCTTTACATTTTTGGAGATAATAAACTTGAATTATGAAGAAAGCATCAATCACTTGGTCTCATTCATTTTTTTACCCCCCTGTGAAACTACAAGTCAGAATTTTACTTTTTGTTTTGTGTTTGCAGAAACACGGTTGCAGCTTATCACTCCAGACATCTGTGCACTGGAGCAGACAACTTCATTTCACATGGGAACTTGGGACAATCATTTGTATTTGCAACGAAAGATTTCTTAAAAGTTTGCATGAACACTATTAAAGCAAAGTTTTAAAATAAAAGTATATAGAATAAAAACAATTGAATTTTTCCATCCATCCATCCATCCATCTTCTGCCGCTTATCCGGAGTCGGGTCGCGGGGGCAGCAGCCTAAGCAGGGAAGCCCAGACTTCCCTCTCCCCAGCCACATTTGCCAACTCTGCGGGGGGGATCCCGAGGCGTTCCCAGGCCAGCCGAGAGATATAATCCCTCCAGCGTGTCCTGGGTCTTCCCCGGGGTCTCCTCCCAGAGGGACGTGCCTGGAACACCTCATCAGGGAGGCGTCCAGGAGGCATCCTGACCAGATGCCCGAGCCACCTCAACTGGTTCCTCTCGATGCGGAGGAGCAGCGGCTCTACTCTGAGCCCCTCCCGGATGACCGAGCTCCTCACCCTATCTCTAAGGGTGAGCCCGGCCACCCTGCGGAGGAAACCCATTTCAGCCGCCTGTATACGAGATCTCGTTCTTTCGGTCACGACCCACAGGTCATGACCATAGGTGAGGGTAGGAACGTAGATCGACTGGTAAATCGAGAGCTTCGCCTTCTGGCTCAGCTCCTTCTTCACCACGACAGACCGGCGCAGAGCCCGCATTACTGCAGACGCCGCACCGATCCATCTGTCGATCTCGCGCTCCATCCTTCCCTCACTTGTGAACAAGACCCCGAGATATTTAAACTCCTCCACTTGAGGCAGGACCTCACTCCCGACCCGGAGAGGGAAATCCACCCTATTCCGGCTTAGGACCATGGTCTCAGATTTGGAGGCGCTGATTCCCATCCCAGCCGCTTCACACTCGGCCGCAAATCGCTCAAGCGAGAGCTGGAGATCACGAGCAGATGAAGCCAACAGGACCACGTCATCCGCAAAAAGCAGGGACCCAATCCTGAGGCCACCAAGTCGGATCCCCTCAACACCTCGGCTGCGCCTTGAAATTCTGTCCATATAAGTTATGAACAGAATCGGTGATAAAGGGCAGCCTTGGCGGAGTCCAACCCTCACCGGAAAAGAATCCGACTTACTACCGGCAATGCGGACCAAGCTCTGACACCTGTCGTACAGGGACCGGACAGCCCTTACAAGGGGGTCCGGTACCCCATACTCCCGGAGTACCCCCCACAGGAGCCCCTGGGGGACACGGTCAAATGCCTTCTCCAGGTCCACAAAACACATGTAGACTGGTTGGGCAAACTCCCATGCCCCCTCCAGGACCCCAAAGAGGGTATAGAGCTGGTCCACTGTTCCGCGACCAGGACGAAAACCACACTGCTCCTCCTCAATCCGGGATTCAACTATCCGGCGGACCCTCCTCTCCAGGACCCCTGAATAGACCTTACCAGGGAGGCTGAGGAGTGTGATTCCCCTGTAATTGGAACACACCCTCCGGTCCCCCTTCTTAAAAAGGGGGGACCACCACCCCAGTCTGCCAATCCAGCGGTACTGCCCCTGATGTCCACGCAATGCTGCAGAGGCGTGTCAGCCAGGACAGCCCCACAGCATCCAGAGCCTTAAGGAACTCCGGGCGGATCTCATCCACCCCCGGGGCCTTGCCGCCAAGGAGCTTTTTGACCACCTCAGCGACTTCAGCCCCAGAGATAGGAGAGTCCACCCCTGAGTCCGCCAGCTCTGCTTCCTCATCGGAAGACGTGTTGGTAGGATTGAGGAGGTCTTCGAAGTATTCCTTCCACCGACCCACTACGTCCCGAGTTGAGGTCAGCAGCTCCCCATCTCCACTGTACACAGTACTGACGTAGCACTGCTTCCCCCTCCTGAGCCGCCAGATGGTGGACCAGAATCTCCTCGAAGCCGTCCGGAAGTCTTTCTCCATGGCCTCGCCGAACTCCTCCCATGCCCGAGTTTTTGCCTCGGCAACAGCCGAAGCCGCATGCCGCTTAGCCCGCCGGTACCCATCAGCTGCCTCCAGAGTTCCACAGGCCAAGAAGGCACGATAGGACTCCTTCTTCAGCTTGACGGCATCCCTCACTGTTGGTGTCCACCAACGAGTCCTTGGATTACCGCCACGACAGGCACCAACGACCTTCCAGCCACAGCTCCGGCCGGCCGCCTCAGCAATAGAGGCACGGAACACAGCCCATTCAAACTCAATGTCCCCCGCCTCACTCGGGACATGGTTGAAGTTCTGCTGAAGGTGGGAGTTGAAGCTCGCTCTGACGGGGGACTCAGCCAGGCGTTCCCAGCAGACCCTCACAACACGTTTGGGCCTGCCAGATCTGACCGGCCTCCTCCCCCACCACCTGAGCCAACTCACCACCAGGTGGTGATCAGTTGACAGCTCCGCCCCCCTCTTCACCCGAGTGTCCAAGGCATGTGGCCGCAGGTCCGACGATACGACTACAAAATCGATCATCGAACTGCGGCCCAGGGAATCCTGATGCCAGGTGTACATATGGACACTCTTATGTTGGAACATGGTGTTCGTTATGGACAATCCATGACGAGCACAGAAGTCCAATAACAAAACACCATTTGGGTTCAGAGGAGGGGGACCATGCCTCCCAATCACTCCCCTCCAGGTCTCACTGTCATTGCCCACGTGAGCATTGAAGTCCCCCAGCAGAACAATGGAGTCCCCAGAAGGAGCACCCTCCAGCACTCCCTCCAAGGACTCCAGAAAGGGTGGGTACTCTGAACTGCTGTTCGGTGCATAAGTACAGACAACAGTCAGGACCCGTCCCCCCACCCGGAGGCGGAGGGAAACTACCCTTTCATCCACCGGGGTAAACCCCAACGTGCAGGCACCAAGCTGGGGGCTGATGAGAATGCCCACACCTGCTCGGCACCTCCCACCATGAGCAACTCCAGAGTGGAAGAAAGTCCAGCCCCTTTCGAGGGTACTGGTTCCAGAGCCCAAGCCATGCGTCGAGGTGAGTCCAACTATATCTAGCCGGAACCGCTCAACCTCGCGCACAAGCTCAGGCTCCTTCCCCACCAGAGAGGTGACGTTCCACGTCCCTAGAGCCAGCTTCTGCAGCCGGGGATCGGACCGCCAGGGTCCCCGCCCCTTGCTGCCGCCCAGCTCACACTGCACCCGACCCCTACGGCTCCTCCCGCAGATGGTGAGCCCACGGGAGGTGGGGCCCATGTAACCCTTTCGGGCTGAGCCCGACCGGGCCCCATGGGCGAAGGCCCGGCCACCAGACGCTCGCTCTCGTACCCCACCTCCAGGCCTGGCTCCAGAGGGGGGTCCCGGTAACCCGCGTCCGGGCAAGGGAACATTCATGCCCAGGTTGGTCGTCATCGTAGAGGTCGAATTTAATTTTTCATTAAATAATAAATTTACAGTAAATAAAAAAAAAAAAAACGTATAAAAAATTTGTTCTACATATTGGGATGTTATATTGATGATCACATCTTTTAATCAGTCCAAGAAGTACAGTTGATGCAGCACCACATATCTTGCCATGAAAAACTTAGTTCCCTTCACTGCTTCCAAAGGAAAGGTTCAATTTATCTTTCTTATCGCAAGGTGGGGTGATTCGGGGTGGGACTAGATTAAAAAATGTTTAAATCTAATTAATTACAGTCTTTGTAATTCATTTGGATTAACTGCATTTTAATTCCATCATAAAATTTGCCCAAAGAGCAACATTTTTTATTTAAATGTATTTCAGGAAATTACTAAATAATAGTAGAAGATATTAATGTACTACATTAATGTGCCATAGGCACGAAGAAGTGTACTTGAATGTGATGTTGTTAAGAGACTTTATTTGTGTACTCATGTTGTAAATACACTTTCAGTGTTATCACCAAGAAGGATTTTGTATGTGATTGTCGCCACGGTGAGGCGCTGTTTCACTGGTCAAGGACGCACTCTGCGTCATTACGTTCACGTCTGTGAGAGGACGCACTCTGCGTCATTACGTTCACGTCTGTAAGCGCGCCCAGGGAAGTTACCTTTTTCCCTCCTTTTTGTGTTGTATGATTTTTCCCTCCGAGAGAGAGGATGCACATTTTTGTTATCCCTTAACTAAATAAGCCACAGAGGCTAAAGAATATTTCTGTCTCCATCATTTTTCCTTTGAGTTCATCGCTGGTGATGCTGCAATGCTCAACAGATGTTTTTCTGTTAGAAAGACCAGAAAAATCTTCATGCTTTGCCGACTCCCGCTGACTCAGCATGTACGCTCTTGATGGCGATCTCATTCACAAACATGGGCTGTAACTGTTAGTCTTGTCTGTTCAACACATTTGTCTGTCTGCTTCCTTTTTCTGACATCTTTGCATATCTTGATGTGAGAAATGAGGGACTACATTAAAAGGGTGGGACTACATTAAAAAAGAAATGTATCTAATTAATTACAATTTTTGTAATCAATTCATTTTGATTAAATACATTTTAATTCCATTATAAAATTTGCCCCAAAGAGCAACATTTTTTATTTAAATGTATTTCAAGCAATGACTAAATAATAGTAAAAGATGTTAATGTACTAAACTCAAACTATTAATGTCTGAGCAAAACATAATTTAACTTTGAAGTAGTAAAAAAGAAATAGAAAACATTGTGGCCAAAACTGGACAAACCCAAAGTTAAAGTGTTATTTTAAATGCTTTAACAGCTGCAGCTCCAATTATTCTATAATTAAAAGTCTACAGCATCTTACAGTAATTTGAACTTGGATTAATTGCATTTTAATTCCATCATAAAATTTGCCCAAAGAGCAACATTTTTTATTTAAATGTATTTCAGGAAATTACTAAATAATAGTGGAAGATATTAATGTACTAAACTCTAACTATTAATGTCTGGGCAAAACATCATTTTAACTTTGAAGCAGTAAAAAGGAAATAGAAAACATTGTGGCCAAAACTGGACAGACCCAAAGTTAAAGTGTCATTTTAAATACTTTAACAGCTGCAGCTCCAATTATTCTACAATTAAAAGTCTACAGCATCTTACAGTAATTTGAACTTCATTAATGAAAAATTTCAAAATATTTATAGACATTAATATCTGACAGTAAACCAGGATGAATTAAGCAGCGTCAACTGCAGTCTTTGCAGTCTGCAAAGAAATGATCATCGAAAGTTGGTAGGGCAGACATTGGAATGAGACGTCGTCGGCTCGGAGGGCCAGCAGTCGGCTCCAGGTTATCCAGAGAGGTGGTCACCTCCGGCTCTGACTGCAACGTGGAGCTACATGAGGAGTGTTCTTCAGGACGGGGAGGGAGAGACTGGGCTTTGCAGCTGCTGCTAATGGAGAAGAGAAAACTACACAACATTTTGTTATTAATTCAATTGAACTTTATTTGGATAGCGCCACTTCACAACAATGTTGTCACAGGGCACTTTACATACACGAATCAACATACATATCATTTCGAGCCAATTCATACATATCCTATAATAGAAACCAACTGATTGCATCAAGTCATGACTTCGATCCAATCCCCCACCCTGAGCATGCACACGGCGACAGTGGGAAGGAAAAAACTCCCCTTTAACAGGAAGAAAACCTCCGGCAGAACCCGGCTCAGGGAGGGCAGCCATCTGCCTCGACTGGTTGGGGTGGAGAGGACAGGAAAGACGGAACAACATGTACAATTGCACTTAATAAGGAAGACCTGCAGAAAAAAGGAGAAATAAGTTAGAGACGGCAATACTGCCATATATTTATACATTAATATATTAGAGGCCCTGCGATGGACTGGCGAGCTGTCCAGGGTGTACCCTGCCTGTCGCCCAAAGCCAGCTGGGATAGGCTCCAGCTTCCCCGCGACCCTGAATTGGAATAAGCGGTTCAGAAAATGAATGAATGAATATATTAGACAAATAGAGTGAGGTACTTCTCAGTGCATCAGGTAACATCCCCATTGCTATATAAGTAATGGTTGGCTAGACTACCCATAACTATAAGAGCAAAGAGCATAACCTGGACAGTTGGGTCCCGTACATGCAGACTCCAACTCAGGAGATACTCATATCCTAACTATAAGAATCATGAAAAAGGAAGGTTTTCAGCTCGATCTTAAAGGTGTGGAGGGAGTCTGCCTCCCGAACCCACGGTGGGAGCTGGTTCCATAAGAGAGGAGCCTGATAGCTAAAGGCTCTTCCTCCCATAGTACTCTTTGAGACTCTGGGAACCACCAGTAAACCTGCAGCCTGAGAGCAAAGTGCTCTATTTGGAATATACCGAACTATAAGATCTTTTATGTACATGGAATATTACATGTATATTGTACCCAAATAGAAACTGTAAAACATGTTATTTGGATACCGTGTGTGTGTTTACCATTGTGTGGGCACCAGTGTGCTTTATTGTTCCAGTAGAAACTGGTCAGGGACATGTGGGAACTGACCCTTATGGGCTCGACAAACGGCAACAACAGTGGCAGTCTCTCACATCACACTCTCGGATGGCCTGTCTCTTAGAAATTTGATTGGTTATCATACTGGAGAGAATTTAGGCATTTTCACTGCAGTATGTAACAGATAAAGCATGAAGACTGACAAGTAGGGAGATTTTGCTCAAACTAACAGAAATCTTGCTGTTATTTCTACTTCACAAAAGGGAAAAACAACCTGTTTTGAAAACAAGATAACATCCAGGTGAAATGAATGGAGCAGAAGTAATGTGTCAAGCTCTTTACACCTGGCTTCTTGTAATGAGCAGCTGCTTTACCAGGTGAGCTATAAACATACATGAGCATCCAGCTTCAACAAAATCAGTTATTTTTCTCATCTTTCCATCTGGTATTTTTGGTCCTGAAGAGCAAAATTTCTTTCACGGTTTGATGATACACTGCTCTCGTTTGTTGCCTCCACTGTTTAAAAACTCCACCACAATGAGCTGAAAAACTTTCCGCCTCCATGCCGAGAGGAGCAGCAACTTCTCCCTCACTCAGGAGGCTGAGAGGATGAGAAGCTGTAGCTAGCATCCTCTGTTCCCGACATGTTGTGCTTCTCTTTCTCTCTCTCTGGCTGGACTATTCTCAATGGGGCCACGCTGTTCTTTTAACGCATTGTCAAATAACTCTTGCCATCAGTGATTATCAAACATCATCTGGCGGACCTGACATTATTGTCTCTAGATCACGTGTCAAACTCAAGGCCCGCGGGCCAAATGTGGCCTGCCATGTCATTTTATGTGGTCCGCGAGAGCTTAAAACGTCTGAGTGTATAATAATAAATAGCTCAAAAGTGTGCTTTGACAAAAAAACTACATTTCCCACAATGACTGTCGACTATGATGGCAGTGTTTCCACATCAATGCTAACGGGTGAAATTGAGAAAAAAATTAAGATCCCAAAATGTCCAGGAAGCAAAAAGTTGATTCAGACGGAAGATTGTTTCAAGAAAAATGGGAAGGCGAATACTTGTTTGTCCTTCAAGGAGAAAGACCGGTATGACTTTTGTGTCACGAGTCAGTGTCTGTTGTCAAGGAGTAAAATCTGCGTCAACATTTTGACGCCAAACACGGAGCTAAGTACAGCAGAGTTAGCCTTCAAGAAAAGCAACAAATTGCCCAAGAATTAAAAGGCAAACTGCGGTTGCAGCAGATTGTGTTCACAAAATCCTCAGCCAAAAACAATGCCGCAGTGAAAGTTAGCTTGATAGTGGCTGAAGAAATCGCCCACGCTTCCAAGTCTTTTTCAGAGGGAGCGTTTCTGAAGCAGTCTGGGACGCCTGTAAAGCCGTTTTAAGAGGTAAATTAATTGCAAAGACAACCCTTCTTAAAAGAAATCAACAAGAAAAACTAAGGAACTTAGAGCATAAATTGATAGACCTGGAAAAGAGACATACAAATAAAGTAAATGAGGAGACTTTGGAGAAGATTAGAAAAATCAAGGATGAAATAAACCAAGAATTACAAACCCAGATTCAGAAAAAACGTATATTTTTAAAACAGAGTTATTATGAAGCGGGAAGTTAATCAACAAAACATTTAGCTTATAAACTGCGAAAACAACAGGCTGAAAGAACCATATACAAAATTAAAGAGCCAGGCACAAATAACATCACCTACAAAGACACAGAAATACGGAATATTTTGCCAAATTTTATCAAAAGTTATATGCTTTAAAAGAACAGAATGAGGAAGATCATACTGAAACACTGCTAAATAAACTGGCGTTACCTACCGTATCAAATGATCAAAACAAAACTTTAACAAAAAAAATAACAGCCCAGGAATTGACAATAGCAGTGAATAGACTACAACTAAACTAATCGCCAGGATCGGATGGCTACAATGCTGAATGGTACAAAATATACTTAGAGGAGCTTTCTCCTCTTCTTTTAAAAACTTTCAATTGGGTTTTAGACGGGGGGCAGATCCCACCGTCCTGGAGGGAGACAATAATTACGGTAATTCCGAAAGAGGGAAAGGACACGATGGATTGCTCCAACTACCGACCAATCAGTCTCCTCAACCAGGATTACAAAATGTTTACCTCCATACTAGCCAAAAGACTGGAACACATCCTTCCAAGTATAATAAACTTAGACCAGACAAGTTTCATCAAAGAAAGGAAAACTCGAGACAACATTAGACGGACGCTACATGTGATCAATCATATACATAAAAATAAAGAACAGGCAGTCATACTAGGCCTAGATGCCCAAAAGGCTTTTGACACTGTAGATTGGGCCTTTTTATTCAAAGTATTGTCAATTTCTCAGATACATTTATAAAGGTTATACAATTGATTTACAACAATAACACAGGGAAAATCAAAATAAATGGAAGTTTATCAGAACCAGTACAGATAAAACAGGGTTGTAGGCAGGGTTGTGGCCTCTCCCCAAGCCAAGATTAAAACAGACCTAGACAGATGGAATTTGGTGACTTACCTAGGACTTGTTCAAAAGATAGAAGCAATAAAAATTATTATACTACCCAAACTATTATATTTATTTCAAACAATCCCAGCTGAACCACCTAACAATATGTTTCAAGAAATTGATAAATTAATCTCAAGATTCATCTGGCAAGGGAAGAGGCCTAAAATAAGATATAAGACCTTTCAGTTGAACAAAAACAAAGGAGGCCTCTCCCTTCCAAATATGAGAAACTACTATATGGCAGCTCAGATTAGTCCACTGATAGACATATGCAACCCATCTTATGCAGCCAAATGGAAGGAAATTGTAATTTTAATAATAATTTAATAAATTGTAAAGACACCATCATATACCTGCTCCAGAGAGCACACTCTTATCTTAACCATTCAGGCAGCACTCTGAGGGTCATGTTCTTTGATTTCTCAAGTGCTTTCAATACCACTCAGCCTGCTTTGTTATGTGAGAAGCTCCATAAATTCCAGGTGGATACCTCCACAACCACCTGGATCTATGACTACCTCACAAACAAACCCCCGTTTGTGAGACTGATAAGTTTTGCGTCTGAGACTGAGGTCAGCAGCACTGGTGCACCACAAGGAACTGCATTCTTGCCATTACTCTTCACTCTGTACACCTCAGACTTCCAGTACAACTCTGAGTCCTGCCATCTGCAGAAATACTGCAGATGACTTTGCAGTTGTGGGGTGTATCAGTGATGGACAAGAAGCAGAGTACAGACAACTGGTCAGTTAGATTGTAAAATGGTGCGGTAACAATCATCTCCTATTAAATACCAGCAAAAAAGAGATGATTGTTGACTTCAGGAGGAACAATAACACACAGCACCATCTCCATCCTGGGAGAGGAGGTGGAGTAGGTGGAGGAATACAAGTACCTTGGGGTTCAGCTGGACAACAATCTGGGCTTTAATGCAACACTGAATACATCTACAAGAAAGGTCCGAGCAGACTCTACTTCTTAAGGAAGCTGAGATCATTTAACATCTGCACCAACATGTTGCATATCTTTTAGAAGTCTGTTGTGGAGAGTGCAGTCAGCTTTGCAGCCATCTGCTGGGGAAGAAGCATCAGAACCACAGACCTGAAGAGAAACAACAAACTGATCAAGAAAGCTGCTTCTGTACTTGAAGTAACTCTGGAGCCGCTGGAGCTGATTGTTCAAAGTAGAATGCTGCACAAGCTGATGAAGATGATGAAGGATTCTGATGGGTATGCAAAACTTATAGAAAACTGCCATGAGCTCTTTAGAAAATTCCTGCCTTTTATGGCCAATTTAAATTGAGGGGGAAAGATAATTGCTTGAGGGGGCATTGTTAGTTCTTGCATATTTTCACGCAGAGTGTAGAACACCATGCACTCTGCAAAGTGCAATAAAACCGTGTAATGCACAGATCTGAGTTGTTTAATCTGCTTATACCATGGTCACTCACAGTAAACATGTTAAAACCATGCTTTAAAGACCAGCTAAATATGTTTTAAGGTTAGAAATGATTTTCTATTGGCCTCAATGTGGTTTTCATGCTTAGCAACTGTTGTAAAGAGAGATGGAATGCATAATTATGAGATTTTGTTCAGGTACCAGACAAGTGAATCCATCCAACAAGATGAAAATTGAAATAACAACAAGAAATAAAAACCAGCTCGACCGCCAGCTGCACAGCTATCCAGCCTATGTCTCTGCTTACTCTACAATGCAATTGTACAGTACGACAAGGGTTTACAACACCCAGATCATACCGTTTCAACTGAGAGCAAGCAGAGACTGGCCTATAAATGCAAGGCGTATCGAACACAGTCCAAAGACAACAAATGCCACGAGCGCTATTTATAGGCCTCCAACTCCAGGTCTATTTGACCAATGGTGCCAAATTAAAATATTTCAAATAAAACGTCGTCTTTACATGAATAAATCTTGAAAAATAACAGGACAAGTACTAAAAGTAATATTATCTGACTTTCCTCGCAAACAAAAGATCTTTTTTACCCCAAATTTTTCATTTCCCATGAAGACTTGCGGCACCTACCCGGAAGTAAGAATACAGCCCCGAACAAAAAAATCGTCTTTATCAGTGTTTTCTCATGATTTCGGAAAAAAAACGTGTCTTGAAAAATAACAGCCATGATAAATAAAAACATTGTCAACCGAGGTTTCCGTTTCCTCTTCTACGTTAAACGGAAATGACGACTAGTTGGTTTGGTTTGGCGATGGAGCGAATTAGCCGAGCAGCTAAGACAGTAGAAGGAAGGTAGCGGACATTTAGATTGGCGCCCTTTTCCCCATATGCCGCCGCAGTTGTGGTGATATTTCCAAACAAAAAGCAGAGAAGCGTCATTTAACAGGAGCACTTACACAACAGCTAGCATGGCCGCATGGCTTAAAACAGCTGGAGCTCCGAACATGTTGACAATAATCACGAGGCTGAAGTTAGCTTCCGATTCGAAACTTCCGAGTCGCAGTATGTGTAAAGGGCAATTCCACTGAATTTTTCGGAAACTAGACCACATTAGACCAGGTCCTGACAAAAATCCACTATACTTACACTCTTCAAACCTGGACAGAAATATTCCACACACTATGCAGATTCGTGAAAACATAGTGTGAAACCTTTATTTGTGGAAATGCACATTAGGCTTGTTTCATTATATTTTTGGCATCTGCACCACATTAAACAAGGTCCTGAAAAAACAAAACAAAACTACAACACTTAGACACCCCAGACATTAAAACACAATGTCAAACAGCAGTTTTAAACAAAGCTTTATTTTCCAATGTTAGGTACTTTTTTTTTCTTCTTCTTCTTCTTCTTTTTTTTTTTTTTTTTAATTTTTGTTTTACCACAGACATAGAAAAGAAAGCAAATTGAATAAGATCACTTTAGAATAAACTGGACAATTGAAGTTGTATAATTGTATTTTCTGGTCATTTCTGATTGGATCAGAATACCCATGAATGTACTGTTTCTCATACAAGGGTATGGTAACCCTGGGATACTTCAAGGCATTCCAGGAGATACTTGAATTTTCCTTCAAGATCTATGTATTTTTTTTCTTTAAAACATTCTTTATTAAATTTATATAAATATATTTCAAAGTTTTAATATATTTCAGTAAATGTTAGTGTAAATTTATAAACTGAATTTAAATTTACATTTACACCTTTTCATTCCTCCCAAAATCCCACATTCTGACATGACTTGAACCCCACTTGTTATGAGCCGTCATACTTATCGCATAAACAATAACATGCTGGCTAATGGGGGAATTATTTCAAACATGTTTCAAGATTCACATAATGTAAACATTTACATTTAATTTTCTTGTTTAAAAAAGAGTAAGGAAAAGTATGACTTTGTCTTGTATTACAAAACTAATTGGATATTGCCCAGACAAGATATTCTGCTAAAAAAAAGACATATTTTTATGTCACAGACCCCCACCACCACTGAAAAAATAAACAAAAAACTAAACATTAGTAATGGACCAAGCCTTATTCCAAATAGTATTAAATTAATTTCGTTCGTTATTATTAAAATAATAATAATAATAATAATAATAATAATAATAATAAATTATAATTATAATAATATAATTATATATTATATAATATATTATATAATAATAATAATTATCATTATTATTATTTTAATCATTATATTATTACTATTATTATTACTATTATTTTGTTATTTTCTTTAATATATATGTGCATATGTGTATCTATCTATCTATCTATCTATCTATGTATGTATGTACGCATGTATGTGTATATATGGAGCCTTGAGAAGTATTATTTGCCTAACCGCAAAAAATAAACAAAAAACTAAACATTAGTAATGGACCAAGCCTTATTCCAAATTGTATTAAATTGATTTCATTCTTCAAAATTCTACACACAGTACCCCAATATGACAAAGTGAAAAATTTATTGTTGAGATTTGCACATATTTATTCAAAATTAAAAAAAAACTACGAAATCACATGTACATAAGTATTCACAGTCTTTGCTTAATACTTTGTTGATCCACATTTCGTAGCAAATACAGATAGATAGATAGATAGATAGATAGATAGATAGATAGATAGATAGATAGATTATTATTATTATTTTTTTTTTTTTTTATTATCTTTTTTATTAGCATAACCGCAAATGACCACCTCTGTTTGCGAACTCTTTGCTTTTGCTGTTATTTTGTATTTTCATTGACACAATTACTGAAACAATTTCCTGTTTGTAACGACATATATGACAAAATCATGGCCAAAATACTCGACAACAGGCTGACGTTTTTAATCAGAAATGGTTGTAATTCGCTCATATGACCACCTGGTGGCAGCATTTAACTATGAATCAAGAGTCTCCGCCCCTTTAATTTCGCGTCATTGCGTACGCGGAAGTAAACAGTCGGCTTTCTGCTCACGTTTTTTCTGCCACTTAATCAGTAAAAAAAAGTGCTTTTGTACATGAGTGTGTTTAGTTCTTAGGATTACACAGATGTCGGTCCCTTCAGCAGAAGATCTGGTCAGATACTGGGAGAGGTCAGTCAGCAACACACGCTTCCTGCAGCTTCCTGCCCTTCAACTTGTTCAGAAATCCGGTTTTCTGTGGACTCCGACCATCAGTCATCCTCAGTAGATATTTATTTGTGAACAGTGACGAGACCAGTGAAAACGGCTCGAGCTCATTTAAAGCTTGTACTTAAATGATACAGCTCTAATCTGGATTTTACAGTAATTTATTTTAATATTGTTCTAGTTTCAGTAATATGAAAAACTTCTCTTTCTAGCAACATCACTGTACATTTTTCACTCACACATACTGATTTTTCTGTATTTGTTGTCATTTTAAACTCATTGAAACAAATCTGGAGGAAAGCAAAACTATAATAGCACATGTATGTTGTAAATAAGAAATCACAGTGAACACCCCCAGTGAAAAAAAAAAAAAAACCAAACAAAAGAAACTATGCTAAGCAAAGCATTTTCTGGCTGAAATATTTCCATCTGAAGTCCAGCTAAGTTTTGTTTTGAACTGGTAATTATGGAGGTTGTCTGATGCAGCACCCTATCATCCTACTCGCTTAGATCGTAGTTTTAATCTTTGGAAGCCTGTGTTAAAAAACAAAGTTTGTTACTGATTAATAACACAGTTGTAATAATAAGCAAAATGAGCCATTGGTGCCATTTTTGGGGTTTTTCCTCTTTTCATTGTGCAGAGCATCACCTGCAGTTGGAGAAAGCAGAGCTCAGACTGCTTGTGTGGAAGAAACAACCTTGACAACTTAACAGTTTGGGCACCATGTGTAATTTGCATGGGATGGAAGGAAATAATACATCAAGAAGATTCAAAAGTTACATTTTAGTTAGTGTTTGCTGCTTGCTTATGACGGCTGCATTCCTAGAATCAGGAAAAAGCTGAGTCAGACCTATTTTAATGCTGTCTGTTATAGTTTTGGTAAAACTCTAGGGAACTATAAATGCTCTGTGTTGTCGGGGACCAAGACCTTGTTGCTGAGAACACAGAGTTTGGGGCGCTATACCTGCTGGTATATGACTTTAAGTGTACTGTCATGTTTGAATAAATCCCCAACACAAACAGCCTCATATCACCACACGTCCTTCCTCCCCTACAGGTCCAATATTTGTGTTCTTCTTTTACTGTCTGACCCTCCCCTGATGGGGGTTTCTTTGCAGCATTTTGATTGTGAAGGCCAGATTCAGCCTCCTCCTTGCTGTTCATGTAGAGATGCATTCATGCTGGTCGTTTTTATTCACTCATTTTCTGCATTGGAGGCGAGTTTCTGTCTTTCTGTCATTGGATGGTCCTGATGCGAGCCAGATCCATGACAGCATGTGATGGTTCTAAAAGCCTCTAGGATTTAATTTCTCGAGGTTTTTCAGACTGACTGAGCTTTATGTCTTCAGCTGATTAAAAACTGAGGAATTCATATCTGCTTGTGTCCTGATGCAGCGAGCAGGAAAGTCTGAGACAGCAGGTGGTGGAGGACGATACCGAGGACTGGCAGAGGAGCCTGGACTTCTCGGACCTGGAGAGGGTCGGTGGGGTGGACCTTTCCTTCATCAAAGGAGATGATGTCAATGCTTGCGCCCAGCTAGTTGTCCTCAGTTACCCTGATCTAGAGGTGAGCTGACACAGTCACACCTGGAAACATCTGTTGGGCTGATGCCTGTCTAACCCTACTGGTGACCATGAGGAACAGCTGCAGTATGGACCAGAAACAATTTCTATGACATTTTTCTATCAGAAGTACAGAAGAAGAAATGTAAAATGTCCCCCGCCGCTCTTATTTGGACTCAGCAGTTCGGATAATAAATGAATGAATGGAATATAAAATGTTATCTATCAGTATTTAGTGACATTTTATTGCCTACTGAGCTCATCTGATGTGAGCAGGTAAATGAAAAAACACTCCTACTCGAGGTGGGATTTATTTCAACTGGTGGAGCTGCTGCTACACGTAGAGACTGCTTTGTTTGTTTGTTTGTTTGCCAGTAGTTTTTTTGTCCCCTGTAGCTTCACACAATAATACAGTTTCTTTTATTAAACAGGTGAACCTTATGGTCTAATGGTAAAAGATACCTCTCTTGAATACGCTGGATTATATGCTGCCGTAGTTAATTAGATCAAAATGTGACTTCAGTAGTTTCTGTACTGTTTGTGTTTCTCTGAACATTTTCTTTCTATTATGTAAAGCACATTGGATTGCTGTTCTATACAATATGCTCTATATAACAACCACAAAAAAATGAGATTATTATGAAAAGATTCAGTCAGATTTCTGCGCCCTCGTAGAGCCGCTGATGTGGACCTTTATTTTTTACACTCAGAAAAAGCTCCATAAGTTTTCATGGCTGTGTCATTAGTTGAGAAAGTGTTTGGCAAGATGCGTCCTGAAAAATGACTTCATCACCAAACTTCTCTTCAAATGGTGGAACGAAAAAATGTCTTTGATTTTAGGTAATGCTACTTAACCAGATGTGGATCCCAGTTCATCAGTCACTGTGGAAGTCGTTTCTCTGTTTCATTGGACTGGAACCAAAAGAAAAACAAAGTTTCAGCATCAGCTGCTTGTCCAGTGCAGATTAGTGATCTTCATCCCATCATCCACAGTCTACGATGGCTTCTCTTTAACAGACTCTAACCTTGTTTTGATGATTGTTTGCCTCCATTTGCATTTTGTTTTATTTTCTTACGGTTAAGTCACAAACACCATGATTGGTTGATTCTCATCTATTTACGTTTTCTGTCCTGACGCTTTGGCGCCTTCCTCCATCGAGCTGCATGTTTTTGTTCGTTCTTGCTCCAGATTTGTAAATGATACATTTAAATGCATTTTGTAATTTAAGTACCAAAACTGTTTAAAGTTTGCATCCTCAAATGATTTAGCAAGTATTAATATAATATGTTTGAGATGTCATGCATATTTTCAGATTGATCCACAAGATACCAATAAATAGGAGGTATCATATGCAACTGTTTGCTTAGACTTTAAAGACACAAGCAGTCAAATGTCAAAAGCACTTTAAAGGTGGACTCTGAAGCACTTCCAGACTGTGTGTGTTAGCTACTCTACCAAAGCCTTAACCTCCATTCAAAGATGGCATGTACTATAGTGGTGGTTATCTATATTAACTAGGCTTTACTCTTCTGTCTCTGTGGTTGTTCACATGAGAAAAGCCATGTTATACACAATTTAAAATGCTGCTTCTGCACAGATTATACACAGCAAAGTTGTTTGTTACTCTGCGCTGCTAAAAGTTAAAATCACTGCTCAAACACTTTTCTAACTTTATACTAAAGAAGTGAATCAGCTCTGTAATTTTAATGCCAGGTAATGACATAAAGATTATGTAAGTCTCAGCTCAAGGTAGTGTAATCTTTATTAATTGCATATACCTGATATGTAGAATCATTTTAATCTGTGTGTTAAAGTTGGTGTTAGCAGTAGAAGTGATTGTAATTCACAGGAAAAAGTGAAATTTCCTTTGATTTGTCTTCAGGTTTCCAGCAATTTAATGGGTTAAATGCTCGAAAGATTTGAGATTTTAACAAATGAAATTTAGTGATTAAGACAATACGACCCCCACCCCCAACAACAGACTAAAAAGTGGCTGTTAAATAGTTTGTTTGTCTTTTAGTGATTGACAATTGCACTACTATTCAGCTGTTTGATTTTAATGTCCAGCAGCAGCAAACTTCCAGTAGTTCTGCAGGGTGACACTAAAACATTGTGTCTGATATTATTGACGAAAATAATTATCACCAGGAAAAGAATCAGTGAAATAATGGTTTTATTTAGAGACGACTGAATCCTGAGCTACAACTCGTGAGCAGATGATGGGTTCAACATAAGTTAGCACAGTGATCTGACCAGGCTAAAAGAGAACTGTCTTTAAACGTCCAGGTGAAACGTACCTCACTGAAGCGCTGATCTAAGTTTATAATGAACCTAGCTGCACCTGATGGACTGCTGGCTGCTGCAGCCATTGACAAAGTGAGCTTTGTGCATTAAACAGAGTAAACCTCCCCACCCACTCCAGGGTTGATCTGGCTGCATGGTTCTGCATCATGAGCACGAGTCATGCACACACAATACACTCAGTTAGTCTCTGGCAAACTGGGGATGGTCAGGTGCTGCATACATGTGAAGTTATGTGGACTGTGAAAGTTGTGTCCACCATCACATTGACTGAATCTTTCTTTTCTCTCAGGGGTTCGATGACCAGTTTGGAGTCGAGCCACAGTGGCTTCTCTCAGCTCAGTGCCGCCACCACCTCCTCTAACCACTCCCTGTTCAGCTCCATGATCTCCAGGTAGAAACGGATTGTGGAGGACTTGAATCCCCTTCAGCCCACCCCATTCACTGCCCTAACCATCAACATGGAGGCCAACTCTTCTCCCGCCCTCTCCTCGTCATCTTTGGACTCTGATCCTCTTGCACAGCCAGTTTTTTGTGGAACTGATGCATGCTTGCACAAACAGAAGAAGAAGAGTTCTCAAAGACTGAGGCAAAAAGAAAGAAATGAAACCACATGAACAATTTAAGGGCTGATTTTTGCACAAAGGTTGTCAAGTTTTGTTGGGCCTAGCATCTCTGCTGGGCAGCACGTTGAATCAGAACGTATAGCAGAATATTCTGGTCGTGTCCCGTCTCATGCTGGGTGGTGAGGTCAGATGGAAGAAGCAATATTTTCATCCTGTGAGCTACGGGACCGGATGGAGAAACTGGAGGCGCTGTTACATGTATGCATTTACACTCCCACAATACTGAGACGACGCATACCTCATCAATGCGTGTCGGCTGATGAAAGCGGATTTTTTGTTACATGCAAACACGCACCAATGTTTAACATGCACAAATTGAGAGTGTTTGCCATATTGTTACTGGGTGTGTTTCTAGAAAATTAATTGGTCAAATGCGGGAGGATGGGCAGGAAATATCTGAACCAGATCTGGGTCCAACATTGCCTGCAAACATCTGGAGCTTATTGTATCAAAACAAATAAGATACCATGAGCAAATTTAGGAGGTAAAAAGATAAATAACTTTCAGATTTCCTATAATTTATGTAGAAAAACCTTTCTGTCTTAATGACACCTTAAAAAGTGGTTGAATAATTAACCCAGGTCTGAAAGTTACCGAGGTAAAGTGCTCATAGCAATAACACGAGTTATACTTTCTACTGTGTGAAATGTTTTTATTTATCATTAATATGTCTGTGGAGGATCATGGATGCGGATTGCAGATGAGCTTTTTGTTGTAAATTGTGTTGAGGCAGACAGAAGAGCAAACTGAACCAAGAAACAAACCAACTTCTCTGGCATGACGTGGCGGTTTGCTTCCTGTCCAGCGTCTGCACAATTAAGGAACTCAAACCCAGATCATGTCGTCAAGGAGATGCCTTGCCACTGATTGGTGAATGTGCTACTGATTGACTAGTGCCTGCTAGCAAATGAGAGCCCTGACTTTGAAGGGATGCGATGTTAGTGGGCAAAGACACCATGATTATTTACTTATTGATGTTGATAGGAGTGTGCATAGAAGATGAATGTTTTCTGGTTTATCTTTTGACAGTGCACCAGTAGACAGACAGATGCTGTACGTGTGCCAGTGCTGGTTTGGGACTGTTTTGGAGGCGAGTACTTGATGGGTGAAGCAGTGAGGCCTGCACACTTGTGCGAGTTTATGGATTTATTATTTAACAATTAAGATGATAGCCATTTAAGAGCCATGTGTCAATAAATAGCATTTTAGCCTTTGTAAACATCTCTTAGAAATGTACCTGCTTTTTTTCCAAGGTGACCACTGTAGTGATGAATAACCATTTCAAAACGCAGGAGATTTTTAATGCAGTCACAGAGCAGCGATGACTTCACTTAGATCTGATTCCCTGACATCAGAGTTGCCAAGAGTGGTCTGGTGCTGTTGCCATGGTAACTAAGTGCAGCTGTCGTGATAAAAAAAAAAAAAAAAAAGAAAAGAAAGAAAAAAAAATTGGCAAGTTTGGAGGTTTTATTACTGAAAATACAGGCCTCTGCATGTTTTTGTCACATAAAAGTGCAAGTTGTAAGCCAGAAACCTGTCTTCTTGTCATTCGCTGAAATGCTTTGCGGAGAAAAAGGACCCTCTCAGACTGAGGGGCTGGAAGTGTGTTTGACTGTGTGGTGTGAAAATGAATTTTTGTAAACAAAGGGGAGATATCTCTGAAATATAATGCACATTTAGAATCACGACTAACTTTGCTTCACCTTCTGGAGTCTTCATTCAGACGGATTAAGCTTCAACTCAAATGGAAATGCTCCGTTTCCTTCTTTCCTTCACGTCGCGTACTCCAATGTTGCTTTACTTTGTTCTGTTTTTTAGAAAGTACAGTTCACTGATTGATTGAAGCCATAGGCACGAAGAAGTGTACTTGGATGTGATGTTTTTCTGTTAGAAATACCAGAAAATCTTCATGCTTTGCCGACTCCCGCTGATTCAGCATGTACGCTCTTGATGGCGATCTCATTCACAAATGAGGGCTATAACTGTTAGTCTTGTCTGTTCAACACATTTGTCTGTCTGCTTCCTTTTTCTGGCATCTTTGCATATCTTGATGTGAGAAATGATGTATAAAGTATATTTGGATTAATGAGAATATGGCGCCTTTACATTTTTGGAGATAATAAACTTGAATTATGAAGAAAGCATCAATCACTTGGTCTCATTCATTTTTTTACCCCCCTGTGAAACTACAAGTCAGAATTTTACTTTTTGTTTTGTGTTTGCAGAAACACGGTTGCAGCTTATCACTCCAGACATCTGTGCACTGGAGCAGACAACTTCATTTCACATGGGAACTTGGGACAATCATTTGTATTTGCAACGAAAGATTTCTTAAAAGTTTGCATGAACACTATTAAAGCAAAGTTTTAAAATAAAAGTATATAGAATAAAAACAATTGAATTTTTCCATCCATCCATCCATCCATCTTCTGCCGCTTATTCGGAGTCGGGTCGCGGGGGCAGCAGCCTAAGCAGGGAAGCCCAGACTTCCCTCTCCCCAGCCACATTTGCCAACTCTGCGGGGGGGATCCCGAGGCGTTCCCAGGCCAGCTGAGAGATATAATCCCTCCAGCGTGTCCTGGGTCTTCTCCGGGGTCTCCTCCCAGAGGGACGTGCCTGGAACACCTCATCAGGGAGGCGTCCAGGAGGCATCCTGACCAGATGCCCGAGCCACCTCAACTGGTTCCTCTCGATGCGGAGGAGCAGCGGCTCTACTCTGAGCCCCTCCCGGATGACCGAGCTCCTCACCCTATCTCTAAGGGTGAGCCCGGCCACCCTGCGGAGGAAACCCATTTCAGCCGCCTGTATACGAGATCTCGTTCTTTCGGTCACGACCATAGGTGAGGGTAGGAACGTAGATCGACTGGTAAATCGAGAGCTTCGCCTTCTGGCTCAGCTCCTTCTTCACCACGACAGACCGGCGCAGAGCCCGCATTACTGCAGACGCCGCACCGATCCATCTGTCGATCTCGCGCTCCATCCTTCCCTCACTCGTCAACAAGACCCCGAGATATTTAAACTCCTCCACTTGAGGCAGGACCTCACTCCCGACCCGGAGAGGGCAATCCACCCTATTCCGGCTGAGGACCATGGTCTCAGATTTGGAGGCGCTGATTCCCATCCCAGCCGCTTCACACTCGGCCGCGAATCGCTCAAGCGAGAGCTGGAGATCACGAGCAGATGAAGCCAACAGGACCACGTCATCCGCAAAAAGCAGGGACCCAATCCTGAGGCCACCAAGTCGGATCCCCTCAACACCTCGGCTGCGCCTAGAAATTCTGTCCATATAAGTTATGAACAGAATCGGTGATAAAGGGCAGCCTTGGCGGAGTCCAACCCTCACCGGAAAAGAATCCGACTTACTACCGGCAATGCGGACCAAGCTCTGACACCTGTCGTACAGGGACCGGACAGCCCTTACAAGGGGGTCCGGTACCCCATACTCCCGGAGTACCCCCCACAGGAGCCCCTGGGGGACACGGTCAAATGCCTTCTCCAGGTCCACAAAACACATGTAGACTGGTTGGGCAAACTCCCATGCCCCCTCCAGGACCCCAAAGAGGGTATAGAGCTGGTCCACTGTTCCGCGACCAGGACGAAAACCACACTGCTCCTCCTCAATCCGGGATTCAACTATCCGGCGGACCCTCCTCTCCAGGACCCCTGAATAGACCTTACCAGGGAGGCTGAGGAGTGTGATTCCCCTGTAATTGGAACACACCCTCCGGTCCCCCTTCTTAAAAAGGGGGGACCACCACCCCAGTCTGCCAATCCAGCGGTACTGCCCCTGATGTCCACGCAATGCTGCAGAGGCGTGTCAGCCAGGACAGCCCCACAGCATCCAGAGCCTTAAGGAACTCCGGGCGGATCTCATCCACCCCCGGGGCCTTGCCGCCAAGGAGCTTTTTGACCACCTCAGCGACTTCAGCCCCAGAGATAGGAGAGTCCACCCCTGAGTCCGCCAGCTCTGCTTCCTCATCGGAAGACGTGTTGGTGGGATTGAGGAGGTCTTCGAAGTATTCCTTCCACCGACCCACTACGTCCCGAGTTGAGGTCAGCAGCTCCCCATCTCCACTGTACACAGTACTGACGGAGCACTGCTTCCCCCTCCTGAGCCGCCGGATGGTGGACCAGAATCTCCTCGAAGCCGTCCGGAAGTCTTTCTCCATGGCCTCGCCGAACTCCTCCCATGCCCGAGTTTTTGCCTCGGCAACAGCCGAAGCCGCATGCCGCTTAGCCCGCCGGTACCCATCAGCTGCCTCCAGAGTTCCACAGGCCAAGAAGGCACGATAGGACTCCTTCTTCAGCTTGACGGCATCCCTCACTGTTGGTGTCCACCAACGAGTCCTGGGATTACCGCCACGACAGGCACCAACAGCCTTACAGCCACAGCTCCGGCCGGCCGCCTCAGCAATAGAGGCACGGAACACAGCCCATTCAAACTCAATGTCCCCCGCCTCACTCGGGACATGGTTGAAGCTCTGCTGAAGGTGGGAGTTGAAGCTCGCTCTGACGGGGGACTCAGCCAGGCGTTCCCAGCAGACCCTCACAACACGTTTGGGCCTGCCAGATCTGACCGGCCTCCTCCCCCACCACCTGAGCCAACTCACCACCAGGTGGTGATCAGTTGACAGCTCCGCCCCCCTCTTCACCCGAGTGTCCAAGGCATGTGGCCGCAGGTCCGACGATACGACTACAAAATCGATCATCGAACTGCGGCCCAGGGAATCCTGATGCCAGGTGTACATATGGACACTCTTATGTTGGAACATGGTGTTCGTTATGGACAATCCATGACGAGCACAGAAGTCCAATAACAAAACACCATTTGGGTTCAGAGGAGGGGGACCATGCCTCCCAATCACTCCCCTCCAGGTCTCACTGTCATTGCCCACGTGAGCATTGAAGTCCCCCAGCAGAACAATGGAGTCCCCAGAAGGAGCACCCTCCAGCACTCCCTCCAAGGACTCCAGAAAGGGTGGGTACTCTGAACTGCTGTTCGGTGCATAAGCACAGACAACAGTCAGGACCCGTCCCCCCCACCCGGAGGCGGAGGGAAACTACCCTTTCATCCACCGGGGTAAACCCCAATGTGCAGGCACCAAGCTGGGGGCTGATGAGAATGCCCACACCTGCTCGGCGCCTCCCACCATGAGCAACTCCAGAGTGGAAGAAAGTCCAGCGCCTTTCGAGGTTACTGGTTCCAGAGCCCAAGCCATGCGTCGAGGTGAGTCCAACTATATCTAGTCGGAACCGCTCAACCTCGTGCACAAGCTCAGGCTCCTTCCCCACCAGAGAGGTGACGTTCCACGTCCCTAGAGCCAGCTTCTGCAGCCGGGGATCGGACCGCCAGGGTCCCCGCCCCTTGCTGCCGCCCAGCTCACACTGCACCCGACCCCTACGGCTCCTCCCGCAGATGGTGAGCCCACGGGAGGTGGGGCCCATGTAACCCTTTCGGGCTGAGCCCGACCGGGCCCCATGGGCGAAGGCCCGGCCACCAGACGCTCGCTCTCATACCCCACCTCCAGGCCTGGCTCCAGAGGGGGGTCCCGGTAACCCGCGTCCGGGCAAGGGAACATTCATGCCCAGGTTGGTCGTCATCGTAGAGGTCGAATTTAATTTTTCATTAAATAATAAATTTACAGTAAATAAAAAAAAAAACGTATAAAAAATTTGTTCTACATATTGGGATGTTATATTGATGATCACATCTTTTAATCAGTCCAAGAAGTACAGTTGATGCAGCACCACATATCTTGCCATGAAAAACTTAGTTCCCTTCACTGCTTCCAAAGGAAAGGTTCAATTTATCTTTCTTATCGCAAGGTGGGGTGATTCGGGGTGGGACTAGATTAAAAAATGTTTAAATCTAATTAATTACAGTCTTTGTAATTCATTTGGATTAATTGCATTTTAATTCCATCATAAAATCTGCCCAAAGAGCAACATTTTTTATTTAAATGTATTTCAGGAAATTACTAAATAATAGTAGAAGATATTAATGTACTAAACTCTAACTATTAATGTCTGGGCAAAACATCATTTTAACTTTGAAGCAGTAAAAAGGAAATAGAAAACATTGTGGCCAAAACTGGACAGACCCAAAGTTAAAGTGTCATTTTAAATACTTTAACAGCTGCAGCTCCAATTATTCTACAATTAAAAGTCTACAGCATCTTACAGTAATTTGAACTTCATTAATGAAAAATTTCAAAATATTTATAGACATTAATATCTGACAGTAAACCAGGATGAATTAAGCAGCGTCAACTGCAGTCTTTGCAGTCTGCAAAGAAATGATCATCGAAAGTTGGTAGGCCAGACATTGGAATGAGACGTCGTCGGCTCGGAGGGCCAGCAGTCGGCTCCAGGTTATCCAGAGAGGTGGTCACCTCCGGCTCTGACTGCAACGTGGAGCTACATGAGGAGTGTTCTTCAGGACGGGGAGGGAGAGACTGGGCTTTGCAGCTGCTGCTAATGGAGAAGAGAAAACTACACAACATTTTGTTATTAATTCAATTGAACTTTATTTGGATAGCGCCACTTCACAACAATGTTGTCACAGGGCACTTTACATACACGAATCAACATACATATCATTTCGAGCCAATTCATACATATCCTATAATAGAAACCAACTGATTGCATCAAGTCATGACTTCGATCCAATCCCCCACCCTGAGCATGCACACGGCGACAGTGGGAATGAAAAAACTCCCCTTTAACAGGAAGAAAACCTCCGGCAGAACCCGGCTCAGGGAGGGCAGCCATCTGCCTCGACTGGTTGGGGTGGAGAGGACAGGAAAGACGGAACAACATGTACAATTGCACTTAATAAGGAAGACCTGCAGAAAAAAGAAGAAATAAGTTAGAGACGGCAATACTGGCATATATTTATACATTAATATATTAGAGGCCCTGCGATGGACTGGCGAGCTGTCCAGGGTGTACCCTGCCTGTCGCCCAAAGCCAGCTGGGATAGGCTCCAGCTTCCCCGCGACCCTGAATTGGAATAAGCGGTTCAGAAAATGAATGAATGAATGAATGAATATATTAGAGAAATAGAGTGAGGTACTTCTCAGTGCATCAGGTAACATCCCAATTGCTATATAAGTAATGGTTGGCTAGACTACCTATAACTATAAGAGCAAAGAGCATAACCTGGACAGTTGGGTCCCGTACATGCAGACTCCAACTCAGGAGATACTCATATCCTAACTATAAGAATCATGAAAAAGGAAGGTTTTCAGCTCGATCTTAAAGGTGTGGTGGGAGTCTGCCTCCCAAACCCACGGTGGGAGCTGGTTCCATAAGAGAGGAGCCTGATAGCTAAAGGCTCTTCCTCCCATAGTACACTTTGAGACTCTGGGAACCACCAGTAAACCTGCAGCCTGAGAGCAAAGTGCTCTATTTGGAATATACCGAACTATAAGATCTTTTATGTACATGGAATATTACATGTATATTGTACCCAAATAGAAACTGTAAAACATGTTATTTGGATACCGTGTGTGTGTTTACCATTGTGTGGGCACCAGTGTGCTTTATTGTTCCAGTAGAAACTGGTCAGGGACATGTGGGAGCTGACCCTTATGGGCTCGACAAACGGCAACAACAGTGGCAGTCTCTCACATCACACTCTCGGATGGCCTGTCTCTTAGAAATTTGATTGGTTATCATACTGGAGAGAATTTAGGCATTTTCACTGCAGTATGTAACAGATAAAGCATGAAGACTGACAAGTAGGGACATTTTTCTCAAACTAACAGAAATCTTGCTGTTATTTCTACTTCACAAAAGGGAAAAACAACCTGTTTTGAAAACAAGATAACATCCAGGTGAAATGAATGGAGCAGAAGTAATGTGTCAAGCTCTTTACACCTGGCTTCTTGTAATGAGCAGCTGCTTTACCAGGTGAACTATAAACATACATGAGCATCCAGCTTCAACAAAATCAGTTATTTTTCTCATCTTTCCATCTGGTATTTTTGGTCCTGAAGAGCAAAATTTATTTTACGGTTTGATGATACACTGCTCTCGTTTGTTGCCTCCACTGTTTGAAAACTCCACCACAAAGAACTGAAAAACTTTCTGCCTCCATGCCAAGAGGAGCAGCAACTTCTCCCTCACTCAGGAGGCTGAGAGGATGAGAAGCTGTAGCTAGCATCCTCTGTTCCCGACATGTTGTGTTTCTCTTTCTCTCTCTCTGGCTGAACTATTCTCAATGGGGCCACGCTGTTCTTTTAACGCATTGTCAAATAACATCTGAGTGTCTAATAATAAATAGCTCAAAAGTGTGCTTTGACAAAAAACTACATTTCCCACAATGACTGTGGACTATGATGGCAGTGTTTCCACATCAATGCTAACGGGTGAAATTGAGAAAAAAATTAAGATCCCAAAATGTCCAGGAAGCAAAAAGTTGATTCAGACGGAAGATTGTTTCAAGAAAAATGGGAAGGTGAATACTTGTTTGTCCTTCAAGGAGAAAGACCGGTATGACTTTTGTGTCACGAGTCAGTGTCTGTTGTCAAGGAGTAAAATCTGCGTCAACATTTTGACGCCAAACACGGAGCTAAGTATGGCAAAGTTAGCCTTCAAGAAAAGCAACAAATTGCCCAAGAATTAAAAGGCAAACTGCGGTTGCAGCAGATTGTGTTCACAAAATCCTCAGCCAAAAACAATGCCGCAGTGAAAGTTAGCTTGATAGTGGCTGAAGAAATCGCCCACGCTTCCAAGTCTTTTTCAGAGGGAGCGTTTCTGAAGCAGTCTGGGACGCCTGTCAAGCCGTTTTAAGAGGTAAATTAATTGCAAAGACAACCCTTCTTAAAAGAAATCAACAAGGAAAACTAAGGAACTTAGAGCATAAATTGATAGACCTGGAAAAGAGACATACAAATAAAGCAATTGGGAATACAAGCTGTAATTGGGAATGTCAACATGATGAACAAAATGAGTTACATCAGTCCATGGTCTGAAACAGCACTTAGAATCTGGGCAAAGCTGGTCCAGGACAACAGTGAACTTTGCTTGATGATTAGGTGGATTGCATATGATGAAGATTTTGCGCTAAACAAAACCGACATGAGCTTCAAAATTTGGGTGAGAAAAGGATTAATAAAATACAGTGACCTTTACCATAAAGGGTACTTAAGGACTTTTCAAGACATTAAACAAATTTACAATCTTGACAACAAAGATTTCTATAGATTCTTACAAGTCCGCCATTACCTAAACGAAATGAACAAGGCAGGTTCCGATGGACCTCTCAGCGGGATAGTCCAAATTTTTCTCAAATCATATAAATCAATTCCAAACAGTAAACTGATTTCAAAATTATACAATGAGCTACAAACCATCAAAGGTGAAAACACTGAGTATATCAAGCAAAAATGGGAGAAGGAGGGTAATTTTAAGCTGCCTGTAGAAGAATGGTTTAAAATACAGGAAAACTCCTGGAAAAGTACATGTTCACTTAACTGGAGGGAATTCGCCTGGAAAAGTGTGGTGCATTTTTTTCGAACGCCAGCACGAAAAGGTTCATGTGCAGATGCATCCTGTTGGAGGTTATGCGGAATAAAAATAAAAATAAAGCTAATCATTATCATGTTGTCTGGGGCTGCCCGAAACTGGCTCATTACTGGGAGAAAATTAAACACAGCATTGACAAAGTCATGGGGACAACGATACTTTCAATTTTGAAACCATTTTCCTGTTTAAACAACCAGCAAGCATAAAGGGCTCGTGTAAGATGTATCTATGGAACATTATGCTTGTCGCAAGCAAAAAAGTAATTACAAGGAAATGGATGACGGACCAACAACCCACACAAGAAGAATGGATAAATCTTGTCAAGGAGATTGCCCAAATGGAAAAACTCACATTTGCATTAAGACTTGACTTCGAAAAATTTGTGGAACTCTGGAAACCATGGCTGGACTTTATGAACACTTAAGAAGGACTGAGTTGTGATGCCCTTAGTTCTTAAGCTGCTTTTGTTTCTTTTTTTTTTTCTTTTTTACTTATTTTGTTTTTTCCTTTTCTGTTTTGCTTTAAAAAAAAAAAAAAAAAAGGAAAAAAGTTCTGACAATTCACAAAAAGGGGGAAGAGGGGGGGGGTTGACAAAAATAAACAGAATATGTGTATATGTACGCATATAAGTGTATGTAACTGTGGGAATATGTGTACACATATGTATTGCTTAGACCTTGCAAAAACATACTAACACCAAAAGTTGTACACACATTTATTGTCACTTTCAACTGTGTAAACTCTCCCCTGCCAAACCAAATAAAAATTTGATTTAAAAAAAACAACAAAAAAAAAAAACCCTAAAAACTTGACCAATATAGTTGTCAGCTGAGTCAACCTTTATTTTGTTATTTTTAGTTGATTACAAATTATTTATGTTTAGCTGAAGTTGCAATTATTTAGTGTTTGCAGGTTTTACATGTGTATGCAGACAAATTATTGTAATCTAACTATCGGTTGGATGCAAGGCTGTGTTCAGCCTTTTTTTAAAAAAAAATGCTACATCCATACCCCTTCATTGTACTGTACCTATGGTTCCTGCATCTGCCTACCTCCTGTGGGCCGGTGTAAAAGTCTTGGAGTTTTTCTCTTTTCTTTGTGTATGCTTTTTAAGAAAGAAAATCTTAATAAAAAAGGATCTTGAATAAAATGCTATATTTTTTAGATGCAACTGTAATGTGCAAGAACTGCTATAACTTGAATAAGTGATAAATTCAGAGTTATTTAACATTAAGGAGTAGTTACATTTATTTTACATGACATACAATTACATTTATAAATTACATCTGGTCCTTTGAGGACAGCCATTATGTTGATGTGGCCTTCAGTAAAAATGAGTTTGACAACCCTGCTCTAGATGCCATGTTGTTCCCTCAATTTGGCAAACAAAGTTCACCTTGATAGGTTTATCTGTCGGTTTAGGCTTCTTTGGTAAAACAGCATACCATTCGGCATACCCTTGAATGTGCGGCCTGACTTGCTATCTTGATTTTATAAAAATACAAACTCTTCTTTTTTCAGAGGATTTCACGCCCGGTTCAGAGAATGTGCTGCACAGGAGATTTCTCTGCATGTTTTTGCCTATCTCAAGACTTGAGTCCCCATGGCAACAAAAAACTTGTTTACTATCAGGATAAACTGCTTAAACTTTCCAAAATCAGGATTATCAGTGAAATAACACATCAAATCCCAATGGAGTTTAAAAGAACGAGAATAGGATGCAGAGTAGGAATGAGGCAGAGCGGGAAGCGGTGGAGTTTTAAACAGTTTCTTCCAACTTCTGTGATAGGTAACGTGAGATCGCTAGCTAACAAAACGGACAAGTTTGCACACTCTTATCTTGACCATTCAGGCAGCACTCTGAGGGTCATGTTCTTTGATTTCTCAAGTGCTTTCAATACCACTCAGCCTGCTTTGTTATGTGAGAAGCTCCATAAATTCCAGGTGGATACCTCCACAACCACCTGGATCTATGACTACCTCACAAACAAACCCCCGTTTGTGAGACTGATAAGTTTTGCGTCTGAGACTGAGGTCAGCAGCACTGGTGCACCACAAGGAACTGCATTCTTGCCATTACTCTTCACTCTGTACACCTCAGACTTCCAGTACAACTCTGAGTCCTGCCATCTGCAGAAATACTGCAGATGACTTTGCAGTTGTGGGGTGTATCAGTGATGGACAAGAAGCAGAGTACAGACAACTGGTCAGTTAGATTGTAAAATGGTGCGGTAACAATCATCTCCTATTAAATACCAGCAAAAAAGAGATGATTGTTGACTTCAGGAGGAACAATAACACACAGCACCATCTCCATCCTGGGAGAGGAGGTGGAGTAGGTGGAGGAATACAAGTACCTTGGGGTTCAGCTGGACAACAATCTGGGCTTTAATGCAACACTGAATACATCTACAAGAAAGGTCCGAGCAGACTCTACTTCTTAAGGAAGCTGAGATCATTTAACATCTGCACCAACATGTTGCATATCTTTTAGAAGTCTGTTGTGGAGAGTGCAGTCAGCTTTGCAGCCATCTGCTGGGGAAGAAGCATCAGAACCACAGACCTGAAGAGAAACAACAAACTGATCAAGAAAGCTGCTTCTGTACTTGAAGTAACTCTGGAGCCGCTGGAGCTGATTGTGCAAAGTAGAATGCTGCACAAGCTGATGAAGATGATGAAGGATTCTGATGGGTATGCAAAACTTATAGAACACTGCCATGAGCTCTTTAGAAAATTCCTGCCTTTTATTGCCAATTTAAATTGAGGGGGAAAGATAATTGCTTGAGGGGGCATTGTTAGTTCTTGCATATTTTCACGCAGAGTGTAGAACACCATGCACTCTGCAAAGTGCAATAAAACCGTGTAATGCACAGATCTGAGTTGTTTAATCTGCTTATACCATGGTCACTCACAGTAAACATGTTAAAACCATGCTTTAAAGACCAGCTAAATATGTTTTAAGGTTAGAAATGATTTTCTATTGGCCTCAATGTGGTTTTCATGCTTAGCAACTGTTGTAAAGAGAGATGGAATGCATAATTATGAGATTTTGTTCAGGTACCAGACAAGTGAATCCATCCAACAAGATGAAAATTGAAATAACAAGAAGAAATAAAAACCAGCTCAACCGCCAGCTGCACAGCTATCCAGCCTATGTCTCTGCTTACTCTACAATGCAATTGTACAGTACAAGGGTTTACAACACCCAGATCATACCGTTTCAACTGAGAGCAAGCAGAGACTGGCCCATAAATGCAAGGCGTATCGAACACAGTCCAAAGACAACAAATGCCACGAGCGCTATTTAAAGGCCTCCAAATCCAGGTCTATTTGACCAATGGTGCCAAATTAAAATATTTCAAATAAAACGTCGTCTTTACATGAATAAATCTTGACAAATAACAGGACAAGTACTAAAAGTAATATTATCCGACTTTCCTCGCAAACAAAAGATCTTTTTTACCCCAAATTTTTCATTTCCCATGAAGACTTGCGGCACCTACCCGGAAGTAAGAATACAGCCCCGAACACAAAAATCGTCTCTATCAGTGTTTTCTCATGATTTCGGAAAAAAACGTGTCTTGAAAAATAATAGCCATGATAAATAAAAACATTGTCAACCGAGGTTTCCGTTTCCTCTGCTACGTTAAACGGAAATGACGACTAGTTGGTTTGGTTTGGCGATGGAGCGAATTAGCCGAGCAGCTAAGACAGTAGAAGGAAGGTAGCGGACATTTAGATTGGCGCCCATTTCCCCAAATGCCGCCGCAGTTGTGGTGATATTTCCAAACAAAAAGCAGAGAAGCGTCATTTAACAGGAGCACTTACACAACAGCTAGCATGGCCGCATGGCTTAAAACAGTTGGAGCTCCGAACATGTTGACAATAATCACGAGGCTGAAGTTAGCTTCCGAGTCGCAGTATGTGTAAAGGGCAATTCCACTGAATTTTTCGGAAACTAGACCACATTAGACCAGGTCCTGACAAAAATCCACTATACTTACACTCTTCAAACCTGGACAGAAATATTCCACATACTATGCAGATTCGTGAAAACATAGTGTGAAACCTTTATTTGTGGAAATGCACATTAGGCTTGTTTCATTATATTTTTGGCATCTGCACCACATTAAACAAGGTCCTGAAAAAACAAAACAAAACTACAACATTTAGACACCCCAGACATTAAAACACAATGTCAAACAGCAGTTTTAAACAAAGCTTTATTTTCCTTGTCAAAGTGGTATTACATGAAATTCTCATGTTGCACAAATCCAATGTTAGGTACTTTTTTTCTTCTTCTTCTTCTTCTTTTTATTTTTTTATTTTTTACCACAGACATAGAAAAGAAAGCAAATTGAACAAGATCACTTCAGAATAAACTGGACAATTGAAGTTGTATAATTGTATTTTCTGGTCATTTCTGATTGGATCAGAATACCCATGAATGTACTGTTTCTCATACAAGGGTATGGTAACCCTGGGATACTTCAAGGCATTCCAGGAGATACTTGAATTTTCCTTCAAGATCTATGTATTTTTTTCTTTAAAACATTCTTTATTAAATTTATATAAATATATTTCAAAGTTTTAATATATTTCAGTAAATGTTAGTGTAAATTTATAAACTGAATTTAAATTTACATTTACACCTTTTCATTCCTCCCAAAATCCCACATTCTGACATGACTTGAACCCCACTTGTTATGAGCCGTCATACTTATCGCATAAACAATAACATGCTGGCTAATGGGAGCTTGAGAAGTATTATTTGCCTAACCGCAAAAAATAAACAAAAAACTAAACATTAGTAATGGACCAAGCCTTATTCCAAATTGTATTAAATTGATTTCATTCTTCAAAATTCTACACACAGTACCCCAATATGACAAAGTGAAAAATTTATTGTTGAGATTTGCACATATTTATTCAAAATTAAAAAAAAACTACGAAATCACATGTACATAAGTATTCACAGTCTTTGCTTAATACTTTGTTGATCCACATTTCGTAGCAAATACAGATAGATAGATAGATAGATAGATAGATTATCTTTTTTTTATTTTTTTTATTTATTATCTTTTTTTTTTAGCATAACCGCAAATGACCACCTCTGTTTGCGAACTCTTTGCTTTTGCTGTTATTTTGTATTTTCATTGACACAATTACTGAAACAATTTCCTGTTTGTAACGACATATATGACAAAATCATGGCCAATCTTTCCAAAATACTCGACAACAGGCTGATGTTTTTAATCAGAAATGGTTGTAATTCGCTCATATGACCACCTGGTGGCAGCATTTAGCTATGAATCAAGAGTCTCCGCCCCTTTAATTTCGCGTCATTGCGTACGCGGAAGTAAACAGTCGGCTTTCTGCTCACGTTTTTTCTGCCACTTAATCAGTAAAAAAAAGTGCTTTTGTACATGAGTGTGTTTAGTTCTTAGGATTACACAGATGTCGGTCCCTTCAGCAGAAGATCTGGTCAGATACTGGGAGAGGTCAGTCAGCAACACACGCTTCCTGCAGCTTCCTGCCCTTCAACTTGTTCAGAAATCCGGTTTTCTGTGGACTCCGACCATCAGTCATCCTCAGTAGATATTTATTTGTGAACAGTGACGAGACCAGTGAAAACGGCTCGAGCTCATTTAAAGCTTGTACTTAAATGATACAGCTCTAATCTGGATTTTACAGTAATTTATTTTAATATTGTTCTAGTTTCAGTAATATGAAAAACTTCTCTTTCTAGCAACATCACTGTACATTTTTCACTCACACATACTGATTTTTCTGTATTTGTTGTCATTTTAAACTCATTGAAACAAATCTGGAGGAAAGCAAAACTATAATAGCACATGTATGTTGTAAATAAGAAATCACAGTGAACACCCCCAGTGAAAAGACCCACAGTGAAAAAAAAAGAAAACAAACAAAAGAAACTATGCTAAGCAAAGCATCTTCTGGCTGAAATATTTCCATCTGAAGTCCAGCTAAGTTTTGTTTTGAACTGGTAATTATGGAGGTTGTCTGATGCAGCACCCTATCATCCTACTCGCTTAGATCGTAGTTTTAATCTTTGGAAGCCTGTGTTAAAAAACAAAGTTTGTTACTGATTAATAACACAGTTGTAATAATAAGCAAAATGAGCCATTGGTGCCATTTTTGGGGTTTTTCCTCTTTTCATTGTGCAGAGCATCACCTGCAGTTGGAGAAAGCAGAGCTCAGACTGCTTGTGTGGAAGAAACAACCTTGACAACTTAACAGTTTGGGCACCATGTGTAATTTGCATGGGATGGAAGGAAATAATACATCAAGAAGATTCAAAAGTTACATTTTAGTTAGTGTTTGCTGCTTGCTTATGACGGCTGCATTCCTAGAATCAGGAAAAAGCTGAGTCAGACCTATTTTAATGCTGTCTGTTATAGTTTTGGTAAAACTCTAGGGAACTATAAATGCTCTGTGTTGTCGGGGACCAAGACCTTGTTGCTGAGAACACAGAGTTTGGGGCGCTATACCTGCTGGTATATGACTTTAAGTGTACTGTCATGTTTGAATAAATCCCCAACACAAACAGCCTCATATCACCACACGTCCTTCCTCCCCTACAGGTCCAATATTTGTGTTCCTCTTTTACTGTCTGACCCTCCCCTGATGGGGGTTTCTTTGCAGCATTTTGATTGTGAAGGCCAGATTCAGCCTCCTCCTTGCTGTTCATGTAGAGATGCATTCATGCTGGTCGTTTTTATTCACTCATTTTCTGCATTGGAGGCGAGTTTCTGTCTTTCTGTCATTGGATGGTCCTGATGCGAGCCAGATCCATGACAGCATGTGATGGTTCTAAAAGCCTCTAGGATTTAATTTCTCGAGGTCTTTCAGACTGACTGAGCTTTATGTCTTCAGCTGATTAAAAACTGAGGAATTCATATCTGCTTGTGTCCTGATGCAGCGAGCAGGAAAGTCTGAGACAGCAGGTGGTGGAGGACGATACCGAGGACTGGCAGAGGAGCCTGGACTTCTCGGACCTGGAGAGGGTCGGTGGGGTGGACCTTTCCTTCATCAAAGGAGATGATGTCAACGCTTGCGCCCAGCTAGTTGTCCTCAGTTACCCTGATCTAGAGGTGAGCTGACACAGTCACACCTGGAAACATCTGTTGGGCTGATGCCTGTCTAACCCTACTGGTGACCATGAGGAACAGCTGCAGTATGGACCGGAAACAATTTCTATGACATTTTTCTATCAGAAGTACAGAAGAAGAAATGTAAAATGTCCCCCGCCGCTCTTATTTGGACTCAGCAGTTCGGATAATAAATGAATGAATGGAATATAAAATGTTATCTATCAGTATTTAGTGACATTTTATTGCCTACTGAGCTCATCTGATGTTAGCAGGTAAATGAAAAAACACTCCTACTCGAGGTGGGATTTATTTCAACTGGTGGAGCTGCTGCTACACGTAGAGACTGCTTTGTTTGTTTGTTTGTTTGCCAGTAGTTTTTTTGTCCCCTGTAGCTTCACACAATAATACAGTTTCTTTTATTAAACAGGTGAACCTTATGGTCTAATGGTAAAAGATACCTCTCTTGAATACGCTGGATTATATGCTGCCGTAGTTAATTAGATCAAAATGTGACTTCAGTAGTTTCTGTACTGTTTGTGTTTCTCTGAACATTTTCTTTCTATTATGTAAAGCACATTGGATTGCTGTTCTATACAATATGCTCTATATAACAACCACAAAAAAAGGAGATTATTATGAAAAGATTCAGTCAGATTTCTGCGCCCTCGTAGAGCCGCTGATGTGGACCTTTATTTTTTACACTCAGAAAAAGCTCCATAAGTTTTCATGGCTGTGTCATTAGTTGAGAAAGTGTTTGGCAAGATGCGTCCTGAAAAATGACTTCATCACCAAACTTCTCTTCAAATGGTGGAACGAAAAAATGTCTTTGATTTTAGGTAATGCTACTTAACCAGATGTGGATCCCAGTTCATCAGTCACTGTGGAAGTCGTTTCTCTGTTTCATTGGACTGGAACCAAAAGAAAAACAAAGTTTCAGCATCAGCTGCTTGTCCAGTGCAGATTAGTGATCTTCATCCCATCATCCACAGTCTACGATGGCTTCTCTTTAACAGACTCTAACCTTGTTTTGATGATTGTTTGCCTCCATTTGCATTTTGTTTTATTTTCTTACAGTTAAGTCACAAACACCATGATTGGTTGATTCTCATCTATTTACGTTTTCTGTCCTGACGCTTTGGCGCCTTCCTCCATCGAGCTGCATGTTTTCGTTCGTTCTTACTCCAGATTTTAGATACAGTTGACCAGCATCTCGTTGATAGATGACCTCCTTGAAACAGTTTTAACAACGTTCTCGTCATTTCAGCTGTAAGCCGTCCTGTTTTCCTGTCAGTCAGCAGCTGGAACATCTCATTCCCCTCTACAAATGCTGTCTTCACTGGAGACTCTTCTGCATATTCAGACTTGTGGAGCTCTTTGTTTTTAGAAATGCAAATTACAAGCTGATGCAATATTTTTCTTCTCTGTGGATTTTCTTTATTTTTAGGTTTGACTTACAAAACCTGGTTGTTCAGACAGTTTTGTCTGGTTGTAATGACTGTATTTTTGCCATTGGTTGTAGAAAATGTCTGTTGTGCTAGGATGAATGGATTGCATTCCTCACACACAGCATCTTTCTGACAAGAGAACCAATACATATTCTTCCAATTTTTTGTTGTTTGTAATCTTCAAGATCAAAATCTTCAAACTGGAAAGATACTTTTCAGAATAGCATATTTAATTTCAGTCAAGGGCCTTATCTTTAATTAACCTGTGCCACCCCTGCATTTTCGTGTTTTCAACGTTTTCAATAGAATAAAAAGACTAATTTCACAAGTGAGAGCTTTAAGCTTAATTTAACTCAAGGATGTCTAGTTAACCCTGGCTTTTTTTTTTTTTTAAAGTGATCTTCACCATTCAGCTTTTTAAAGATTTTATTCAATATTTTCCACAAATGTTCTATTTTTCAAGCAGCTCCTGCTAGCTTTGATAAAGGCTTGGTTGTGTGTGATGTACGGTAGCCGAGGTACTGTAGAAAAGGAGTTTTATCGTGATGAGAGAGCTGTGACAGCTTGTGTGCCAGAAAGCTGCTGCTACTGGTCTCCTGGACCCTGCTGAAACTCCACAGGACACCAGGAAGATCATCATGGGAAAAATGTTTACCTGCTCTGCTGCTGCTTAAAAATAGAAGCGAGGGGCAGAAAGGTGTAGCATGCCACCAATGTGTTTGTAAAGTACTGACTTAGAATGGTATAATTTATTCTAAACGCCTCTTACATGCCGTCCTGTGGAACAGAAATGACGTCGTCTTTTTGCTCCAAGGTTTAATGCATCAGGAAATTATATCTTAAGGAAACATATATTCTCGTCAGTTCATGAAATTATGGGAATTCAACCTCATATGAACAACAGCGAATCACATACAGCTGCAAGGTAAAGTGTGTGAATCAGTTGGGATAACTTGGATTTCTGCTTGAATTGGTCATAAAATAAGTTCTGATCTTTTTCTCAACAGCCTGCTTTAATTAATACGGCACCAAAGTGAAATGTTCTTATGTTTTTTAAAGCACAACATGCAAACATTCACAGTGCAGGGTGGGAAAAGCATGTGAACCCAAAGGCCAACGACTTCCTCAAGCTTTAACTGGAGCCGGGAGGCAGCCAACCCGGTGTCTGTTCCTGTTTTTATCACTTCAGGAACATTGTCAAGCTGAGACCAGTTGTTTCTCCATCTGAGTTGGAGATGATCGTTCATTCCTTCATCTCCACCTGGCTCGACTACTGTAATTCTACCTTTACCCGCCTATACAAAAATTTGATGCGCCGTCTTCAGGTTGTCCAAAATGCCGCTCCAAGGCTCCTCATTAGATCATCAAAATTCACCCCGTCACTCCCCTACTAATCCGGCTGCACTGGCTCCCTATTACTTATAGAGTACAGAGTATTTTTCAAAAGTACAGGTATCTATATAAATCATAATTATAAGGGTTTGGTGATAAGTATAATAAATACAAATGAATGTAGAGTAAACATATTCATGATGTGGATAGAGGTGTACTTGAAGATTTGTATTATAGATAATTAAATATATAGGTTGATATCCAATTATAAGTAAGCATATTTTTTGTATTTTTTGTAAATTAATTGTTTACATGATAGGATGTAATATGAATTGACATTACATGCATGCATTTACTTATGTAAAAATGGATATAAAGAGATGATTTTGAATATCTAAATACCTTGTATTCCAGGATTGTACTGAAATATTGATGTGCTGTGTAACTTTTTACAAGTTTTTGTTTTGATATAATTGCGCCGGACCCCAGGAAGAGTAGTTGTAGCTTGCTACGGCTAATGGGGATCCTTAATAAACTAAACTAAACTAAACTAAACTAAATTAAAGAGTACAATTCAAAATCCTGGTTTTAACTTGTAGAGCCCTAACCAATCGCCTGGCTATATTAGAGACCTTTTAACGCCATACGTTCCCAGCAGGTCTCTGAGATCTGCTGACCAGGGTCTGCTGGCGGTTTTACATACACGGTTTAAAACAAAATGAGACAGAGTCTTTGCAGCAGTGGCCCCCGCTTTATGGAACTCCCTTCCTCTCAGCGTGAGATCGCCTGAGTCGTGATCTCTTTTAAAAAGCAGCTCAAGACATATCTTTTTAATCTTGCTTACACTTAGTTTTATTTTTATGTTTTTTCTTGATGTTTTGTTTTTATGTTTTAATGTTTTGTGTTTTGTTGTGAAGTGCTTTGAGATTTTTATCTTGAAAGGCGCTATATAAATAAACCTTTACTTACTTACTTACTTTGTCCAATCAACGTGATCAGGTTGGAGGTGTTGGTTAAGCTCCCCTTCACTACAAAAACACATCGGTTGTGAGTTTGCTATTCTCAAGAAGCATTGCCTGATATGAAACAAAAGAACTCCAGAAAAACAAAGAAAACATTAATCAAGAATGGAGTTTATAGGGGGACACCGTGGACAAAACCGCTGCTGACCAAAAAACATTGCTGCATGTTTAAAGTTTGCAAAAGAGAAGCTGGATCTTCCACAGGACTACTGGCTAAATGTTCTGTGCACAGACAAAACCAGAATGGAGTTGTTTGGAAGGAACACACAATGCTATGTGGGGGGAAGAAAGTTCACAGCACATGAACATCAAAACGTCATTCTAACTGTGAAGTATGGTGGAGGGAGCATCATGGTTGGGGTCTGCTTTCCTGCCACTGGGCCTGGATGGATTGCTGGAAAACTTTTAACCATCTCTATGTCAACTAAAGGTCAACAGAGGAGAGATGATGCAACAGGACGACGAAACAAAGCATAGAAGTAGCTCAACAACATAAAGGCTTCAACAGAGGAAAATACGGCTTCTAGAGTGGCCCAGTCAAAGTCCTGACCTCAACCCAGTTAAGATGCTGTGGCTTGACCTCCAGAGAGCGATTCACATCAAACATCCAAAGAATGTTGCTGATATAAAAAGGTTTTGCAAAAAGGTCAGAAATTAATCTTGTGCAAGTGATCTGCAACCACAGGAAACGTTTGGTTGAGTTTATTGCTGCCAAAGGAGGGTCAACCAGTTGTTGAAGGTTCACATAGTTTTCCCACCCTGCCCTGTGAAAGTTTGCGTGTGTGTTAAATAAAAATGTGAAAACATTTTTTTGTGCAGTGTCATTGAAAGCAGACTGTGTCAGTTGTTGTAACTTAGATGAATATAAGAAATCCAGTAAATCCTGGAACTTGAGTCAGGTTGAGGTCAAGACTGAGACTGGATCAGTCTTGCATCACCTTCCTTCTATTCTATTTCAGCTAATCTGTTATAAATCTGCTTTGTTTGGGATCATTGTCGTGTTGCACAAGCCGCATGGTGGCACAGCAAGAGGGTTGCTGGTTCGAGCCTCCTTGGCATTGCTTTAACACACACCTGTATGCTCCAGGTCTGCAAACTGCCAAAAACTCTGGTTTACACACATGGCTTTAGTGTATTTGAGCAGCTGCATCTGGTTGTCAGTGGTAATCTTGACAGAGAGATTGTAGCCGTATATAATATGAATCGTGTTGTTGTTCATTTGAGCTTGTAATGACCTCATTTTAAGACCTGGTAATGGACAAATTCTTACTTTTTTTATTATCTTATGACTTTTAAAAAGTAAAAAATGACAGAACTTGAAAGTTTACTTTAACACTGCAGTTTGTTTGCACCTTTTAATAAAGTATCAGATGTTTCATTTTGTTCGCTGTTAATTGTGCAGCTTATGTTTGTGTGGATGTGAATTCACCCAAGGCAAGGATTAAATGAATGTGAAGTTCATGAATCCTGACAGTTTGACTCACAGTGCTTCAGTCTGGATTGTGGATGTATTATCTAAACCCAGTGCAATGTTTGCACTGTTTCTGCTCCCTCCTGTCAGGTTCTGTATGAGGACAGTCAGATGGTGACCCTGACAGCCCCCTACATCGCTGGGTTCCTGGCTTTCAGAGAAACTCCTTTCCTCCTGGAGGCTTTACAGCGTCTAAAGACAAGCCAGCCTGCACTCATGCCTCAGGTTGGTGCCCCATCACAGATATCCATTAGTTTATCCAAAGATATGAGAAACCCCGAATTATTTTAATGTCATATGATGAGCTATTTTATTTGTCAAATTCCAGGTATTATATTTGTTTATATGCAAGGTGCTTTGTTGAAAAGAGTATTTTGAAACAAGTTGGTTCTTTGAAGAATAAAAAGCGAGGCAGCTAGCATGCTAGCAGTGGAAGGATGATCAATATTTAGCAATTGTGGATATCTATCTGTCTGCCTGTCTGTCTGTCTGTCTAGCTTGAGAGGTACTGCAACGAAGAAAGGGTGATACTGCCTAAAGATATGTGTGCCAAGCTGTGGCATCATGTTCAAAAAGACTTGAGGCTGCAATTGCTACGAAATGTGGATCAACAAAGTATTAAGCAACGACTGTGAATACTTATGTACATGTGATTTCGTAGTTTTTTATTTTGAATAAATTTGTGCAAATCTCAACAATAACTTTTTCACTCTGTCATATTAGGGTTTTGTGTGTAGAATTTTGAGGAATGAAATTAATTTAATACAATTTGGAATAAGGCTGTAACACAACAAAATGTGGAAAAAGTGTAGCGCTGTGAATTCTTTCTGGATGCACTGTAAACTTAATTATATTTATAGTTGTTTTGGTCCATGACTAATGTTTAGTTTTTTGTTTTGTTTATTTTTTCACTGGTGGTGGGGGGTTTTGTGACATAAAAAATGTCTTGAAAACAAAGACAGCACAGCAGGTATATAATAACAGATAAAAATGAGCTGTGCCATTCCAGTCATTGTTAGTTGTATGACAATCTGTCCTGCAAGGATTTCAGTGTGCAAACATGAGGGGTGTATTATATACACATTTTTGTGAAGGGTTGTCTATTTGTTGTATGATATGCTTTGATAGTGTGTTTTCTATCTTGTAGAGTACCGTGTGACTTAAGTATTGAACAGAACTCATGGTTTAATACACTTGATTTAGCCTTATTTAATATAGGAGCATCTTGTTTGATGTGTGTTTCATATTTATTCAGTGGTTAATAGTGGCTTGTCTTTTTACTTATTATCTCATGTCATGTGTTCTCATATGATTATTATCTGTAGCTTTAAGTGTAATGTATCACTTTGGTCCAGTATTTGTTTAAAGTGCTTTACAAAGCTGGATTGGATAGGAATTTGTCTACGAGCGCAACCCTGGAACATCCCTTGTGGTAGCTGCCATTTTTTTTCATTGCTTAATGATACATGGCTCACTGAAAAAAATAGGCAAAGACTGCCTAACTCCAGTGTCATAGTAGAATAAAAAGAATATAACAAGGTAAAATGAACGTTATAACTCAGTGAAACAAATCAGTTTAGTGAAATGAAGAGTTAAAACTATATATATATATATATATATATATATATATATATATATATATATGTATGTATATATGTATGTATATATGTATGTATATATGTATGTATATATATATGTATATATATATATATATGTATGTATATATGTATGTATATATATATGTATATATATATATATATATATATATATATGTATGTATATATATATGTATATATATATATATATATATGTATGTATATATATATGTATATATATATATATATATATATATATGTATGTATATATATATGTATATGTGTATATGTATGTATATATATATATGTATATGTGTATATGTATGTATATATATATATATATATATATATATATATATATATATATGTATATGTGTATATATATGTATATATATGTATGTATATATATATATATATGTATATGTGTATATATATGTATATATATATGCATGTATGTATATATATATATGTATATGTGTATATATATGTATATATATGTATGTATATATATACATATATGTATATGTGTATATATATGTATATATATATGCATGTATGTATATATATATATGTATATGTGTATATATATGTATATATATATGCATATGTGTATATATATATATGTGTATATATATATATATATATATATATATATATGTATATATGTATATATATATATGTATATATGTATATATATATGTATATTTTAACATGTTTACTGTGAGCAGATTAAACAGCTCAGATCTGTGCATTACATGGTTTTATTGCACTTTGCAGAGTGCATGGTGTTCTACACTCTGTGTGAAAATATGCAAGAACTAACAATGCCCCCTCAAACAATTATCTTTCCTCGTCAATTTAAATTGTCTGAAAAAGGCAGGAATTTCTTCAAGAGCTACATGGTGGTTTTATATCAGTTTGGCATACCCATCAGAATTTCATACAAATGAAATGAAATAAAAATGCTTTATTAATCCCCAAAGGGAAATTCAATATTGTACTAGATAATTAACTTGAGGAGGTCTAGTTCCAGAGGCTGATGGCTGCTGGCAAGAATGATCTTCTGTATCTTTCAGTCTTACATTCGACCTGAAGAAGCCTCTCACTGAACACACTTTTTTGTTTCTTCACTGTGTTGTGGAGAGGGTGTGAAGAATCCTCTATCATCTTCATCAGCTTGTGCAGCATTCTTCTTTGCACAATCAGCTCCAGCGGCTCCAGAGTTACTTCAAGTACAGAAGCAGCTTTCTTGATCAGTTTGTTGTTTCTCTTCAGGTCTGTGGTTCTGATGCTTCTTCCCCAGCAGATGGCTGCAAAGCTGACTGCACTCTCCACAACAGACTTCTAAAAGATATGCAACATGTTGGTGCAGATGTTAAATGATCTCAGCTTCCTTAAGAAGTAGAGTCTGCTCGGACCTTTCTTGTAGATGTATTCAGTGTTGCATTAAAGCCCAGATTGTTGTCCAGCTGAACCCCAAGGTACTTGTATTCCTCCACCTACTCCACCTCCTCTCCCAGGATGGAGATGGTGCTGTGTGTTATTGTTCCTCCTGAAGTCAACAATCATCTCTTTTTTGCTGGTATTTAATAGGAGATGATTGTTACCGCACCATTTTACAATCTAACTGACCAGTTGTCTGTACTCTGCTTCTTGTCCATCACTGATACACCCCACAACTGCAAAGTCATCAGAGTATTTCTGCAGATGGCAGGACTCAGAGTTGTATTGGAAGTCTGAGGTGTACAGAGTGAATAGTAATGGCAAGAATGCAGTTCCTTATGATGCACCATTGCTGCTGACCTCAGTCTCAGACACAAAACTTACCAGTCTCACAAACGGGGGTTTGTTTGTGAGGTAGTCATAGATCCAGGTGGTTGTGGAGGTATCCACCTGGAATTTATGGAGCTTCTCACATAACAAAGCAGGTTGAGTGGTATTGAAAGCACTTGAGAAATCAAAGAACATGACCCTCAGAGTGCTGCCTGAATGGTCTAGATAAGAGTGTGCTCTCTGGAGCAGGTAACAAGGCAGAAGGTTTTCCACAGCACTGGGACTCTATTTTGTCTCGGACTGGTGTTAAAGAGGGTGCTTGAGAGTAGGACATAGTTGTTTTAGGTGTTGTTTAGGTCTTGAGGACTCTGGGACTGACCATGTGGACCTGCAGCCTTGTTCTGGTTCAGATTTTCAAGTTGCTTCTTGACCTGATCGTAGGAGACATACAAAGTGGAGGTCTCAGGATGTCCTGATGTGGAGAGAGATGAAGCTGTGCTCTGGTCCATGACTTAGCTGCAGGGCGACAGATTTGAGGTGTGACAGTGAAGTCTTCAGAGATTGCCATGAATGAGTTTGAATGCTGTGTTTGTAGTTGAGCAATAAAAGAGCTGATGACGTTACAGGCAGTGTCTGGTACGGTATCAGGTGTTATACAAACCACTACCAGAATAACACAGGTCTGTCTGACTGACTGACTTACTTATTTACTTACTTACTTACTTACTTACTCATATGTATTTGGAATCATTAAGATGATTTTGGAAACAATTTTATCATTAGAGAAGCAACACAAACCTTTTGTTTAGTTAAATTATATTCAGTAAAGTTCATTCAGCTGCTAGCTTCAGACTACTTTTTGCCCAGCAGGGATCACCAACTCAAGTCCTCGAGGGCCGCTGTCCTGCAGGTATTGCAGTTATTCTCTGCTCCAACACTCCTGATTCAAATGAAGTAGATGCACGACTGCTTGTTGCCAAATTCTTCACTTGAAACAGGTGTGTTACTACAGGGAACCATCCCATTCGTGCAGGACACTGGTCCTCGAGGACCAGAGCTGGTGGTTCTTGAACGAGCTACTCAGGTTGAATTACATTGTTCTTTTTGGTTTCTTCAATAAGAAATGGTGTTATTTATACAGCCTATTAACATTTGGTTGCTAAATTTTTATTTTTTTTTATCATTGTGTTGTAATTTTAGCAATGTTAGCATGCTAACTTTAGCATGTCTGTGTGATATGATTATTAGTATTATATGATAATTGTGTTATATAGGCCTACAGAATTAATCTTGAATGGCTGATGAGGCTGAAGGTTAGTTAATGTTTGGACAGATGAGTATATGGCCATATTTTGATTAACCCTGTAAGTGCTGGACTTTATGTCGCTACCTTCTGAAATAACATCCACAAATACAATCACTTAATGATAGTAGTCATAAAGAGTTTGGATAAATTCTGAAATGCAGTAAGTATTTTTCTCACAATGCCATTTTTCTCTTCTTTTTTGTAGAATATATATTCATAGCAGCATTGCCTGTCACTTTTATTCAGTGTTTACATCGGTTTACTTCTCTCCTTTTCTCCATGCAAACATTTTAGCATCAGATTCTCAGTAAAAATGTCTGCTGTTTGCACAATTTTCTGTTTTGTTGGCATCATCTAACAATATATACACCCACACAAACTTAAGAAGAATAGATGTGCTGTCATGCACGTTATGTTTACATCTAAGATAAAACCATTCAGAAATTTAATGAAAGCCTGAGTCTCCAACATATTCTAAAATAATCCATACTTCTGTGTATTCCAGATTGTAAAGGTCCTGGACTTCCTCAAAGAAAAGATTGTGCATCTCAGTAGGATTTATTCTGGCTCATAAAGTCAACAACAGAGAAGTTTTGAGCCTTTTCTAAAATGATAATATGCACAAATAAAAAATATTTTCTAAAACGATTTCAGTGCATTTCAGTGAAACTTCCCTTCCATCAAAAAAGTGATTAAACTTCCTGAAATGTTGTAAAACCAGCCCAACTTTATGTATGTTAGATAAACTGCAGCCTGTGTGACAAAGCTCCTCTGTTCTCCATCTCACTGTTCCTCAAGCCGTCACCTCTAAATCATCCTCACCCACTCACTTCTGTTCACAACCCACTCTCCGCCCCTGCTCCCTCCCACTCTGTCTCACCATCATTGTGCAGGCAGGTGTGCAGAAACATACACACTTTCACACACCAAATGAACACGCAGTCTGATTTATTTCTATTGACATTAAGTTCTGAATTTGAAGTGAGTTTTCCCGATGACATATGGTTTGCTTCAGAAATACGGCTGTTTTGAATCACCTCTGACTTTGAGACGTTTTATTAATGTGTTGCAACGATCGGGAAGCGGTTCACTCTGCTATCATATGTTGCACATTTAACTTGTCTGGCTGCAGGAGGCAGGAGCATCTCAGGCCATAAACCAAAGATAAACAGAAAAATAGTGAAGAATGGACAAGACGACCTGCATATCTGTCATATGACGCTGCTATCTGCTGTAGTTTTTAATCTCATCCATTCCCTTCAGTAGGATTACTGAATGGAACAAAGACAGAGCATATGCATGTTTATTGCTGTCTTTATGGATTAATTCCTGTTGTTGTGTGTGTGTGTTTTCTTTCTAACAGGTGGTGTTTGTGGACGGGAATGGTCTCTTCCACTACAGAGGTAAAGTGAAAACATACCCGAGACTAACCAAAGGAAATGTTTTGCGCTGCTGCGACGGACTACACAATGTAGTTAAATTAATCTCAATAACCTCAGAAAAAAATGTCTAAAAACCATCTGGAAACATTGTGGACTTGACATTTTCTGTCCTACAGAACAGCTGTGTGTTTTCTGAATAAATGCTCCCTGATATGCTAAAAAGTGTAAATCTTACGTACAACTGCTGAAGACTTAGTTGGAGTATTTCTAGAATTAAAAGGCTAATTTTACAAAGATTTGAAGTTCAAACTTGTGTTTGAACTTTAGAGCACGTTGACAAAGACTCATCAGTCTTTGAATGCATTGAAAAGTAATGAGTCATTGCAGCAGGATGAAAGGTAAGTAGTGTCATAAAAGGAAGCTTACAGTGTGTAGATGGTAAGTGTATGTAACTGAATAAAAATGTACATGCATGCATGTGCATGGGGTCATTTTATAATCATATAACAAGGTCATGTAATAAACAAGCAAACAGCTTAGGGCTTCAATTCACTCCTGCTCGTCAAATTCAAAATCTATTGATTTATAAAGCACTTTCCATGCCACAAAGCAACACAAAGTGCTGTACATAGTGTAAAGAACAGCTTAATGCTTTTTAAAATAAAACAAATCATTTGAAAATATTCTACATTCTCCTTTACGCATTTATTTCACTTACTTCACACACTTACTGCACAACCATGTGCTTACAGCGCAGTGGTGCATGGTGGGACATCTATGGATGAATCAAGGTTTGTCCAGTTAAAATGTCACATTTTGAAATAAATCTGCATTGTTACGTACAAATAGATTCAGTAGTATCTACAAAATATATGTTCTATTAAAATCAAATGTTAGATTTTACATGCACACATGTTGTCTTTAAATCTGATTAACTTAAACAGTGTTTCTGCAAGCAACTCTGCCTCAGTGTGACCCTTTGGGTTAACCAGTGGCAGCTCCTCCATCACTTTGTGGTGGGGTGTAATGAATTTTATTGGTATTTCTACAGACCAGTTATTACATACCTGATATACAAATGCTGCAGTGCGGTTTAATCTGTTTTTATGCGTAGTCTGTGTAGCTGCTGCTGAGCTTAACAAATGTTTCATGTTTAAAGGTTTTTGGAAACTGGTTTTCTGCCTAACAGGTAACAGATAGCGAAACATGTAATGTGGTGTTTGTTTCTTTGCTTTTGTTTAACTTTATCTGTGTGAGTCTTTCATGTCAAAAGGGGGAGATCTTTCCTGTGCATTACCATCCTCTGTCCCCTCTGAATAAACTGGAACTGACTGATTTAGTCCGGAGCCGATGACAAATGATGACTTGTCTCATTGTATGTTCATAACCATCGGTCTGCAAGAAGAAAGTTCCTGCTCTCCAAACTGAGCGGTGTTGACCAGTTAAAAAAATTAGTCGGTGCTTCTTGTCTGCAGCGTTCTCCCCGCTTGTGTGGACGAGCCAGCTGCTTGGTGATGGCTGGAGGATTCTCCAGGAATTTGATCTACAGTCAGGCAGATTAGGTTCAAATAGAAGAAATTTAAGATAGTTGTTACCGTACTTCGTTGTTGCAGCTTGTTCCAGTTCACAGTCCAGATCAGGCATCAAAACATCGATGGACGCAACACGTTCTGCCGAGCCATGTTTAAATAGAAACAGCGTTAATCTTTTAACCTGAGCGAATCAAAGCCTTGATCTCAGTCCAGGTTATATGCGAGCAGTACATGTGGGAGAACTCACATAAATCCTGGAATTCAAGCTGATCTTTGCCGAGGAAAAGGGTTAAATTCCTTCAGGTTAATGTGCTGTACTCATCCGCAGTTAATGGAAACGTATTTTTCTCCTGCAGGCCACCATTACAGCTCCAGTATGGACTCCAGAGGAGCTCTAATGGTGTCCTGAGAGAACAGGTGCAAAATGTAAGCTGCGATTTGGAACTAGGAGTCTTTTTTCCATATTTTATTGATCCCTGCTGGGAAATTACTTCTCTGCATTTAACCCCAGTTACATGAGGAGCAGTGGGCTGCCAGGCCATATTCTGGCGCCCGGGGAGCAACTGGGGGTTTAAGGGCCTTTCTCAGGGGCCCAAAGTGGTTCACCTCAGTCGCCAGCCTGGGACTTGAACCCTGGTCTTCCATAATTAAGATAAATCCGCTGATGATACTGGTCACATGCAAAGTGTGTGCCCCTGTCAAGTCAGTGATGGATATCTCTGGACCTAAATATATATTTCACCTGCTGATACCATATGAGCCACCAAGACTTCCAGGGTTGTCCAGGTTGAGTTAGCTTTCCATCCTGAGTTAAAACTAAACAAGGAGAATCTACATGTAGGTTTTATGCTCCTCATTTCTGCAACAATCTACCAAAAGCCGTAAATCTGCTCTAAACATGATTTTTTTTAAATGTAAGAAGCACCTGATTGTCGCTGTTGGGTTTGTTGCAGAGTTCGGCCTGGCGTGTCATCTGGGAGTGTTGTCAGGACTACCCTGTGTGGGCGTGGCCAAGAATCTGCTGCAGGTGCAGAGTGTGTATAAGAACGAGGAGCACCAATCACAAGTGAGACTGTCACCTGACTCGTATTTAATAAAGCTTAACTCTTAAACAGGCTTTTTTTTTTAGTCTTCAGTTTTGTAGATTTATAATAGTAGGTCAGTAAGACTCAATGCACAGAAAAGGAAAAAAAAGAAGCACATTTTCAATGTTTTGATGCCGTTACAAAGCAAATACTTTTAAAGTGGCTCTGTTACGCAGATTTCAGTCTGATTTATTTTAAATGCAAGTCCAGAAGAGCAAGAAATGATCAAACATTTTTCACAAACCCCTTCATTCATTTTGTGTCAATCAAGCGAGAAACAAGCGAACAGAGAAAGCTCCGCCCTATGCCCTGCATCTGATTGGTCAACTGCTAGGAGTAGTTGTACTGAGCAGTGAAGGTGGGCGTGGCTTTCTTCTCATGAAACCTAGAGATGACCAATCACTGAGTCCCTACCCCGGGATGTCACTAAGATTTCCAAGTAGAATAAGCTCTCTAAAACCAATTGTTTCCGTCGCCATGGAAACCGAACGTAGAGCTTGCTGGAAAACTTAAACATGTGTTTAGGTGAAAAAAACGGCGCCGCTCATATGTAGGATGAGTGTTCAACACTAAAACCCTGTAGAAAGCTCAGAAAACTAGAAATAGCATCATAGAGCTGCTTTAAGATGAGGACTGTCAGCCTGTGCGTCTCCTTTCCTCCCTCTTTGCTGCAGTGATGTCTCTCTGTGGTTTGGCTTACAGAACCTAAAAAAGATGAACAGAAAAATAGATGCACAGTTGATTCACATTTATTGTTCCTTTCAGGTTTCATTTGTCTGACCTAAGAAGAGCTGCTAACCTTGAATAGAGTCTGCAGATGAGTTATTTAAGTTTCAAAGTGTAATCACTTCAAATAAAAAAAAAAAAGCAAAGAAATCTTAACGTGAAACAAAGCAAAGGACAGAATTGCTTTTCAAAGTGACTTTGTGCACCCTGTCTCTTTCTGTGAAGTAATTTCACATGTTTCTTTTGTCAGAGGAAGTGTGTTTGTGTGTGTATGGGCTGTTCTGAAAGCAAGACTTTTGTTGCAAGTCAAGGCCTCCTTCTGTAGCTAATGCTAATGTGGCTTTCTGAATACAAATAAACTGGAACCTGTATTGGTCAAAGTATACCAGTGGGACTAGAAAACTCATTCATATGCAAATGTTCACTTTGTTTCTGTCTGGAGCCTCAGTGACCTGCCAAGGTCAGAAAAGCTTGTTGATAAATAAACTAAACATAGTACACACATATACCCAGTGGCCACTTTATTAGTTATACCGGTTCAACTGCTTAGTAACACAAATCGTTAATAAGCCAGCAATTTAGTCCCTTTAGGCATGTGGACAGGGTCTAGATGAGTTGCTGAGGTTTAAATTGAACACCAGAATAAGGAAGAAATTGGCTTTAAGAGACTTTGATTGTGACATGAACAGGTTGGTCTGAGTATTTCAGCAACCACTTATTTGCTGGGATTTTCTGGTAAAGAGAAAATACACAGTGAGCAGCAGTTGTCTGGACAACTTGTCAGAGATGAGAGGAATGGGCAGACTGGCTGGAGATTATAAAAATGCAATAGGAACTCAAAGATCTGGTTACAATAAGGTTATGCAGAATGAAAATCCCTGAAGGAAATGACAGGAATGCATGTATCCAACCATCTAATGGTGTGTGTGTGTTGGGGGGGATGGTATTTTCTATATTGACTTTGGGTTCATTTAGCATCAGTGTGGCATGGTGAGCACCACAACCAACTTGACTATCGTTGCTGTCCATGTTCATCCCTTCATAACCACAGTGCAGCATCTTCTGATGGATTCTTCTTGCAGGATGATGCAACATGTCACAAAGCTCAAAACTTCTCCAACTGGTTTCTTTAACATGACGCTGAGTTGACTGTACTCCATTAGTCTCCACAGCCACCAGATCTCAGTCCAACAGAGCAGATTTGGGATGTGTTGGAATGGGAAATTCTTATCTTGGATGTGCGGCTGACAGATCTGAAGCAACTGTGTGATGTTTTATGTCAATATGGAGCAGAGGAAGGTTTTGACTCTGTGATACCAAGAGTTAAGGCAGTTCTGAAGGAAAAGGGGAGGGGGGGGGTCCTACCTGGTACTAGTAAGGTGGAGCTGATAAAGTGGTTGGCGAAAGTAGGTTGATTTCTCAGCAGGATGGAAGGGAGGAGAGGTCCGATAACAGCTGCTTTTAGCCATAAATTGTTTATTTTGAGACATATTTGCATTTTCTAGACATCTAATAAAGATTTAAAATGCTTTTAGAGACACGCCTTCTCACTTACTTTCATCTGAAGAAATTTTAGGGTGCAAAATCCTTTCAGTTGCCACAATGATATTTCCCATAAAGCCGATGTGGACAGCTAACATCAAACATCTGATCGACTGCTAACTCTGTCTGTATGTGTCACACTGTCTGCTTATAACCCAAAGACTCTACACACAGCAGCGCAACATGCTAATTCAATTCTATGAAGCAGTGTTTCCATCTCCCTCAATTAGTGTTGGTGGCTTTGGCGTCGGAAAATATTATCTTCTCTCTGCCGTAGGGGAGGAAATCGATCTTCATTTATGCATATCATGGCTGAGCCCGAGGATGCAGTCGAACATATTTGCTTATGCAATCTCTGTCCATGTGCCAGACAGCTTTGGAGATACAAGCCCACTCTGCATGTTTAGGTTCAGATGCTGTGAAATTTTAGAGCTCCCTCCTGTCCACATTGATGTAATTGTTGCCCTCAAGGGCTTTGTCTAATTTGTCTGCAGGCACGGGCTGAACTGCGACGCTTTCGTGTCAGCAACAGTCTGCTGTTGAGTACTTAGTGGAACATTAGCTGCAGAGTAATGCATGAAACACAAGCCACATCAGGCTTCCTTCCAAACATCAGAAAAATGAACTTTGTGGAGAAATACATTTAGTTTGACCAGATCTGCTGCTGAATAATGCTGTCACACCCACGTAGATGGCAGTGGTCTTGAATTCTACCAGCAAAGTTTAAAGAAAGAAAAACAAATGCAGATTTCTGTAAGGGGTCCAGAACTAATCCATGTCTTTATCAGACGCAGCTGAAGTGAAGATATAATAGTATTGTGTGGGTTTGTTTGACCAGTGTAAATCACTTGTTACAGGATGATTCTGTGGGTGTAGAATTTGTTCTGTAGCCTCACATGGTAACTTAATTCTTAGTATTGAGCCGACCCTCATTTCTGTATATATTGTCAGGAATACAGGAAATGAGTTGTGATTTATTGATTCATGCCAGTATATATACAAATGTAGTGTACCAGTGTTCTGACAAACTCGAAAGGCAATATTCAGTCTGAGCAGCATATTCTTCAACACAGCTCGAACCCTGATAAATAAGTTTTTTTGTGATCTCTTTAGATCTTCAGGAATAGTTCCCCAGACTGCTTTTAGGACTTCCTAAAGCTCTTCTTTGCCTTTTGTTCGGTTCTTTGTCCAGATGATCCCAGTGTGTTTCAGTCATGTTGAGGAGCTCTAAAGGGAGAGAGGAGTTATTGTGTCATCTGAAACACGTCAGCCTTTTGTCCCTGTTTATTTTCCTTAAGAAAAGCTTATTTACAGCCATATTTCTATCTATCATTTATTTAAGTACTTTTTACTTGTCTTGTCCAGCATCATAGCAAGCAGGGGTATTCAACTCGGTCATACGAGGTCCACAATCCAGCAGGGTTCCCATCTATTTCTGCTTCAACACACTTAAATCAAATTAAATGGATCTAAAAGCCCATCAGGTTCTGCACTAAGACTTGTTAATTTGAGTCAGCTGAGTTGGAGCAGGAATACATAGAAAACCTGCTGGATTGTGGACCTTGTAGGACCGAGTTGAATACCCCTGGTCTGGTTGCTGTGTTGTGCCGAACAAATGTGCTTTACTGAGAAGAGGTTTATGGATATAAGGTGCCTTTTAATAATGTAATCTTATTCTACATGGGGTGAGGGCAAATAAAAGGAGAGAGGAAACAGAAGAGACAAAGAGTAGAGAATAAAAATTAAACATTGATACACCAGACAACCAGGTGCTACACATGTAAGAAAACAGAAAATCACCTGCAGCATCTTCAAGACAAACAAAGCTGACAATCATCAGGAGCACATATAAACCCACAAAAAAACCGACAAGAGGGCCTGCTGGACCTGGGAGACCCGCTGCCACTCAGCACAGCTCTCAACCATCCCACCAGAGGGATGACCCTGCATCCACCCAGAAAAGGGGCAGAGGAAGGCCCCAGCCAGAGCGCCCCATTACTGTCAGGCACAGGCCCACAGGGTCCATGGCCCCACTGGGTGCTGGCCTCCCAGAAGTGGACACAGTGTAGGGCCCTGGAGCCCAAAAGCATCTGCTGTCCCCCAAGGCAGAGGGCCTCCCCAACTCCAGTGGATGAGGTAGCTGAGGAGGCTTCAGCCAACAGTAGATGGATCAACTGAAGATCCAAATTCATCTCAGGTCCTGGTTCAGGTCCTTGATGTTTGTTGAATCTTTTCATCTCCGTTCAGCTGCAGGTGATGGCTCTTGTTTGGACGTGGCATGTCTTCTTTCAGATTCCATGACATTTACAAGAAGAAGAGACAATTGGTCGCAGTTTTTTTAAATCCATTTTTACAGCAAAACAGTTATAGTTTACAAATATAGCGATATGAAATATGTTCACACATCTATTGTGCTAATATTGTCACACCCTTCTTTTATTCTCCTATTGTTTCACACCAGTTTCCTGTTTTTCTTGTTTTAAGGACACACTGCACACCATGTTGAAGCATGGCAAGTAACACCTCTTTAGGAAACACCTTGCTGGAGCAAAAATCCTATTTTCTGTCAACTGTGTCATCTTTATCTTTCAATATGAAGCTCATGAAATTTAATAAATGGGAAGGAATGATGTGTGTTGTCACCTAAAAATCCCGTTGAATAGTTTTCTGTTAAATGTCAACACAATACTGGTCCATCCGTTGATTTAGGAGCATTTTTTGTTACTTGAAGAATTTAAAGGTCAGTATTAAATGGTTAAACAAGCAGCCAAAATCAAGTTAAAATGTAACATAGAAATAAAATAACAAACTAAAAGGATTGGACTAACAATGAGAGAAGCCAAAAATAAAACAAAAAAAAGTCATCAGGTTTTCTGGGAACTTCTGCTCCTGGGTGACAGTGCCTTCAAGTTGATTCAGAACAGTGTGGAAATAGGGCAGAAGAGGGTAAGTAAAGATCAAATTAATGGATAAGTTAAAGAAAAACACAGTTGATCTCCTTATTAGGAAAAACAGAATGACCTTTTCCAGTCACTGTTTTTCTCTTTGTGCGGCCGGCGTGTTACTTACCATCCATATGCAGCAGATCTCTGCAGGGTGTTACAATCCTGTGGGTTGAGAAGTGACACAAAATGTTGGAAATTTATGGCTGTGGGTTGTAGACTGAGCTGTAATGATGGTCCCAGTGGGCTTATCTAATTTGTTTTCCAAAGAATATTTAAAGTATTTAGTCATATGACTCAAGAAAAATAAATAGTATCAGACTTTGTAAATCAAAGTAAATGACACAATGGATGAATAATGGAGAACATGACTTGTTCTTCACAGCTGATTCAGGGACCTGGATGTGTTTGTTTCCATCGCTGTGTATCTGTTCCTGGTTTCCATTTGTTCTGCTGTTTACAGCTAAATTGAATCTTTCTTTGTTGGGTGAAGGCGGGACGAGGTGGCTTTTTCAGCTCTATCATAAAACAGGATGAAAGACGCCACAAGTTTCCAGAAGTTCGTCTTTAATGCATTTTTGACTCCTTGTTGATCAGAATCTTTCAGATCTTACACTCCTGCATTTCTTTCTTTTTAGCTTTTCACTCTAGTTCATCTTTCGCCCTCTTGTTCTTGCACCATCGCCTCCTTTTCATCGTTTTCACCTCAGTTTGTCCGTCTGTCTTACTGATAGCGTGGCTGTAAATAAAACTAGTGTGTTATTGATGACTTGCTCTGTGTTTCTGACTTCTTTTCTGCGCTGGCATTGGTCCGACTCCTGCATCAGAGCAGCCAAATCGCCTTCCCTCGCACACACACGGCGTTGGCTTCATCCCAGCTGGGATCGGCGGCTCTGTGCGGCCTCTTCCGTCTCCCTGCTGGCTTCTTTCTGTAATCAGTCATAGTACAGCAGACACTCCATCCATCACAGAAGCTAAACTCCGTTCATCGCTCTGGCCCATAACCCGCCATGCACCTGTCAGCAGCAGCCCACATCGCTGTGCATGACTTTCCACTGTCTCTTTGACTGTGAGAGTAAAACTTTAAGCTCATACAAATAAACTGAGGTTGGATTTCGATCCAGTTCATCGTCCTTGATTAAAGGTTTTAAGGCTTCTGTGTGATGAACCCAGTCACTGTATCCTTCAGTCAGTGTCCCTAAAATATTTCAGACACTCATTTTGGTTCTGACGAGTTTTAAAGCTGAAATTACTTAAAAATGTTGATAGAAAAACAGCTGTGTTGTTCTGAATGGTGAGCAGAATTATGTTAATTATTTGCTTCTGAATAATACACAATTTCTCTTCAAGGTTTATTTATCCATCCTGCCAATTATTTATTTTAATTTAATTCATTGGAATTTATTTATATTTGTTTGCTCTTTAAGAGAAACTTACTTTGCTTGTTTATTAGTACATTCATTTTCACTTGGGAATGCTTTGTTTGGGAGGAAATTTCACAAAAAAATGAAATATATTTGCATATTATCTCCAAATGTATGAAGTTATTTTTTATTCCAGACATTTTTGAAAGAAATGAAAGTAGCAGCTTTGCTAAATTAGACAGATTGGTACCATTTTATTGTCATCATACATCAATACAAAGAGATTTAAAATGCACAGAGTGACATCCTGGTAAACCCTTTCTGCTTTTTATTTTATTTTATTTTTTTTTTACTGTACTTTTAATGTCATCTTGTTTTTTGTTTAAGTCAAATCATAACTTTACGTTATTTCTCGTGTTATTAAAGGAAAAATATGATGCCTTGACAGTGTTAACAGGTGTAACCGACCGTCTTCATCTCACGTCTCATAGCACAGCTTTGCTTGGGCATAAAAGTCGATTCACTCGCAGGTTAAAGCCAAAGCGAAGAGTGCAAAGCCTCCACATCAGGTTGAAAGTTGGCTTCACTTGACTGCTATTTGTTCTGGCATCTTCTACATCTTGTTTGACTTTGATTCCTGTTTTGTTGCCTCCGCAGATCACTGCTCTGCAGAAAGGAGGAGACAGCTTCCCACTCACTTCCGCCTCAGGCAAAGTGCTCGGAAAGGTGCGGCAATGGGCGGAGACACATCTAAGACTTTTAACCAAGCTGTTTTGTTGTGACTGGATCCAAAGATCCCGTTAAATTAGTCAGATGTTCTCAAGATGCTCAGAGTCAGAGAGATGAGTGCTGAAAAGTTACAGGAAACATTTTCTCTTGTACCCAGGCACTTCGAAGTTCTGACAAGAGCTCCAAACCGGTCTATGTGTCTGTAGGCCACAAGATCAGTCTGGACACATCTGTTCGCCTCACTCACTCGTGCTGCAGGTATCGGGTACCTGAACCCATCAGACAGGTAGACACACACACACACACACACACACACACACACACACACACACACACACACACACACACACACACACACACACACACACACACTGCAACAGTACATTCATCAATCAGGTGAAGCTGAGGCAACAAGCAGAGGCCTCTCTGTAATCAGCCGAGACAAAAGCTGAGCTCAGCTGTGAGACAGACGGCGTTTTGGAGAGCGAGTGGGGCTCATCACTTGTGTAACAGCGTCCTGCTGTGAAGCGAGGCGGCGTGAACGTCATGCTGCGCGGCGCTTCTCGGCAGCAAAACCTGGGGGACTCGCAAAAGTGGTGGGATCAAAGCACAAAGCCAAATTAGGGGCGTTTCAAAACTGGGGGGGAATTTTTTTTTAAATCCATCACGAATGCAGTGGAATGTGCAAACACTCTGAGACATCATCATAAGACGCCATCTGTCAGCGAGAAGTCTGACAAAGATGTAATGTGATGCTGAGGATTATTCTGGCTGACAGATTATCTTTTGTCTGAGTATATGGAAGATGTCTGCCGCGCTGCTGCTCTATTTGCTTTGTTTCAGCTTCTACAATTTTTCATTTATATATTTATTCAATTACAAAATGCTCATTTTCTTCGTGTGAAGTGATTGTTTTTGTTGATTTAGACGTATAATTGGACTCATTGGGCCTCATTCTCCAACCGTTCCCACACACAAATTAATTCTTGAGTCCTGTTAACTTATGTAGTTTCCTTTACAAATTGTTGACTGTTCAGCATGCAAACGCAGAGGAAAACTTAGAACGCAGAGGAAAACTTATTCTAGTGTGCAACACTGTCCCCTTTAGCCATTTTACCACAAGGATGTTCGTCTGGTGTTTTTAACAGACCAGACTTTTCAAGTTCAGGAGTGAATAATTCCCCTTTTATACATAAGGCTGCTTTTACATGAGTAGAATCTAATTTTATCATTATTTATAATAAAGCGTATCACTTTACAGTGAGAGAAAACAGGTTTCAGTGCAAATCTTTATTATTTGTTTATTTTCATTCATTCTTGTGGCATTACGTTTCTGCACATAGCTTGGAAGTATGATGATGTTTTTTGGGCAGTTTGGTGCGTTTACCAGCAAAGTAGAGCCAGTCGGTGTGCCCTACCAACATACAGAGAGTCTTGTTTTAACCAAAGATGAAATTACTAACATTTCTTCTGTCTGAAAGCACTTTGTGAATATGAGGGAGGCTTTTTAACATTTCTGCCTAAGTACAACTTTAGAAGAAATTTAAGAAGATTTCGGAGACGATGTTGCATGTCACATTGAAAAGTAAAATTTTATGTTTAACTTTAGCTTCTTCTAAATGATTCTGGTGTTTGGAGCTGTTCAGGATTCCTGCTTATTTGACTAAAGCCCATGTTAAACAGCGGGTGTCCTGTTGATTGCTTTTGATTATATAGAGTTTTTGGGTTTTTTTCTTTTGCAGCCAACAAATATACTTTTTTGATTTCTGGTCAAAAGTTCTCCCCTTTGTCTCTTCAGCATATTTCCCAACAGGCTTTTGGGAGATTTGATGTTATTTTTCCCAGATTGTACCTGAGCTTGGATGCTTCTCTTTGTCTGAAAAGGCTTCCATGGTGCAACCAAACAGAGTTCAGAACAGGGATCCTCAATCCTGGTCCTGCAGGCTTTCCAAGTGTCCCTGCTGCAACACATCTGATTCAAATCAATGTGTGTTTAGTAGACATGTTCAGTGCTTGTCCGAGTCTATGTCAGATGTGTTCCAGCAGGGATTCATGCAAGACCTTCTGGACACTGGTCCTTGAGGACCAGGGTTGAGGGTCCCTGGTCCTGATAGAATGCAGGACATTGTTGTCACCTCTAGGACACAGATTTTCTCCCTGAACAGTTTTATTCTCACCAGTCTTGGCAGAATGTCCCATATTTTCTCCTCTTTTTGACGACTTTACCCTTCTCCTGAGTGATACCTTTTACCTTTGAGACCAGTTTGATGCTCCAGAAGCTGCCTGCGAATCCCAGCTTTTGCTGCAGCAGGAAACTGAGTCAATATCAGGAAAAGCCTTTGAGAACAGCTGAACTTTATTCGAGGTCTCTTTAAGTGATGGCAGGTGCGTCTTCAAGAAGACTGAATGCTGGGATTAAATAAAGTCAATAAAGCTTTAGATTAAGGGTGTGCACTAACCTATCCAAGGAGGTTATTGCACTTTCTTTCCTCTAATCTGGGAGGAGGAGGAGGAGTGTGTGTGTGTGTGTGTGTGTGTGTGTGTGTGTGTGTGTGTGTGTGTGTGTGTGTGTGTGTGTGTGTGTGTGTGTGTGTGTGTGTGTGTGTGTGTGTGTGTGTGTGTGTGGTGTAACCAGGGCAGTGCTGATCTGCCTGTGTTTGAGCTGCTGCTTTGTCCTGGTTAAATGTTGAACTTTTAAACCAACATCAGGCTCAGAGGAGAGCAAACTGGGAACAAAAAGGTCTGCATTTCAGAAAGATTGGTTACACAACACACAATATCTGAAATAAATCCATCATCTCTCCTGACAACTGTGTGGAAGCAATAACGAATCCCAGATGCAACAACACATTTAAAGTTACACCATTTATTTCTGCATAATGTAGCTAAAAACGCAACAAATTCAGATATTGATGTTGCCTTTGCTTAGAATATTTGTATCAGAAATAGGAAAATCATTAAGAAAAAAAGTGTGTTAATAATTAATATTATTATATTATATATTATATTAATTAATATGTTGAAAATGACATATTTATGGTCACTGCAGTACAACACAAAAAGTGTTAAGTGATGTGTTAAGTCTGCGATGGACTGGCGAGCTGTCCAGGGTATACCCTGCCTGTCGCCCAAAGCCAGCTGGGATAGGCTCCAGCTTCCCCGCGACCCTGAATTGGAATAAGCGGTTCAGAAAATGAATGAATGAATGAATGAATGATGTGTTAAGTGATGCAACAAGCAATGGCTCTTCCAGAAAAAGCATGGATCGTCTGTTGTGTTGGAAAAGACAAAGAATGAAATGGGTGAATTTATGGATAAAGACTTATTCATATAGGAAGAAAGGTGAGTTTATGTTTATCAAGCACTTTAAAGAGCGGATGAAATGTAGAAAAAAATAATCAGAAAGTTATAAATCAAACTCTTCTGGCTCTGTTTGTGCAGTTAAACAAATAAACGCTTTGCTGTATCTTTTAATCCTGATGAAAGTCAGTCACAGTTTGTTGTGTTATTGTGTCACCAGGAAAAGTTGCAGGCAGCTAAATCTAACTGTGGTTGAACTTAAGGAAAAATTAATTAAATTTCTAGTACGGCGCTAGAAACCAAATCAACACCACGGTACCTCATGATGCATGAGAGTCTTATTTGGAGGTAAAATGGAAAGAAACTGAAGTAGCATGTTGCTGCATCGTGTAGGAATGTGGAGCTGGGTGGTCTGACTCCACCTTCCTACAGGATGCAGTAACATGCTTATAAACATGCAACATGCAGCCACATTTTTGAGTTAATCATATTACCACTCCTCATGTCAACCATAACCAGTAACCAGTGGGTGTGAGTGTGACTGGGGTTAGTTTTTGGTTGATTTGGGCAAATTTAGATGTGGGTGGAGTTAAGTTATCTTGTGTCTTGTCTTAATAAGGATATTAATGCATTAAAGATACAATTAGTGAATTCTGAAAATTACATTTCTTTCTTTAGGAACATCATGATGCGTTTTAGTGTATTTTAAACCAAGAAATATGTTTGAATATCCAACAAAGGTTTTTCTACTAAGAATTAAATACTTTTTGTGTCTTCACTTGTTTAATTATCTTTTTTTTTTTTTTTTCCAAAGCCATTTCGATTAAGACTTATTATTTTTCATGACATAAGTGACTCAAAACCCTGATTATTTTCAGGATTCCTTTAAAAATCTGGAATATATCATGCATCACCATTTGTTATAAAAACAACAAGAGCCAAGTTTTTTTTTTTTTGTTGTTTTTTTTTTTTTTTTTACATTTTCTAACCTTCGGAGGCTGCAACGAGGGACTGTATGAAAACATCTTGAAATAATTTAACATTCTCAACTCTGATGTGGCATAAATGGTGATTGCTCACACATAAACACATTTCTGTCATAAATACATGCAGTCAGACAGGTTCTCTCAGCTAAATTATCACTTAATCCCTCTTGTTACACCTGAACTTGTGAGAGCTGTGGAACATCAAATTAATTTAATGGCACAACCTTCATGTTTAATCAAAACAGTGCATCTGATAAAAGAAAGGTGGAAATTCCAGTTTCACATCGGGCTAAAATTACAATGTTGTAGTGTTTTAATTCAAAGTTTAAAACCTGATTATTGCCAGCTTTTGACTGAACTTAGAATAAAAAGGTTCAGACAGCATTAAGTCTTCGTCCTGTAGGATTTGTTCTGCAGTGCAGCAGCTTTTTGGAGGACAGTTGTTGAATTTCCGCTGACCAGCAGCCACCTCAGGCTCTTCATGCAGGAAGACATCTTGTGTTATACCCACCAGTGTAAGAATCCCTCACTCCGGACCTGTAGACCAGACCAGCGTTTTGATAGGAAAACATGATTTATCAGCTGTTGTTGATGAGAGCATATAAAATGACCCTATCCATATGGGGTGAGTTTACCAGAAGTGTCCAAAGTTGGTCCTTGCAGCCAGCAGTTCTGCAGGTTTTAGATGTTTACCTGCTCCAACACTTGATTAGATGGCTCTCCTCAACATTCGGCCATATTCTGCCAAAGTATTTTAACCTATCAATCAGATTTAGGTGTTCTACAGCAGGAGTCATGCAAAACCTGCAGGACTACACCCATCAAGGACCGATTTTGGACGCCCCTGTAGGATACCTTCAGGTCATTTAGATTTATATCCCTTCATCTCCTCACAAATTTCTGTCAGTACTTTTTCATAATTTGCATGTGAACTAAAAAGCAGCACCAAACACACACTGTACTTACACACATAGACAAATTATGTCAGACTTTGCTATGAAAATGAGCAAAATGTCCTTTCTCAGCATTTTGGATTTGTTTTGTTTGACCCTAAAACTGACTAACAACTTGGCTTGTTGGAAGTTTTATTGTGGTGGAAGTTGTACCAAACCAGTATGGACAGGTGGAGAAGTGGACGGCAGCCCTTGTTTATTCTACAGACCATTATGGAAAAGTTTAAAGCACAATGAAAGGCTTGTTTTGTGTTTGCTACTTAGTGCTGCAGCGAGCTTCCTCTGCGACTTCTCGGTTGTTGTCTTTTCCAGAAGTAATTCCAATCCCAGCCACATTATTCATGGTTCTTAACTGGCTTTGAATTATTTGATGTAATTGGTATTTTGATTAGACTCAAATGTGTGTTTGTGGTTATTTTGAATGGGCAGTTTGGGGCATCTGCTGGTTAAGTTGGTGCCCAGTGTACAGAGATTAAAAGTCCTCAATGCGACCAGCCTGGGTTTAGCTCCTGGCCTGTGGCCCCTGTGGCTGCATGTCTTTTCCTTATCGCTGCCTTCAGTGCTTCAAAAACCACTTTATTAACAGCTAGGTGTTAGGGGATCAATTCTGGATGTCCCAGTCAGTTCTAAAAATGTTGGATCATCCTCCCCATCGATACATTGATGATGAACTGGAATCAGAACTGTAATAAATATTGGCCTTTTCTGGAGGATCAACATTAGTTTGATCAAGCTGCTTTCAATGCCAGCGTCACAAAATGAAGTTCAGTGTTATGTGCTTGTTTCAGGGTTTTATTTTGTATGTTTCTCTCTTACACAACATGCCGGTTTTACTTCTGCTGTTTAAGTATAATAATGTTTGTGTCTTTCATTTGTAATCCGTGTTCAGCAAAGAACTGGGTTCCTATTTAGTGGGTAAAGTTGTAAAGAAGCTGCGATTGACTGGTGAGCTGTCCAGGGTGTTCCCTGCCTTTCGCCCAAAGACTGCTGGGATAGGCTCCAGCTTCCCCACGACCCTTCATCGGACTAAGCGGGCAGGATAATGAATGAATGAATGAATGAATGAATGAAGTTGTAAAGAAGGCCCTGATGGACTGGTGACCTCCTGTGACCCTTAATTGGATTAAGTGGTGAAGAAAGCGGATGGGTCTTTAGCTCAAGTAGCATGGACAGAAGAATATCCAAAGTTAACCATCTGAACTGAACTTTCATCTTTCTCGTATTTTTTTCATGTCATTTCAATGTTTTTCCTTTATTTAAATGTCATGTATTCAGTTTAGTTGAAACTAAATGAGAGACTAAAGGCAATATGAAACCGAAAAAAAACCCCCCAGTGGTGTAGGCTAAAGCTAGAACTCGTACAGCACCTTCCTGTTGCAAATATGAAAAGATAAAAACTGCAAATACATCAACTTACAAGAATAGAATAATTAACTAGTAGACAAAACAAGATCATCAGGATTTTATTTGTCATGATACTTAATTATTTTGTGGATTTCTGCATTTTTTTCTATTTCAAAGTAATGATTTTGAAGTAAAGCTCATTGTTATGTTGTCAGATTCAATTCAATTCAACTTTATTTGTATAGCACCACTTCACAACAATGTTGTCACAGGGCACTTTACATACACGAATCAACATACACGTCATTTCAAGCCAATTCATACATATCCTATAATAGAAACCAACTGATTGCATCGAGTCATGACTTCGATCCAAGATCAATGTTTCCACAGTTCGATATCGGTGACAGATCCATTGTTGTTTTTTCAGTTCCATGTAATCATCTCCATCAAGCTGCTAAATGTCTCTTGTTAGTAGGAGGGCTTTAATGTTTGTAGCTTGTATCTTTTTCAAGACACTTCCACACATCCAGTGCGCTGTTGTTTCTATGGAGATGCAACATTTTGTAATTTATAAAGAAGAAGTTAGTTTCTAAGCACACTTGTACCAAAATAAAGTTTAAATTTTGTAGGTTTTTTTGGCTTTCTTCTTGTGTAACTGCAGACTGCTGCGGTTCACGACAATCCATTAAAGTAAATTGTTACCCCGTGGTGGCAATTAAGACCTCTATGAATTTTTTAGTGTCCTTTATTCATATTGCCAAACTCTAATGGACCCAACCTCCTGCCCAGTGCATGCTGGGACTCTTAAAAACAATAAGTATGTAAAGTAAGCCAACAACAGTTTTCATGAGTTTAGTCCAAATGACTCGTAATAGATTTGGAAGCTTTTTTAAATTATTATTATTATTATTTTTTTAAAAAGTTTTTGTATGATTTGTCTTTGTTAAAGTTGATTCCTCCTGCTGCCTCATTCTCTGTTTTCTTTGCACCACTAGGCTGTGCTGTGCTGCCGTTTTAACAACCTGACTGCACAGAAAACACACACACAAACACACACAGATGCATCTCAGAATGAGTTTTTCGCTAAGGGAGCTGCAGAAGCAGGGCCGAACTCATCCCCTCCTCTGTGTGTGTGTGTGTTTATTTCATCAAAGGGGATGTGTTTTAGCTGGGTGGTGTGGGGCTGGGGGGATCAATGTCGATGCCCTCGTACCTTTTTCTGTCACCTGTTTTCTGTCACTTTGCCTCTGCTGTTTATGCTTTTTCTTCTCTTTACCGCTGACATCACAGTTAAAAAAAACCCGTCATCATGCATGCGGCTGTGGTGAGTGTCATGGAGAGAGCGGAGCTGATTCTGAGCCACCTTCTTGTCCCTCAGGCTTGGAAAAGCTCATTCACAAGCATTGCTTTTTCAGTTTTACTAAAGAAACGTTGTGCTTAATATTCCTGTGATGTAGCAGCTAGAAACCTCAGAGTCTCAGATTGTTTTGGCTTTTTGTGGTTCATGATGAGGATGTACCCAGAGGAGCAGTCTGGGTTATCAGTTGAGAGCAATTGGCATAAAACAAGCATTTTTTAAATTTTTTTAAAAATTTGGTCTTATGTGAAAATATTATGCTAATTATATTTAACCACGATATCTTAACTGATCTGATTTTATGACAAACCAAGCCCATCCTCCTCATTTAGCTGCTGTCATTTGAAAGCATCATGTTCTCCATGTTTCGGTGGGTTTTTGCCTCTGATTCTATCTTAGTTCCTCTTAGATTTCTGGGCTGATTATTGTTGTTTGTGTCCTTGTTTTTAGTTGTGCTTCCTTGAGATTTCTGTGAAAGTGATTTATTTTGGTCTGTTCATTTGTAATTTAGATTTCTTAGTTTGTTAAACGTATTATTTCCTGGTTTATTCCTGTCATATTTACTGTACTTCCTGTTCCCTTGTTTGCCTGGTTCTAAGTTACTGATTTCCACACCAGTTCTTTATTTAGTCAGTCCCTTCCTGGATTTCTGGTGTTTTGTTGTTGTTTTTTTTGGGAATGTTTTCATCTAAACTGCCAGATTTTAGAGCAGATTTAGTAAAAAGTTGCAACAAAAGTCATAATTTTGTGGAAAAGGAGTGCATGTGTCAAAGAAAAGTTAAAAACTATATCGTACTGAATGAATCAAAGCATTTCATTTGAAAGCCTGTCATCCATGAATTGTTCCAAGTCTGCCTACCAACCTACCTAAATTGCCATGAATTTATTTTGTTCTCTTTGTCAACATATTTTTAGTTTGTTTATGATCAATCAAAACAGATGGGGTTGCTGCCTTGCAAAGTATTAAATATACTCAAAGGGCATACTTGTAAAAGCCACGAAAAGGTTAAGAAACGTGTTTCCATGTAAACCTCAATTCAGAATTCCTATTTCCATGTACACTTGAAGGAGAATGCTTTTATTGTGAATGATTTAAATCAAAATAAGTAATTCTGAATTAAAAAACGTGTAACTATAGCCAATGAATGTTATGTGCAACATCAAAACCATCAGGCAGAAGACGAGTATCTGATTGCATACAGCATGGTTTAGAGCAAAGCTTTTATTATAAGGTAATCCAGTAGGTTACAGAAACTGTAGGTATCATGTATGATACACTCAGTCAACAGGGAAGCGAAAGAGTTTTTTATTCAACCTTTTACCTTCTACTCTGGATGTTAGGATTTATACAGTAATTCAGTGAACGCTTGTGTTTTTAGGGTTTTTATGTTGCTTTTCAGGTAATTATTACTAATTTTTGTCTTTTTTTTTTTTTAAACTGAAAATGCTATGATATACTGACAGACAAATAAGACTGATCAGGCGCAGCTGAACCAAACTGTTTTTTGCTTTTGTTTTTCCCGTCTGATAAAACCCTCTCACTTTCCAATGAGGTAAAACCAGCTCTCACCAGCTTGAGGGATTCAGAAAGAGAAAGTTGAAAGGAAAAGATGACATCATGGTTGGTTTCTGCAGTGAAGGCTGATGTGTGAATGCACTGCAGCAAAATCTTATTGTAGAACGACTAAAACACACGCAAGCGCACACACACACTGGGAACCAGTTCACACCCCATCTACATTTGACTGCCTCACACCATTAAATTCTCACACTGCCTCAGTGTCTGACGCTTACACATGTGATGAAAGTAAAAGGCAAGCAGCCGTCTGCTTCAGCTCATCCTCTGCAGTCACCCTGATCTGCTGGTTGGGGCAGGAAGAGGAAGCTCACATATCTGATCTAAAAGGACAAAAAAAAGGAAAATCTACAAACAATCACCTGAACTCATGACACCTTCTCACCATCATCAGGTGTTGGTGGTGCCATGTTGCTATCATCTGAGGTGCAACTGTCTGATTTGTTAGCAGAGGTGACGTTGAGCTCGGAGCAACCTGAAACATCGTACTCATGGTGGCAGATTTTAATACCGTTCGGAGAATAACACAATGTACTGTGTCAGTCTTTTATTTGTGAATCTCTGAGGTATTTTCCTGCATGACAACAGTACAGCACATTTCCAGGCTGATAAATAACTAAGGTTTTATTAGGACTTTTGTGGAAAGAGCTCTCTCTTGGATTTTAGAGCAAAAAGACACAGGATCAAATTTACTAAAGTGGGGAAATAAGCACAATTGTCTACGAGTAAAGTGAATTGTTGAGAAAAAAAAAAAGACCCAAATATTATTTTAATGTAATTTCTTTGTTTTGTACAAAGTTAAGCCTGAACAGTTTGGTTTTGAACAATGCACAGAGCTGCACTGTTGATCGTCATCCTACAGGTATTTCGCATTAGATATTCTAGCATAGGAGATACAACTAATTCTCACCCATCTGAAGGAAACTAACATGAAGACTCCGACCAACCCAGATGGTATTCTGCATACCACACCACAGGGATCTTTAATCCAAGGATGCCCAAAGTGGTGGCCAGTGTCACCCTTAACAAAAGTCGGGCCACTCCACTGGCCACCCCACTGGCCTTCCCCACTAATATTATATTTTACTGTTCACATGATATGGCATGCTTTAATTATGCTTTTAACAAGAAAAACACTCAGAAAGCGCAAACCTCCACCAAGGCCTTTAAAAATACCTGGGTACAAATGGTGATCCGGATCAACACCAAAATTAAATCAGGTCTTCCTTTTCACATTTCCAACAACTCCTAAAAATTTCATGAAAATCCATCCATAACTTTTTGAGTTATCTTGAACACAAACAAACAAACGGATAAACTCAGGTTAAAACACCACCTCCTTAGCGAAGGTATAAATATTTTAATCTGGTGTGCAGAGGGCAGATCATATGTAGGTTCCTTCTAAAAGGTCCTTAGAGGCTGGACACCGAAGTGGGAAGATCAACGCGCGATGTTGCCATTGCGGTTGTATGATGGACGCAAGCAGATCAACAAGAGAGTTGTCAGGAAGTATATGACAAAACAATCACTTCAGTTGAATGGTTTTCTGCCTGTTGTCACTGCTGTTTAAATAATTACAAGGATGATGTCTAGCGCTGACATGTGGATGTAGATGAACTGGAATGAAGGACTACATCTGTTCCTGTTTCACGGGCTAATGCTACAAAGCTAACGTTAGCCAGTGTTCATCAAATCAAACCATTCATAAGTTGATGTTTACTCAGGCTAGCTAGTTAATAATGTTATTAGCTGTATCTAAGTTAGATAGAGAACTTTTCTAACAACCTTGTGAACTTGTCTTTAATGCGAGCTCACATTAGCTGGCTGAATGCCATTGTCCAGGCAGCCAACATTACTCAGAAGTTGGTATAATAGCGTCATGATTGAAGTTGTCACTGTGTGCTAACGTTATGTCAATTTGCAGACAATGAAGAGAAAGTTCTCAAAGGATTTTGCCTCATACTTTGCTGAGACACACGCAGTTTCAGGAGATCAGCACAGAGATAAAGACAGGCAGCCAGAGAGTCAGTCATTGACAGAGACAGACACTGTGACTACATCTAAAGGCAACTTAAATCAAGTCAACCACAAATGTTGCCCAGACTTCCAAGGACGTCATGTCCGGAAGTCTTTTCATATTGTTTAATGCTGAGAACTCTTCATACTGCAGTGCTGTTTCCATGTCAATAAACATTTTTTTTGCTACGTTCCATGTTTACTGCTTGTTCACACAGATCCCTGAGTAAGTTTTTGCCTTCTCTTTGCATTTTGTAAATAAGTAAAATAATTTAAATAAATATACATAAAATGTACAATAAAATGTACATTTTAATGGGCAGAATATGGGCGATGTCTTCATTTGGGTTGTTTGACTAGATTAAGGCTTTAGTTACTTTATATACATCAAGAGAAGAAAGCCCGGACTAATTTTCAGAGATGCCCAAGATGTCTTTGCCAATATTTGCTGGAAACATGTCTGTTTTGGAGACACAATATTTGCACAACATTTTTATTACTTTTGTGATGCCAGAAGCCTTAGTAAATCCAACTATGAGGCCACTCAAGTTAAATGTCAGTTTTGGTTTTGTAGAATGAGGGTATTGAGATTTTACTCTCAAATGTTTAATTGTCAGAGTTCCTGTTGAAATCAACATGTGCCATCGGCATCATTTCAGCCAGATTAACCTCTACAGGAATTCCCACAAATGCTTTGTTTCCCTCCAATTTTACAGCAGTTTAAATTTTTATTATGGTACAAAATCCATTGTTCAATAGTTGCTCACACTAAGTAATTGCTTGATTTCTCGCTCATACTTCATATTTGCTTTTTAAATCTGCTAGTTAGTTGCTCACTCCTCTGACCTCTGCCAGGGTTGTTGTCAACAGGAAAACACTCCACCAATCAGCTGATTTACAGACAAGTGGATCCATGTCCTGTTCTTTTGTCCTTCCTCCCCAGCAGGCAGGTAAGAGCTCTAATACACAGCAGTAGAACGGATACTTAATTTTCTTCTAGCTAATGTTCCTTGACAAACTTACTGGTTTCCTGTCAGATTGCTTTACTGGTAATTAGTTGGCCAGACACCTGCCTCTGTGGAAAATATCTACAAAATATATGTAATAAAAGCAGCTGCAGTAAAGTGGGACAGTGTCCTTTTTGATGAAGCTTCTATCCTGCAAAGATAAATTCATAGTTTATCTTGTTTTTCAGTATCATCCTCTAAACAGACACATTGGGCAGTAAATGTTAACGTTTCACAAGGAAACATTTTATGGTTGTATTCTTTTAAGGGTTGGAACTTGATAAAAATGATACAATTGAATGGAGGCTTTTTAATTAATTAATTTTGATTAATCACATTTTAATAGCTTAACAATAGTAGCCTCAAAAAGCTGTTTTTCGTTTAAATGGTAATTAGTGAATGACAATTAAATTATTGACAGACATTAATATTGTAAACTCAAGTTCATATAATGATTGAAAAAATGCATTTAATTGCATTTTTATTCAAAACAGTAGAAAAAGATAATATCCAAACTATCCCGTGCAAAAACTGAAGTCGATTTAAGCACTTTAGCTAACATCTCCAGCTGTTCTCTAATTAAGTCTCCAACATTACAGTTCTTTTAACCTTTCAAATTGTTTTCCTCCACTCGCTTCATTAAAAGGCATGAATATCTTCACAACAGATTCACTGCACACACACCAGGAATTATTTCCTCACTTTGTTTCATAGATAATCCGTAAATGCAAAATGATTTGATGTGTTGGAGAATGCTTTTCTTTCCACTTGTATCTGTTGGTGACAAGCAGTTGGATTGATAGTTAATGGTTGGCCAACAATTTCTGCAGTCACATGACAAATCCAGGTAAATCTAGGGGCTTGTTTTTTATTTTTTATTTTTTATTCTGAGCACAAATAAAAAAAATGGATAACAATTCATTTTCCAGTTTTTCAATTTGGTTTCAGACTCTAAAAATGGAGAATAAGATGTGTTTTGTGAAATTTCCTATGCTGTTGAAAGTCCTTTAATGCATCGTGCTTGTGTGGATGTGTGAGTTGAACATGGCACACTAGAGTGTTGTTCAGTAGCTTCATGTTTTTCTGTATTTTGCTTGATGTCTGCAGACATCAACACAAATTTTTCTCTTGGTTTCCCTTTTATTTAGATCTGCCTGGAAGTGCACAGACCGATGTAGACCGAACCATGTGCATGAAATCTAACCTTATGCTTAAACTTAAAATCCGAACTCCTGATTAATCATAAATAAGTAACATGGCACCTCTTCAAGGAATGTTTTAAAAAGCTTTGATTTTAGCTAATTTGTTTACCATTTAAAAGAATTTCTGTCAGTGTACAGATGTTGTTTTTTTCAAATGAAACGTCTTCATGATTGAGACATTGTTTTTCTTTCATTTTTGTTCATCTTCATAAACAGAACAACCTGAACGATGGTTAAAACCAACCCCAGCTTTGACCCAAACATAACATTGATTGCTGTGCACAATTTTCCACTCATCATTATTTCCAGGTTCAAAACCATTACTGGCCAGTGCGACCGACCCCTCCTTCTTTTCTTCATCACACTGAAGGGAAAGCACTGTAATGGGACTCTGAGGACCATTATGGGACTCTGGCCATTTCCACACCTCCTCAGTCTGAGTGCTTTGTACAGATCTGAAGTCACTAATTATGTTCCCTTTCCTTCCCAGTCTCCCCCATTTAATGTTCATTTAACCATTTCTGGGTGTGCAAAAGAAGTACTTAACCTGTTTCCTGGGAGATTTTGGCTTGTATACCAGTGTTGCAGATGTTTAGGCTGCATGCAGGCAGTCCTCCTGAGATGCCAGCAGTGCTAAAAACATCCTTCACAGTCATGCAGGGCTCTTTGCACATAGGATGTGTTCAATTTCCCTGGTAAGAATCTCCATTTTGAGCTTCTATACATCCCCTCTGTGCTGGGCAAGGAGACAGTAAATGTTAAAGCTCTACAGCTGTGCTCCCAGATTGCAAAAACAGATGGAATTTCAATGTGAGTGATGGGCAACGGGGAGCCTGCATGCATAGAATAAAAGAGATTGAGAAGAAGGAGGGAGGGTGCAGTGTGTTGGTGTCTGAAGGAGAGAAATTGCTGATGCATGTTTTGTGTGCAGTTATTGAAGCCCAGAATGTATTTGTGAATAAGGAGATTTCTATTTTTTATTGTTTTTTCTTTAGTTTTTTTCTTGTTTTGTTAGGTGCAGATGCACGAATATACCTCCACCTCCTCCCCGCTGGGATAAAACTAAATATATATGTGATGTTTTTTTTACTGTCAGAGTGCATGTGTCTGGTATGTCACCACTAAATCTAGACCATTGGTGATTGTGGTGTGTGTGGCTTGCTTTTAATGAGACCCATTTCTTCAGCTTTCTCTCACCTTCCTGCTCTCCCCGACTTTCTTCTTCTTCGCTGTGCAGTTTCTGTCGTCTCTCATCTGTCCATCCATCTATCTGCTCCTCCACCACCCGCTGCGCCATAGCTTCTCTGCATAATTCAGGCCTGCAGAGCTACTGTGGTTCTGATTGTTGTCACTTTCGCAGCAGCACAAACACAGCTCATACAGCCGTGCCGACTTGAGACCGCAGAGACTCGCTAAGGATGAAGAATTATCCTTACAGGGATTTCACAACATGGCGTTCCTTCTTTCTGTGTCTGTTATCTCACCACTGAGTAATACGTCTCACTTTTCTGTGTTCTCCTGATGTACACGAGGTTGTTCTGCAGATAACTTGTGGAAAAAGGCACAGTTTAGAAACTTCCAGGTCTTGATTTTCCTTGAGTTTCTTTGCTTTGACTTGTTTATGCTGAGTTTTGCCTTATTGTGCTTATCATCATCATTCCCACTGAGATGTAGAATTAAGTCAGTTTGCTGAAGACAGCAATGCATTTGCATATTAGCATAAGACCAGTTTTGAATTTCTATAATTTAATGCTTAAAAAATGTCATTAGGAAAATCTCCATGGATTCAGTTTCTTCCACTGGACATCAGTTATCAACAAGTGGTTTATCCAAGGTTGAAATGGCTAAAATGTCAAATAAATCGAACAACTACTGGGGAAAATTTAAATGTTTTATGCCATGAAAGGTTTAATAATGCTCACCAGGAAAACACTTTTTAGTAAAGACGTGGATCTTGTAAGCAAAGCTGCTTGTTGCTTTAAAATCTAATTAAATGAAATGAAATTAAATGCTGATTAAATCTTTTTTTTTTTTTTTGTCTTGTCCAGCATTTAAGCAAGCAGACTGATGTTCTGGATGCTGTGTTCTGCTGAGCAAATTTATTTTGCCAAGGGGAACTTTTATAGATGTAATGATCCCCTTGTATTTCCTGATTCTTATTTTATTTTCCTGTTTGTTTCGGATAATAGTTTGTATTACTGATTAAATCATTTAACCAGAAGTGAAAAGTTTATTTTATTTTATTTTTTTTTAAGACAGTGGGATTCTTATAAGAGAATATTTTACAATATTGCTTAAAATCCCCTTCACTCCTTGATTGCAGCCAATTAATTAAAGGCTTTAACACAAAACACTAAAAAAAAAAAAAAAAAAAAAAAAAAATTCATCTGTGGAACAGACAGGAATAAAAAAACACCATTTTAACCAGCCGTATTAAACGATTGGGCGGTGGTGTGAAGGGGATTGTAAGCACAATGAATGCTAACCTTACCAGGATTCACTTGAAAGCAGACTGAGACCCCCAGATTTTAAGTGGACTTGAGTTCACACTATTTACTTTAATTCATCTGCTTTTAGACCGTTGTTTTCTTCATTTCCTCTGCAGCCTAAAGACTGCTGCTCCCTCTCCTCATGCAGTCTTCAGCTTGCTCAGTCACTGATTAAAGTGAACTTTTCTTAGTTTTCTTCAGGACTGAAAACATGCCGTCAGTCAGGGACTACGAGCTTTCAACAGTTTCCAGTCTGTGGGAAACCTTACTGGATCTGACACAACTGAAGTCTCCATTTGGGGCTTGTGTAGATGGTGGTAGAGGAGTGCTAAGTTTTAATCCTATTCTATTCTGTTCTAGTCTACAGTCACTGAGCAGATGCTTTTCTGTAAAGCAACTTATGAGTTCTGTGAAAGGTTTAAAATATATTTTATTGTTGGACTTTAATTTCACTTTGATTTTACATCATTTTTGTTTCGAGCTGCTGAAAATGTCAGAAGGTGCATTTCTCCCTTCCTGTTTTCTCTTCACTTCAGCTTCAGTCTTGTTTTGCACAGAAGCTAAGAAAACAATGATGCTCTCATAAAACTTATTTTGACGTCTTTGTCTGAAGTTTTGAAATCTGAAGGCAAGGGGTCTAATGTATGCTTCGGTACGAACATGTGTGAGGTTTGGATATGAGCAGACTGATCCAGCGGTTTCCCTCTTGTCACTTTAACATGTTAGTGAGGCAGTAGTAATTAGTCTTGCTGATATTTTATGATTCAGAAATATTTTTTTACGTTTTAAAGACATGTTTCAGTCAGTACCAAGGTGTTGAATCAACAGTTTGATAGCCTCTCAGTGGTATTTGTATGCCAATGCAGGTTCCACCCTGACAAAATCTGGATCTCCATCAAGAATAGTTGGCTATGGTTATTTCTGTATGTCTTGTAGTGTTTACAAAATTGGCAAAAACCTCCTACCATCCTAATTCAGAGTCCAGCGTTCCTGTTGGTCTTTCATTTCAAGTGTTTCCAACCACAGCAAAACGCCTCCTGCCTAGATTGATCCCTTTCCCCCTATATGCCGCTTTTGAACAGCAGGGCTGGAAAAACAATGCAAAATTAATCAAAACTGACATTTATAACCAATAATTGATGTAATTTTGCTAATGTCAATTATCTAAAATGTTTGGGAATTTACATTTTTTCTTAAATAAATTGAAAAATATTAATTAAATGGCCATATATATTATAATAGTGTGTGTTTATTTGAACTTATTTCACAGTAAATGTGCTTCTATTGTGAAAACATTTGCTACAAGGTAACCTGATCAGTTAATCATGACGCCGATTTGAGTCCCTATCAACAGTCTGCTGCAGGTCTGCATAAAGGTGTGAAAGCTCTGCTTTCCAACACAGCTACAGAGTAGTCTGCTGAACGGACCAGATCAGTCTAATCCAGAGTTTAGTCATGATCCCAACGCAGCACTTCCATCAAAACCTTTGATGCAAAAGGCCAATTTTAACCGGGCATGTGTATTGCGATCCAATATATCCCAGAAGGGTCTTGTCGCGGCTCCCTGCTAAATATATATGCCAGGTATCTTTGTGATGGACCAAAACATCTGGTAAATTTCTAAATAAAGTCCTGCGTGCAAGTTTGCGACCACTGAACTCTGTAAACATTACATCCTTACCAGTGAAATAAGTTAGGTCAGGGGACTTGAGTGTTTTTTTTTTTCCCCATCATGTATGATGAGATGTTTAACATGGAAGTGAAAAATGACAATTTTATACAACACCACACATCCTTTTTACAAGGACAACAGCAGAAAGGAGAAGTGGGGTACCGAGATTTCAGCAGTTTTGGGAATGTGGTGTGTTTCACATAGTTTTTTACATATAAGTGTCACAATGAGATGTTGTGACTCTACTGTGGTTTATGGATTAACGGCAGCAAACATTTGGGTAACTGGTTAAATTGCTTTAATATGTTTATACTGGTAGGACAAGTAGTAAGACTGGAGTAATGGGTAAAGTAGGTTTAAGGCTCCTAAAGGATGTGCAAGAAACTGATGTTTTACTTACCTCTGATTGTCTGTGCTTTCCAGGACTGAGTAATGGAGAAAAGACACCACAGGTGTTCAGGCGCCTTCTAATGGTTCCGGGGGAGGGAACTGAAGCAGTGGAGTAAATGAAGGGGGATTTTGTGGAGAATGGATTTTTAGAGTGGGGTTAATCAGGGGCTGGATAATTTAAGTATGATTGTTGGGGTGGTTAGAGCTATGTAAATATATGTATAGTTTCTGTTAAAATGTTAATGTAAATATCTTTGTGTTTTCTGTGTATATAGCTGTTTTGGGAACCTGGGGGAATGGTATTTTCCAGTTAAGCTTGGTTATATAAGCAGGCAGTTTTAATCAGTCGGGTTGGTTCTTTGAGTATGGAAAATAAAGGTTGACAACTATATGTCCAGTTGTTTGCCTCTTCTGTGTGCTTCCCATGATGTTTGCCTCCGAGACTGCTGACTGAAGTTCACAATAAGTATTCTCTTTTCTATGTGCTCTCCCCATTCTACTAGGCAATATGCTTGGAAAGAACAGTAAAGTGATATACCTATTCAAAGAACGTGTGATTTTGCTGATGAAGGATGCACACTGCACAGTGGATGCCCTGTGTCTGATAGGCTCCCGGTGTGAATTGCCATAATGTAGAGTTCAGAACAAAAATGCGGTGCAGCCGGAACGCAGTGCACACTTATGAGCTGGAAATTTGGGGTTAGGACTAACAGATCTCAGCACTTTAGAGAATAATGAGCTCCTTAATAAGATGTAGGGGTAACCCGGTTAACCTGAGCACCATCAAGCATTCAGTGTCTCCGGTAGAATCAGCAAGCTGGAAGCAGTTCTTTGAGGACCAGGACAGCCAGAGCTGAGACCTGCTTGGTCCAGAAAGTGGAGGAAACATCAGAGATTAAAGCTTCTCTGAAGAGAACACAACAGGACTTTTAAGACCAACAGCACCAGTGGCAACAGGAGGAATCTGGTCTCCTCACTGAGCAGAAAGAATCCTTCATGAACCACTATGCCACTGTGCATGTATTCAGTAGTTCATAAATTTATTTTCTAAACCTATAATTTCCCCTTTTTTAATATAACTACTCTCTGAAAAAACATAGTTCATAAATGTACCTTTATGGGTATTAGGATTGTTACTAGGGTGGTACCGTCAAACTGGTGTACCCTGAACTGTAAAGTTTACTGTAAAAGTTACTTAAACTGGTCTGGTCCTAATCAGGTACAAACTGTACTGCCGAGAGTACAACAGCTGTACATTTAAGTGCTTTATATCTCTACAGGTACATTTAGGTACCTAATTCTCTGAAACTGTAGTTGTTGTCAAAAATGGTCCAATGACTGGAAGGTTGGTAGTAGGAAACCTGCTGCTCCAGTCAAGCCAGTCAAGACTCCCTTCCAGTGTCGGCATCGGCGCTGGTGTATGAATGTGAATTGGTTGTCACCTTTCTGTCAGTGTTCCCCAGTGTGCAGCTACACATAAACACAGTTGGCCTCATTCACCAACATCTTCTTATGAATCTTCATAAATTTGTGTTTAAGTTGTACTTAAAAAGTCTTTTTCTCAAAGTTCTTTTTACAAAAACCCATGAACTCATGAACATGTTGAGAGCAGACTTGTCTGTATCTTACTTCTTAGACTGGTGAAGAGCAACCTCTCCTAAGTTGAAAGGACGGCTCAGCTGGTTCTACTTTACATTGGTAAATGCTCAATAAATGCCCATTGAAGGACAGACGAGGACAAATAAGCATATTGACAAAAAGGTGAGTGAAATAAAAAAAGCTATAACAATCAAGATGTGCACTGAAGCCATTTTCCATTTTTCAGTTTCAAATGTGTTATTTATACCACATGATGAGCTTCAAATGATGTAAAAACAGCTTTATTCTCAAATTTGTCATTATTCGTCCTGAACTTGGACAGCAACCTGCAGTCTGGTCCCATGAGAGTGTCAGGATGCACATCCTTGCAGTGTCATGGCTAAAGAGGATGCCATAAAATAAATGATCATTACATAGTCTGCTGTACCCTTTGCAGATGGTAAAGCAAATTTCCACCTGCTGTGGCATCATTTTAAAATGCAATTCTCTAGTGAGGAAGTGCTGCATCTGATGAATCCTCCAGGTGAGTCCAGTAGGTGTTATTAACCAGGCGGCCATGACAAAACCTTCATTATTTTGTAAAACTTATCATCTCAAAAAGACACTGTTGTGATGAATTTGATAATTTAACTTTAAATTCTGCAGGTGGACAGTTGTTACTTATTTAGCATCGGTGCACAGATGTGCACATCAGCATCCCACTTCTCTGATTCTGTCACGATGAGTGGTGCTGGACATGTGGACCCAAATACAGGACTGGAGGTAGGATTGCTGAATCTAAATGTTTAATCCAAAAGACTTGACACAGGAGCGCAGGAAGCTAACAAAATGAACTAGCAACGAGGAACAGAAACCAACGGGGTGTAAATCCACAGGAACTAACCGAGACACAGGTGAAGTGAATGAACTAAACGACACCAGGTGAACTAATGGAACAGGAAACCAGACATGAGAGAATTAAACAAGAAAAACTACAAACTAAAACGGGAAACCAGAACTAAGATACAAAACACACATCATGACAGATTCCGTCACTTTCACACACTCTAAACATAAAACTGTTGGTGTGTCTGTATGCCAGTGTTTTTTCTCCCCCTCATTCATCAGGTCCGGCTCCATCAATAAGTCAACCAGTTACACAGCAGCTGCTTCATTGTGACATGGCTGCCTTCATAACACGCATGGAGATGTGAGCAAGCAGTAGATAGTTTTTCTTTAAATCTATATCTGAGTTGAACATCAGCTTGGGTTCAGACCGCATCATCTTGAGATTTTGGAAACTGATGGGTGGTTTTTTTTTCTGATTTTGTGACATTTTATGGATTTAAAAACAAACTTTTGACAGATTAAATCTTGATAAATGTCATGTCAGGCTCACTTGATAGCTGCGGTGCACACATCCTTTCCTGTTTGTTTCGTTCTAAAGCCAGATTCTCTCCAGAGCTTCTTGTTGACTTGATACTGGCAGCAACGCAACACAGCGTGTTCAGTGCAATTTACAGGGAATAGACAAGTTTTTAGAAAAACTGAGAGGAAGAGGAGCTCACACAGCTGTAGAACAGTCACTCAAGCAAAGTGATCCCCCCCGAACATCAGTGAGGACACCGGAGCTCCACTTGTGCCAGCTACCAGTTGGCTTGCGTAACTTTTCTCAACGTGCCAAGAGGATGTGACTGATTTATATCGCGGAGCACACCTTCAAGCCCTGAGGCTGTCTGAATGGTAATTTATGCCTGTCTGACATTGTGGAGCTGTAGTCACTGGACTGTGGAGCTCCACGGGGAGACGGGAGGAGAGTTGAAGAGAAACATAAGAGTAGCCGTGGGGTTGATATGACAAGAAAGATGGGAAGAAGGAGATGAGCAGGACAAGGTTTGAATAGAGTCATAAAAGGATTTGGTTTGCGGGAAAAAAAACTGGGGAAGGTGAATTCCAGGGAGAAAGAGAATTATGAGAATGATTTGGAAAAGGATAGAAAGAACGAGGGAGTGGTGCATGTGGGTATAGCTGCAGGGCTTTAAGGCCTTTGGAGGAACTGGAGGATAAAAACCAACCCCATACCACCAGACCAAAGCCTTTATTTTGCTTGTGTCTGTGTGTGTGTGTGTGTGTGTGTGTGTGTGTGTGTGTGTGTGTGTGTGTATCAGGGGGATTCATGCACCAAAATCTCCCGCAAACCCAAAAGTATGCATCTGTTTACCTGCTGTTTCTCAGACCAATTGACAGCAACTGATTTGATATAAAATTAATACAATCCAAATGAAAAATAAGAGATATAATAAATTACAAATATGGAAATATGAAGACGATCACTATATTAATTTTGCCAGTGTTACAACATCAAGGTTAACAAAGCCAACCTTTTTCTAAAAACACGTCAGCTTGTTCCCCTTTCTGCTTTCATCCTATTTACTTATTTTATTGTTTAGTTTTCTGAGTAGGACTTTATGTTTGTGATTGGAGGATGCTGTTTCCATTTTGGTGCTATAAGAAGTTATTTGTTGTCTGAATTATAAAATATTGTGATGTCTGACAGAACCCATCAGGAAGAGAAGTTGTGAATGGATGGTTTAACCCATTTGGATAAACTCTGAACATAACTACCATGGTAACCTAGCCAGCTTATGAAACAAGAGAAGATGAAAACAAACCTTCTGGCTATTTTGTTCTTTAATTTAATGTGTATAAATGTTGACCAATTTGACTTTTCTTTTTACCCAATCTGGCTGAGTGGAAGGGCTGATCTGATTTTTAGGATTGTTTTACAGAGATTGAGTAGAAATTGTTTGTGGGGAATGGAAAGTTCAGAAAGTCTGCTCATGTTGCCTTTGTGTTTGATTTGTTTATTATGTTATCTGATGTTGGCTGCTTTACTATAATATTAGTAATTACTTTATCCGATCAAGCCTTTGGTGTGGCTTCTTATCTATATTTTCAAACAGACACTTCAAATTGGTTTAAACCATTACTAAAAATCTTCTTTCCTTCCAGAGCAATTTGCCCCCTGGCAATGAAATTTCACTAAATTATCAGTGAGATCATGAATATAATTGGTGCTTTAACTGAGTAACTGAAGCAGTTGAACTTGGAAATATCATGGCAGTATATTCATGCTGAAAAGAGACATTTAAACCTTAATCATACTAAAAACTCAGACTTAAGCATTGCCTTGCCCCAATAACCTTTCAGCACATTAGTACATTTAAAGCTTAAAACTGGGGTAAGTAATGATGGGCAGCTGGCAAGATGTGAAAGTGGCACCCTGTCTTGGCTCCTCCCCCTCTGGTTTTGCTCCTTGCGTGATCCAAGGCTTTTTTTTAATTTGCAGCTTTTTCCACCAACAATTTTTTCTTGCTCGGCTGTTTAGCGGGAGGAGGCAAATAAACTGAGCCGTGTCGGGGAAATCCTTCCTGCATTTTCTCAGCCATGTTTGCCTTCCGAGTTTCTTCTTCACTACTTTGTATTTTCATCCTGACACGCTATTCATATGCAGGGTGTGGCTATCAGGTATGCACTGCTGGAGGGGGAGGAGGGGAGCTGGGAGAAGAAGTTCACGAAATATTAGAAATGAACAACTCCATTTTGGTTCGAACGTTTTGATTGGTCAGAATTTTTACAGATTTACAGTAAACTGAGGGGTCTAACTATATTTCTTATTCTTCATGATTACAAAATGTATTGACTACTATCAGGATGAGGAGCCAGTTCAGCCAGAGTAAAAAAAAATGTCTCTGAGAAAGATTACCTACTATAGCTTTAAAGCTTATGTGCTTTATATAAAAACACTCGGACTCATTCATGCATTAAATAAAAACGGACGTCACTTTGCAGCTTCCTGTGATTCTGCATGTAGAACAATCTCATCTTGAACTTTGTAGCTGTTACAGAAAGCCATCTTTACAGTCGTCCCTTTAAACATTATTTCCTACATGTTTGTGTCTTTATTTGATTAGAAAATAAGGAAATAATAAATCCAGCCAATGGGTTGGCCTCTCTGCTGAAGAAACCTGATGTCTTTGTTGCCTTCACCCTAACTGGACACAGACCAGGGTTTTTTTTTGTTTGTTTTTTTTCCGCTAACTCACACTTCAATAACTTCAGAAAGTTAAAGACTGTTATGGCCTTTTACATCTTCTTGGTGTCTGTGTTTCTCTGGTTAAGGATTCTATGTAAGATGAAGCATCTGTCCTGATAATGGAACTAGATTGTGATATTTGCTTGAGGTACTTAACAGTATAAGCAAAGGTTTGGTAACTGGGTGGGCTGTTGGGTCTTTTGGTTTTTTTCAAGGGAGAGATGGTTTGGCAGAAGTCTGTGCTCTCTAGGTGAATTAATCTGCTATAGCAGCTGTATTTTTATTAACACAAAAGGATTTCTATTCTATTTACACTCCAATCCTGTCTTGTCAATATCTCATATGAAGTGAAAAAAGTTATGTTTAATCAAGCCTTGCGATGGACTGGCGACCAGTCCAGGGTGTATCCCGCCTTTTGCCCAAAGACAGCTTTGATAGACTCTAGCTTCCCCACGACCCTTCAATAGACTAAGCGGTTCAGATAATGAATCAACGAACGAACGTTCAATCAAAAAGTATTGATAGCATCTCTTTGAGGCTATTAGGAAGAAAAGAAAATCAGAAACTGACTGAGCTATATTAACTTTTCTTCCACTTTTTACATTTTTCCCCAAATATTCATTTAGATCAGACTCTTGTTTAAACAGTTGAGCCATACTCAAACCAGGAAGTAGGATAAAAAAAAAATCTTATTACTTGATGAACAAAGATCAAATCACATATTCACCAATATATTAATTTTTTTATCCTTCAAAGATCAAGATGAGATTGTTGTCAGTACTGGTACATGACCATTGTCACCCTTAAGAACCCACAAATATGGTGCAGTTTCTGAGACATTTTGGATTCTTCATGGTAAAAAACTTTGTTCAAAATCCTGTGGAACCCAATCTGATTTTTGTCTTGTGCCCCTTAATGGACACCAGAAGGCAGATTACACTGTAAAAACTTTGACCTATGGTAATCAATGGTAAATATCCCAAAGTATCCCAGATTTTTTTTATTTTATTTTACATTTTGATAAAGGGACAAATAAAGACCTCATATTAAACCACTTATCTAATCTTTTTTTTTTCTTGTCTTGGGTTATTATGGTTTAATTTGACATTAATGTACCAGATTTATTTGTAGATATGTAAAATATGTTCATTTAAAAGGAAGACATGTTCAACGAGAGCTTTAGGTAAAACGTTAAATCGGGCCTGTTTTCTTCTTTTCTTCTTTCATTCTCATCAGGCCGACATTCGCTCCAGAGAATACCTCCGCAAACACTTCCCAGCTGCAGATACATGAGCCATAGCATGAGGTAAGTGGAAGATCCCCAATAACACGTTGATTCGTACACACACACACACCACCATTGTATGAATTGTCACTGAAGTGATATACAGTCTTAAAATAGCTTGAAAAGCCACTGCAAGTAACTCTTCAGGGAAATTCCTCCAAATCCCAAAGTAAAGTCCAGTCTCTCTGTAAAATACGTAATCATTCTGTGATTTACTTATTGAACCAGGAAAGATAATTACAGACAAGGAAAAAAGCAGAGAGTGGTCTTCAGAGATGGGAGAGTATTTCTTATAGCCTCATCAGAGGCGGAGAAGGTTATAATCTGTGAAACAGAAAACAGTTAGAGCTCCCTTACAGAAAAAAACAGCATTGGTTCCCACATGGATCACATAAAAAAGTTTTAAACCCATGTGTTTGTAGATATGAACTACGTGTGGTTTACATGTGCTTCAGATGTTTTCACATAACATGAAAACGGTCCAAAGCCATATGTTTGCACATATTGTTTACATGTGCATGTACATTTGGTGCGCATGTGGTGTTTCTGTAAGAGCTTACACAACGGCAATCCTGATATCACTTTCATTGGAAGTGATGTCAGAGGTCAGCGAGCAAGCTGCAGGGCTGCAGATCATTTTCATGAGCCTCAGTCTGTTCGGTCTGTCAGTAAACAACACCATACTTCAGCAAAAGGGGAAAGTTTAAGAGTTTAAGGGCCTTTGACAGCTTCTCTGCAGTTTTACCAGGGTGTGGATGGGGCAGAGGTGACCTGAGGATGCCTCAGGTTAAGCGCAGGGATGCAGGCAGTGAGAGTGAGAGAAAAACCTTTGATCCTGTGATACTCATCTGAAATAACAGGCTGCACTGCTGGATTTGACCCTCCCTTCTTCATTACAGATGAAAGCTGCAGACCATTAGTGCATTCAGATGCTTCAGAAATGTAATCATCATTCTGCCTCACCCTCCAACTTCTAGAGCCTTTAAACGTGTACAGAATCAGACTTATCGAGGCTGAACTGGAGATGCACTAGTGAGCTCACACTCACAGCTTTGCTTACATGTAGCACATAGAGATGTGTGCACTCCATGTCCCTCGGCACCTTGCTTGGTAACATAATAGGATGTCCATGTGCATCCGCTTGGAAGCTCCCTGACGTGGTGAATCCTCTGAGCGTGCTCCACACTTTGGTCAGCCTCTCAACAAAGAGACTGAGGCAGGGAGAGGGGCTTTGTGCTGATTCGGCAGGGCTGTAGCTGGTACCTCTGGGCCATAACCCAGCTTTTACCCTTTCACTCACTCAACAAGCTCCAAGCCCGTTTGAACAGACACGCTGTGCATTAGCCACTGGAGCTAGTTGAAGCTTCAGGTGCAATTTATGCTACATTACATAATATAAATGTGTGGATGGGTGAATCTTGGCCATGACTTACTAGAAAGGTTTTTCACATATCCCAAGACCCTGGTTATGTTTTGGCACATGAAGCGCTTGTCTTTGGTTGGGCTGGGCGATATGACCAAAATTTCATGTCCTGATATAGCTCATAACGATATAAAATTCATTCATTATCCTAACCGCGTAATCCGATGAAGGATCACGGGGAAGCTGGAGCCTATCCCAGCAGTCTTTTGGGCAAAAGGCGGGGTACACCCCGGCCACACAGAGACAAACAACCATTCATGCACACACTCACTCCTATGGGTAATTTAGAGTAACCAATTAACCTAACATGCATGTCTTTGGACGGTGGGAGGAAGCCAGAGTACCTGGATACACGGGGAGAACATGCAAACACAGAAAGGCCTCTGTCCAAGCCTTCCCCCAGCTGAGAATTGAACAAGTGACCTTGCTGTGAGGCCACAGTGCTAACCACCATCCCACCGTGCAGCCCACAATATAAATTGTTTGTGTAATTTTGTGTCAGTCATCAGTTATTTGTCAGATATGCTTGGCAACAGCAGGAAATATGACCGTATGACGTTTCACAGGTAATTTCCTGTTGCAGTGTTTGTGTCTGGAGTTCATAATGAGCTTTCACCACCACTTGATGCTGCTTTTGCTGCTATTGCTCATTGACACCATTCTTTATTCTGTATTCTTTATCCTGATTCTTGTGCAGATGATAAAATGAGTTAGTTGTGTCGGAGTCTGTTGTTGGGACTGTGAGCTAGTCTGTTGCCTGTTACTATCCATGCGACAGAAAGTTCCCCTCTTTTATGAACAATCTCATTAGTTTTGGTTGGCAAGTCATCGTTTAGTGAATTATCCTGCTTCGAAACACATCTGCTACTGTACTCCACCATGTTTGTTTATATATTGCAGCGTGCATGCCGTAAAGCGCATCTTGATATAAAATACTGCACCAAAGCACCTTATTGTAGCGTAAACGATAGAGCCTCATATGAAACAATAGACATTTTTTATTGTCCAAACGATATATATCATCATATCGCCCAGCCATAATCTGTGGAGAATGTTTAATTACTTTAATGATTTTTAAATATTTCAACAAAAGACTAATTTTGTGAAACTTCTGTTAAAATTTCAACAGAAGCAAATATTGAAGTGATTTTACACAAATGATTTAAGTGAGTTTAAACCTGCTAATGTCTCAAAAAGCTGTTGGTACATCAATTACCTCAGTGTTGTTAAATAAATAAAAACTGCTGCTTCTGCTTATATTAACATATTGTGAAAAAATGACAAGTTCAAGGAAAATGGGAGGGGAATTCTTCAGGACTGTGAAAGCAACACTACATACTTTTAAAACTGAGCCTCTGACTTGTTTTTATGTTATTCTGACTGTCATTGATTACATTCCTGGAGCCGTTGTTGCGTCATATGCTAGCAGCTGAATATCACCACATTGGCTATTTTACACCATTATGCACCATGGCCGGTTCAGCAAAGAAAGGCAAGAGGACGATATCAGAAGAAGTGAGGGGACTTTTGAAGATCTTTCTTTGGCTACAGACTTGTACATTTCACAAGAATGTTTTTGTTGAGCCACACAGACCATTGTGACCTTGTGTCACATCCTTTCTTCTCATTTCCTCAGTTGCATGTTTGAACAGCTACCCGATAACACATATTGACAGACAAATTTTTTTTAATTTAAATTTTTTTTTTTTTTTTACAAAAACAAGTAAAAGAGAAACAATTAAGCTTTTATATTAAAATGAAACAATACTTGGATTGACCATCAGCGTCAAAAGATAAGGAGGAAACAGCTAATCCTGGATAAGTAAAAGATGATGCATCACTCTAAATAGCTTTAGAAATACTATAATAATGTTTTTTCAGTCAGTTAGCTGATTTTCTGGAGAGATTTAAAGCGTTCAGAGGTTTGTCTTTCTTCTATGAATAACTGGTGTTGATGTCCCACTTGACAGATCTGTTGTGTTACACATCAGAAACATGATAATTTATGTTTAAACTACTTTCTTTATCTGCCAAATGCACCATTAATTATTGTCTAACCGACTTAGTGCAGACACATACAACTCATTAAGGTTGAGCTGATTGAAGACTCTTGTGAAGGCAGACAGAGAAGCTGTCACCTTTAAAATGTTAACCTGAACTTCCTGATGCTGTGGGCAGCAAGTGGCTCGACAGCAGACTGGGATGTGTGTGTCTCTGGCTAGCAGTGGGAGAGAAATGCTTTCTGTCTCTGTCAGAGGGAGGAAAGAAACATGAAAAATGGAGCAGCAGGAGAGGAGATGAGAAGATCCCAAGAGAAGGGAAGCAACATGACTGCAAAGGGTGTGAAAAAGGGCAATTAATGGAAGAAATCAATGGTTAAAAGGGTGAAAATGAAAGAGTCTAAAGATAGTCAGTAGACAGAGTTTAAGAGAACGTTTCTTGTTTATGAAATGAACTACTGCAGCAAAAAATACAAAAGTTTCTGCAATGCTTCTGCCCGGTCATTTCTGTCAAGTTCCACCGCTGTTCTTTTACTCTTGTCTTTTATTGTCCCATTTCTGCAGTTGTTTTGGATAACAAGCATATTTAGTTTTATCCCTTTTCCACAATCAGTCAACCATTACAGCAGCTTCCCTTTTACACCCGGTGATATTTACGGTTTACATCCACCCTGATATTTACAAAACGTCTAACTAATCTTTAAAACCAACAAATACATGTCTACAAACACAGAAAGGTCTTCACATATAAACAACCCAAACAACCAAAAACAAACATGAAATGAATAATAGAAAAAAAAGGAAAAGGACAATAATAATCTAGTGTGAGTACCTGCCACAAGCCCTCCTTCACTTCTGTATTTTACAGAAGTTGAGCTTTTTGTTTTTGCTTTTTGCCCTGTGAAGTCGGTCATGCCTGGACTGTGGTTTATCCTTCATCTGATCCGTTCCACAACTTCACCCTGCAGACAGAAATACCAGAGTGCTCACCGTCATTCTTCCACATGGTTGAAGTTAAACTTTTACCTGAAATTTGACATTCTTTAGATAAAAGTTGTAAAAAGTTTTGTTTTTGTATGCATAAATATTGACGTGTAAATAAACCTACTAGAAGCAATGAGCTTGTCCCATTTCCATTCCATCCATTTATCAGCTGCATGATGTTCCAAATGACACAATATTAGCTTACTGTCAGGATTGTTAATTCTGATCAAACTAAGTTTTTATTTTAGAAATTTCACAAGTGACTACATTTAGTGACTCCTTTGGATTTTCTTCAGAGCAAGAGAAAAAACATTTGCCTTTTTTACAGTATCTGATGTTTAGCTAAATGAGTTGTGAACTTTTACCTTTAGCCGTCTACAGAAAGTTATATAAACATTTCACCCATTTTTTGGAAGCTTTATGTTCCCTAATATTACATCTATAATAAGAATCTGACTTTGACTGACCCTTCATCTTATTACTGTGTCTCAAACCTGCAACTCTTCCTCATCCTCTCCTCCGTCACTTTCAAGCTCACTGTCATCTCTGTCTGATGTCTCTGTGAGACAACACAGCTTGACTAATGGCTGAATGTGTCTAAAATGATCAAATATACTTTGTTACATGCTTTTTAAAAAAAAAAGATTTACAGCAAATTTGAACACATTGAAAAAAAATGCGCAACTTGCAGGCTGTGTCTTGCAGCTCTGCTTCCAGACAGGATGGCTCTCTTCCAAGAAAACAGTCATATGCACATCAAACCTTCGTTTTTATTGAATGATTTTGGAGAACATTATAATGTGGTGTATTAATACAGTAGCCATCTGTTTTCTAGTTGGCCTTACTGACTTGCCGTATACTCAGTTATTGGGCCTACTGCACATGTTCCCAGAGACCCAAAAGAAGTGACTGTTTTCTGTATCGTTGTTATGCTGTCCCTTCCCTCGGTGATATAAAGTGGTGAAACGTGTGCATTGCCTCGTTATTCAAGTACACTACATATAAATATGCTATTTTCAAAGAAAAGTAGGACTCCAGCACAGGGGAAAAGATAGGAAAATAGTAAATGGGTTTCCTTCTTCCTTTTCAGTTGGTGCTTTCAAGTTATTGTGTGAAAATGCAGAAAATGTGACGATTCTAAAATATTGCCAAAAATGTTTTGGAAAAAAAGCCCTCTGCGATTTAATAAAAAAAAGGATCTTAAATGAATAAATCTACAGCTGTATGGAGCATGTAAATAAATGGAGATGATGTTGTATTGAGAAGATTTTAATCCCACTAACTTTCATTGAGCCACCAGGAAACTCAGTTATAGAGATTGATTCAATCAAGTTCGTGCTGTTATCCAAACTCTCCTGCCCTTTGCAGAAACTCTGAAAATGTCATGGACAATGTTGGAGTTGCAGTTTGCCCAAGATGGGACCAGTGAGCTCTGCTGGTTGCAGTCACACTGATTAAAAGCCCTTATGGTGAGAGAAGGAGGCTGTTTGTTGCTGGAGGTGTAATTCAGCATGAATATTTTCTGGAGGACTGAGCTGCAGGGAAAGTCAGTGTGTCTCCAGGTCCACTTTCTATCACTGTCAGCCTGACATTTGTTGAACACCATCACTCTTTCTCATCTCACTTTGGACTTGTAATTTGTGTGAAAATGTGTGAGTGTGTGTGTTTCTGGCTGATGACAGGCCTTTTCTCAAAGCTTTGTGTGTTTTGATTGGTCAACTCCATGAGCCTGAGCTGGCACCATCCACTCTGTTCTGTTTGAGAAATCATTTCATTGTACGGAAGCACAGCATTGCGATACAAACATTCACTCCTTTTGTTATTAAATGAGACACAGAAACTACTTATTGCATTTTATTTTGGTTAGTGATGACTGACAGTGATGAGACAGACTGAATACAAAAAACTGAGTTGGATTCCATTGGAACACGTGCAAAAGTATCGGTGTGTAATTTCACAAGATATTTTGTCAAAACAAAGAAAATACAACAAGTAAACAAATTGACTCACCCTGTCTGAAAATGGACATATAATATGCAAACACACTGGCCAAAACATCACTGTTTTATGGAACATGCAGGTGTCTGCCTCCGGTGGTTAAAAGCCGTTCCCCCTCTTATCCACTAGGGGCTCCAAAACAGAGCAATTCCCATGTTAAAAAGGCCAACTTCACAGCAGAAATAAACATGTTTACAGCCTGGTTCAAAAAGCCATTTTAGGTTTAATAGGTCAGGTCTACCTTCACGACAACTGTGGGGGGAGAGAATTTTTTTCTAACTCCTCCATTTACAAGTAATTTCATCTGGAAATTCGGCATATTCAGCGAATATCGGGTACTTGATTGACAAGTACCCGATATCCTGCTGCAAGAAGAAGTAATGTTGAACAACAGTGGTTTTAAGCTGGTTAACAGCGTGACTTAGCTTTAGCCTGCTTATCTCCGTTAGCTGGTTAGCTCCTATTAGCTCTGGGTTCACTCGGTTAGCCCTTAGCTACAGGCAAGTTGGAGATCACTAGATGTCAATCATCCATGACACGCTCACAACCCCATCTTAGCTCCACCTCTTTGCCCATTTTTGTATTTTCCGGGAGAGATGACGCGCATGACGCTGCAAAGATAGCAATGGTAGGAACCGCCCACACAGATTCAACTCAGCTCTTCAGAAACCTATGGTTGACGTCACGGAGGCTCCGTCCATCTTTTTATATACAATCTATGGTAACATGTCGTAGTACTTGCCCAGGGGAGAAAGAGATACTCTGATTTAAACTGTGGCTCCTTTAGTTCTGGCAGTTCTCTTTGCTTTGGTAATACAAGGTAGAGATGTTCTCTCCCTTTCTTCATGCAAGCGACTGTAGCTGTCTTTAGAGGTAATGCCGGGTCCTGGTTGTCTTCAGGTGAACATTTAATGTCTTTATTTGCCATTTCGCTTTGAAAATACATGCTGCCATTACTGGCTTGCTGGAGCCTTTTATAGAGAGGAAGTACCGAAGGGAGAGAGAGCAGAAATTCACATGAATGTACATGAACACGCAGCTGGACTGGCTGGTGAACACAGGACTGGGAATCAGCGCAGAGAGGCAGTGTGTTGGGTCATGATATAATCCAGATGAAATGGCTCCTCAATTCTTCACATAGCCAATTTTTAATTCCTTCAATCCAGAAATGAGGAATTTTTGCTTATTGCCTCTTTAACGAAGAGGTTTTTAAAGAAATGAAAGGGGCTGCTATTGTAGGATTAATAAATTACTTGTACCAAAACTAAAAAACAAAAATTCATAACAGACCTGATGTGACAAGGACAGGAAGTAGCATAACCTACACAAGAGGTCAAACCAGCAAACAAACTGGACCAGTTCAGTGAACCAAAAGAAATATGGATCATGAAACACAGACATCAGAACCCGGTCTCATGAATGCCCAGAAGAAAACCAAGAAGCCGAATGAGGAAACGGAACCAGATATGATCCACGAATCTAACTAGAAACCAGCAGAACCAAAAGTATCACATTTATTATTTCTAAAAGATATTTGTTCATTTTTTTGTCAGTAATTTAAGAGTAGATTTTCTTCATGTGAGAAATGTGCACAGTCTTAAAGACGAACATGTCAAAACATTGTGTGTATGTGTGAGTGTGTGGCCAAAGTGTGTCCTGCAGGACCTTAGCCTCCGGCTGTGCGGGACAGACTGACCCAGACTGTGGATTGAATACACCTGATGCCGACTTTATGTCTTTGGGATATTAAATAAAACATGTTCAGATGACTCGGGGCACAAAGCTTGAATGGTATTTTCCTCCCCTCCTGCTTCTAGCTGTCTGGACTGCTCTTTTTCACACATCCTAACTTGTTTGTTCTGAGACTGAGGCAAGAAATGTAAAAGCTTCTTGTTAATGACAAGAATATTGTTATTATCAGATGACTGACATACCCCAGGGCGTTTGTTCCCTATTGACAATGTAATTATAAAGAGATTAAAAAGTTTCATTAAGGTGTGGTTTTATATAAATAAGCTCAAAGCACATTCCAGTGTTTTTGTTTGTGGAGTAAAATTTTTGTTGCATTTTAATTTCTGCCTTCAAGCAATAATGATTTTTCAGAGTATTTTCAGATCCTGTAATTTTTATAGCCACAGATCTGTTGAAGCTTCTTTCTGGGTGTTCATGGCCGTTGTCTGTTCATGCTTTGGAGTTGATGGTAGGGCTGGGGGATTAATCAGATTTTAATCTCAATTACAATCTGGGTTTTCAATGATCATAAAAATAAAAGGTTGCTATCATCCTTCTCTTAGCAGTTTCCTCTCCTGCTGTCTTCAGCTGCCAATCAAGCATCACTGACATTGCAGTGCTGTGCTGTAAACTCCTCCCGTTGGTTTCATTCTACCATGGTTGCAAACTTCACGACTTTCCTAACCCCTTTGGCAACTTTTTTTTTTTGTTGTTGTTAAAAGCGACAAATCTAGCGACTTTTACTGGACTTATTAGAGACTTTTCTGGTGTTTTGGCGACTGACTCCAAGGCACATATTGTTCTGCAGTTACTGTAAGGAACGAGCAGTGGGAGCCTCTCCTGTCCGAAAGCACTCCCAGGCGGCCAGTCTCAGTCGGCTCCGGCTGCAGGACGATGTAGAATGTAGAAGGGACTCGCTGACGTTGCGGTAACGTATTGTGTCATTTCCTGTTTCCCTAGCGTGTATCACTGCGGATTGCTACGAGCCGTTGGCTCCTTTAACTTCTTTCTAACTTCTATCTATTGTTAACCAACCACTCACTTTAGCGCGCAGTATCTTCCCAAACCACTGTTCTATATATTGCATTTATTTTTGGGATCTTTGGCTTTCTGTTTACTGACTTAAACAGCTCAAGCACTCGGTTTTAGCATGGCTGCTAGCTCTCTTCCCACACCCCGGTCCCCTGCTTTTTCTTGCTCGGTGTGTCTGATGTTTAGCTACTCCTCTGCCTCCTTTAGTGATAACGGTAGGTGTATTAAGTGTAGCAGCTTGGCAGCTTTGGAGGCGAGGCTCTGTGAGTTAGAAGCCCAGCTCCGCACTCAGTCAGGGAAGCAGTTAGTCAGCAAGCCCCCATTAGCCAGTGCGGAGTGACCAGCCAGGGCAGCCATCCCGAGCCGTCCCTCAGCAGTTCCCGTGCAGCCGGGAGCCGAGGCGGGCTGGACGACGGTCAGGCGGAAGCGTAGCCCCAAACCAAAACCCACTGGCCACCACCGACCTGTTCACGTTTCTAACAGATTTTCCCCGCTCGGCGACACACCCGCTGAGGCAGAAACCCTGATTACAGGTAGTTCCATAGTCAGAAACGTGGCTCTAGAGACACCGGGAACCATAGTCAAATGCATTCCTGGGGCCAGAGCGGGCGACGTCGAATCGTATTTGAAACTGCTGGCTAAGGCTAAACGTAAATACCGTAAGATTGTAATTCACGTCGGCGGTAACGACACCCGGTTACGCCAATCGGAGGTCACTAAAATTAATGTTGCTTCGGTGTGTAACTTTGCCAAGAGCATGTCGGACTCCGTAGTTTTCTCTGATCCCTTGCCAAATTTAATCAGCGATGACATGTTTAGCCGCATGTCATCTTTCAACCGCTGGTTGTCTAGGTGGTGTCCCGATAACAACGTGGGTTTTATAGATAATTGGAGCGCTTTTTGGGGAAAGCCTGGTCTTATTAGGAGAGATGGCATCCATTCCACGTTGGATGGAGCCGCTCTCTTATCTAGCAATATGGACTCTTTTGTTAGTCAGCTAAATTGACAACTCAGGGTTGGGACCAGGAGGCAGAATTGTAGTCCTACACACTTTTCTGCAGCTTCCCACCTGCCGCCGCCCACCCAAAACCCCATTCCGACCTTATACAACTTCCCAGCAGTAAGAATTAAACAACACAAAAACACTTCTGGGGTTAATCGTGAAAACCTCATAAAAATAAAAACAATGGATCTAATAAAATCTGAAAATAAGACAATAAAGTGTGGCCTACTGAATATTAGATCCCTCCCAAATAAGTCTTTATTAGTCAATGACTTGATAGGTGATCACCACATTTATTTATTCTGTCTTACGGAAACCTGGTTACAGCAAGAGGATTATGTTAGTATTAATGAAGCTACGCCAGCTAACTATTTAAACTTTCACATTCCTAGAACTACATGCAGAGGAGGAGGTGTTGCAGCTATTTTTAAGTCAGAATTTTTAATTAATCCTAAGCACAAAACTAACTATAAATCCTTTGAATTGCTGATATTAAATTTATCTCATCCAAAATGGAATTCAGAGAAACCGCTCCTTTTAGCATTAGTGTATCGCCCACCTGGACCTTACTCCGAGTTTCTGACCGAATTCTCTGATCTCTTGTCTGAGTTAGTGCTGACTACTGATAAAGTCATTGTACTAGGTGATTTTAATATTCATGTTGACGTTGAAAATGATAGTTTAAACATTTCCTTTAGCTCTATTCTAAACTCAATTGGGTTTTCACAAAATGTCAATGGTGCCACTCATACTCTTGATCTTGTTCTAACATATGGTATTGAGACTGATAAGCTCAAAGTATTTCCTCAAAACCCTGTCTTGTCTGATCACTTCTTATTAACCTTTGAATTCACTTTATTTGATTACTCACTGACCAAAAATAAATTCTACCATAGTAGATGTTTATCAGACAATAATATTACAAAATTTAAACAATCAATTGAATCAATTTTTTCACCTCTACCATGTGTTAGCATGACTGAGAGTCCCCCTTTAAGCCTTACTCCTGCTCAGATTGATCAACATGCTGATACTATAACAGCTTCAATGCGTACAACCTTGGATAATGTTGCCCCCCTAAAGAAGAAGAAATTAGGTAAGATTATGAAGGCTCCCTGGTTTAATTCCCAGCTTCGAGCTCTAAAACAGGCATCAAGGCGTTTGGAAAACAGATGGCGTTCATCAGGACTAGAGGAGTCTCACTTAACCTGGAAAGAAAGTTTAATTGTATACAAAAAAGCTTTATGTACGGCAAGAACAGCTTATTATTCATCATTGATAGAGGAAAACAAAAACAACCATCGGTTTCTTTTCAGCACTTTAGCTAGGCTTACTAGAAGTCGGAGCGCTGTGGAGCCATGTATTCCTTTCTCACTTAGCTGTGATGATTTCATGTATTTTTTCAGGAGTAAAATTGACACTATTAGAGATCAAATTCACAATACTCTTCCTTCTACCTATAATGTTGAGCCTGTTGTGGTCTCCGAGGCATCCTTAGAACCAGGATCTGACTTGTGTCTAAATAGTTTCTGTCCTGTCCAACCCTCTGAATTAACTAAAATAATAGCTTCATCTAAACCATCCACCTGTATCTTAAACCCTCTCCCAACGAGCCTCTTTAAGGACATTTTCCCTTTAATTAATACATCACTACTAAGTCTTATCAATATGTCTTTAGTGACAGGATATGTACCACAATCATTTAAAACTGCTGTAATCAAGCCTTTACTTAAAAAGCAATCTCTGGATCCAGAGGTGATAGAAAATTATAGACCTATATCTAACCTCCCGTTTATGTCCAAAATTCTGGAGAAAATAGTTTCAGCTCAACTACATGCCCACCTGAGCAGAAATAATTTATGCGAGGAGTTTCAGTCAGGATTTAGAGCTCATCATAGCACTGAGACGGCATTGGTGAAAGTTACTAATGACCTTCTTATGGCCTCAGACAAAGGACTTGTGTCGTACTTATCTTGCTTGATCTTAGTGCTGCATTTGATACAGTCGATCATAACATTCTGTTACAAAGACTAGAACAGGTGATTGGAATTACAGGTACAGCGTTAAGCTGGTTTAAATCATATTTATCTGATAGACTTCAGTTCGTTCATGTAAATGACAAGTCCTCCTCCCAAACTACAGTAAGTCATGGAGTTCCTCAAGGTTCTGTACTTGGACCAATACTCTTCACGCTATATATGCTCCCTTTAGGCAAAATTATTAGACAGCATGGAATAAACTTTCATTGTTATGCAGATGATACTCAAATATACTTATCCTTTAAACCAGATGAAACAAATCAGCCCAATAGGCTACAAAATTGTCTCATAGACATAAAGACTTGGATGTCTAGAAATTTTCTCCTCTTAAACTCAGTTAAGACTGAAGTAATTCTCGTTGGATCTGAAAAACTCAGAGCTAAATTTTCCGGTTTTGTAATGAACCTGGATGGCATTACTTAAGCTTCCAGTGCTACAGTGAGAAACCTTGGAGTAATATTTGACCCTGACCTGTCCTTTGGCCCACATATTAAGCAGGTTACTAAAACAGCCTTCTTTCATTTACGTAATATAGCCAAAATTAGGGACATTCTGTCTTGGAGTGATGCAAAAAAACTGGTTCACGCTTTTGTTACTTCGAGACTAGATTACTGTAACTCTCTATTACTGGGCTGTCCTAAATATGCCCTGAAAACCCTTCAGCTGATCCAGAATTCTGCAGCCAGAGTCCTGACCAGAATCAGCAGGAGAGATCATATTTCTCCAGTTTTAGCCTCTCTTCACTGGCTGCCTGTTGAATCTAGAATAGAATTGAAAATCCTTCTCCTTACATATAAAGCCCTCCACAACCAGGCACCACTATATATCAAAGACCTCATTGTTCCTTATATACTAAGCAGAGTACTTCGTTCGCAGACTGCAGGCTTACTTGTGGTTCCTAGAGTCTCAAAGAGTCGAGCAGATACCTTCAGTATCTCTGTTATTTAGCACTGACTTAAGTTAGTGCTACATGATCCAGTTTAATTCACAATACCTCCCACGTACAGTTTCATTCAATCACCTGGGCGCCATCTGTGACCCCATCCCTGATCGCTGCTATGGTCAAAGACTGCCTAACCCTAACCCAAAAACTTGACGTGGCCAAGTGACACCCTGGTTACGAAGCAGGAAACTGGCACCCGCTGATAGACTGCCACTTGCTTTTTCATAGGGGACCAGAGGACAGCGACACTCCTCTGTATCACTTGCTACATTTGAATGAGAACTAACGACAGATTTACATTTTTTTTGTAAAGGGAAAGAAGAACACAGATCAGGCCAAGACTGCCTCCAGTCCCAGTATCAACAGCCCCAACTGTTCCCAGTGTGAAGCCAGCCACATGAGGATGCAGTCTATCATCACCAGTCAGTAAACCAGAATGGATAGAAGGGGGAGTCACTGATCCCTCTAAGACCACATCAAACTTGCCACATGGCGCCGCTTAACAATCAGCTAGTAGACCCTTATTTCTTAGCGTTGGGAGTACAGTTTTACCACTTGGTGATCCGGATCATTAATGCAAAGATGTTTTGTCTCATGTCTCCCTAATGTGACCACACTGTGTGAATGTGAGTGTGTGTGTTTCGAGAGAGGAACACAATCATTTCCATTTACTAAATGTCTCTTCTGATTAAGTTTTGACCACCCTCTGGCACCCCCCTCCCTGCCCCCCCTTGTATAAAAGTAGCTCCACCTCTACTTATTTCTCTTAAAGCGTCTCTCCTTTCGCCTCTTTGCACAGCGGGAACAGAACACAGAAAGTTTGCTTTGTTCAATCTAGACTTAAAATCCAAGTTGGAATTATGATGATGCCATTTTCTCTGTTTAATAACCTCTGCAGGGGTCTTCTCCATCCTCTTCTTATTAGGACTTATTTCCACCTCCCAACTTAAAAATCCCTCATTTGTTCCAGTTTCACCAGCTTGGATTCATCAACATTTATTTGTTTTTGGTGTAAATATTTTTCCCTCTCATATCTGTTCTGTTTGACTTCTTTATTTAGCAGTGGGCTGAAATTTCTGGCACTTTCTGCTTCCTATTAAATTATTAACAGATGGACTCGTTGGTAATTTTGAATGAGTGAAAAGCAGCTTTCAGCCATCCAGCACCTTTTTAATTACTGAATCTCTGGCATTTTTCTTGCTTTCTAAGTTTGCTGTCTTGTGTTTACTTCTTTTATTGCTCGATTGGGGGCCACCTGGATGTGTTTCCCTGCTTTGTATCCCTCCCTGTGGAGGTAGTTGCACAGTGAGCCTGAAGCAGCTAGAGCCATGAAGCCTGGCCGACACTGTACAGTTACAAAGTGTGTGTGTGTTTGTATTATCACTGTGTGCACTGAAGTGGAGCTTTGGGATAGAAGATGATAGGTCAGGAGATAAATTGCAAAAAGGTCAGGAAGTATAAAGGTGGCGAGGGGTTTGAGCACGCTTCCATGCTGATTTAGGGGGTTGGGATCTGAGATGATCTGAAGGGAGATAAATCAAGAAATGGTTAGAAAGCAGAAGGATGGGTGGGAGCGAGAGGGAGAGTCGACATGGCATCATCAGGCTGTGAAGAGATCCTCTCCCTGTTCATTCCCAGTTTCTATTGGCATTCTGTCATCCGTTTCCACACTAAAAGAGAAACAAAATGCATCGAAAAGAGAAGAAAGTGGGGATGTAAAAAGTGCATGTTGCACATTTGCAAAGCAAACCAATAGACGACTGACTCCCTGGGATGGAAGACAGGGAGGTGAGAAGGACACCGGGGGAGTTTCTGAAGGAGAAAAGCTTGATTTGAGGTGCTGCAGATGGATGAAAAGACCCTCCCCTCTGTCTTTCTCTTCCGCTCTGTATTTATCCTCCCTCCCGTCCATCTGATGCAGCGGAGGAGAAAGCGCATCCATTTCATCACGCCCGGCCTCACACAGAAAAACCTTCAGCGTTGTGTCTTGCTCTGCCTCACCTCCCTCTGCCACAACATTGCCTTGTGCCGCACAAGCGTTGATAAATTGCCACCACCTGCCTCATTTTTCACCGTCTCATCGTCAAACACACTGACACAAAACCGCTGCGCTTCGCACAGATACCAAGAACAAGGCTGAGCCTCAGGAATGAACGCTGTAATGATGGAAAGGACAAATGGTTTGGGAGATAACGAGGAGGGATATGGAGAAGGCAGACAGAGGCAGGAAGAGGTTTCATATCCCTTCATTTAGTTTTTATTGTAAAAACAACCATTTTGTTCCATAAAAGCTGTGTCTCACTTTAGTTGAAAGAGCATTTAAACAGACTTTAATGTACACACAGTCATGGCAAGGAAATGTATTTCTTTCTACTCTGAGGTTTTTATGTATCACAACATGGAAAATCTTCTGATCCTTATTGTCCTTATCGTCATCTTTTACATTGTTTGTTGAACTAAAACTAAGCAAACTTGCAGAAGCAGTGTGTCAAAAACTAAGTCGACCTCGTGGAACAAATTTAGGAGCAAGAGCTTAAAGTAATTATTTTCTAGATGATGTGAAAAGTCTTGCACAACGGCGGGGGAATTTTTGCTCAATCTTAATGGTAAAAGTAAAAAAAAGTGAGTAAAATTGTATTTAGAGGGCAGACTTCGCCAGATAAAAACCACAGAGCGCTGTGTATAGATTTACAATGTTGCTCCAGTTCATTGAGGTTTGCAGCATTTGTTTCTGGACATCTTGCTCAGTGTCCCACCACGGCACTGGTCTGTTTAGTCTGGGCTTTAACTGGGTCCTTCCCTTCTTTAGTAGATCTGCTGTTGTGTTTCCAGTTGTCCTGTTTTATGAGACATTGGTGTCAGACAGATGGCCTCAAGGTGTCCAGTTCCGGTTCTCTGAGGCCACCATCCTGATGGTTTTCAATGCATCCCAGCATCAACTTACCTGACTCAAATTAAGAACATCATAGGCTGCTGGAAGCATCTAATGGATGTCATCTGTGTTGGAACAGGGATACATCGAAAACCTGCAGGACAGCGGCCCTCCAGACTCTGTTCTGGTGGTGGATTCAGCTGCAGCTTTGCAAGCCTCCATTCCTCCATGTTCTTTTGAAATAGAAGAGACTTATTGCTGCAACCTTTCCATACTTGTTCAGTGTTTTTCCTCATTGTATTGTCACGGACTTTACCATTTAGCACACTGATGAGGCCTGAAGAGTTTCAGAATTAGCTCCTGGGTTTTTTCTAGTTTCACTAAGCATTCAGTGGTCTGTCCTTGGGCCGAACTTGCTGGGACATGTAGTTATGGGAAAATTGCCTGCTGTTTTCAAAGTCTTCCACCAGTGAATAATCGTTCTTTTTGTACGATAACCTTTGGAAATGGCTTTTCATAGACTGATAGGCAACAACAGTAGCTTCTCTGAGATGCTGATGTCTTTCCTCCTTATTGTTTTGTTCTGTGTATACATCACACTTGCAGTTGGTAGAAAAGATATAAGAGATGATAAAGAGTAAGCAGAAGCCAAAAAATCTCAAACAGGCTTATATCAGGGCTCCACCTAAAACAAACCAACTATAATAAAAATATGAAACTTAACAGCGAGATTGTAAAAACGAAGTAATGTTTAAATAAATACATGCATAGTCAAAGAAATAATCCTTTAGTCCCTGAATTTATTTATAGCTGCATTAAAACAAAATAGATACAGAAAAAAATCTTAGACAGAATTAAATATAAAATCTATATCTATATCTATATCTATCTATATATATATATATATATATATATATATATATATATATATATATATATATATATGTATATAATTACTAACAAATATAAACAAAGAAAACCATGAGTAATTAAAAAAATTAATAAGATAAATGAATACGTTATAAACCGTTAAAATAAAGAGGATTATCATAAATTTGTGGCAACGGGCATTAAGAAGTTAGAACATTTTACCTTAGTATTTAACACACTCATGTTGTAGCAGCAGGGCTAACTTCAGATTTTTTACAGGCACTTAATGAATTTAATTTGCTTTTCTATATATTTCTTTAAGAGCACCTGGATGCTGCTTTACCACTAAACTTTATGGAAGTAGTAAGAGTGGACCTAGTTTTTCCATCCTGCATGACTGCTGTTTATTTTTTATCAAATCAGTGATGACTGTGCAGCATGTAATGTGTTTATTTTAGGTTGTTGCTTTTATTTTTTTAACCTGGTAAAAACTGAGATAAATAATTCTTCACCACGTGCTGGTATGCAACATTTTATCATTTACATTTGTACTTCACGTTGTTTCAGTGTAACAGCTGCATTGTTGTGACTTCAGAACAGTTGGGGTGAAATCATGGAGTCATACTGTGTCACAGTTTCTTCTGTTGTTCCTCTGCTGTGGATTCTGACAGTCACCGCAGGGGACAACACAAGCAAAAGCTAAGCTAACTCCCCACTGCAGCAATACCATCATTTCCAGCAGCCATGAAACTGTAAATCACAGTTGCGTCGGGAGACTTGGATACATTCAGCAAACTGCTGCCCTCACAAGACCACGATATGGCAGGAGAAAGGTCCAGAGGTGACTCAAAGATGTGGAAAGACACATAGACGAGTAAATCGATTTTTCTTTACTGTCGTTGTGCTTTGACCTTTTCATCTGACTTTTTCTCTGCTGGTGAATGATGTCAGTGAGGGTGAGTTGCATTTTACCTGCCAGTTTGTGCACCAATGAGCTGCTCCATCCAAACATGGCTGCAAAGATCATGTATCTTCTGGGTTTTTAAAAAAAAATAAATAAATTTTTAAAATGTCAGTGTGTATTTGTGTAATTTGTGTGGTTTTTTTTTCACATTTCCAGTAAGAGTTTACAAATAAACATTCATAATATAGCAATAATTTTGATAAAGAAGCTGTCATGCTTGTGGAAGCAAATTCTAGGATGCTTGCTGCTTTTTTTTCTCCCAATGTTGGATAACATGACAAAGTCATCTTTCAATCATTACAGTTTGATCTTTCTTTAGGATTAATGACTAGGAGGGTTTCACCAATCTGTAAGAGTTTATTTTAACAGCTTAATGAAAAAAAGGCCTCATTGCAAAGAATCTGAACATATATATATATATATATATGTATATATAATTAGATAGATAGATAGATAGATAGATAGATACCAAATGCCTATAATTTCCACCTGTTGTCTATTCCATTCACAACAGCATGTGAAATTGATTGTCAATAAGTGTTGCTTCCTAAGTGGACAGTTTGAACCCTTCTGGGTTGGAGCTGGACACCACTCAGGCTACCAGCGGTTGAAAGATGACATGCAGCTGCATGTGATCACTGGTCAAATTTGGCAGGTGTCCAGAGAGAAAACTACAGAGAAACTACAGAAACTACAGAGTTTGACATGATTGTAGCAAAGTCACATGTTGAAGCAACATTAACTTAAGCAATCTTTACTTTGCGTAACAAGGTGTAATTTCAGACCACATGAATTACTATCTTACTGTGTTTACATCCATTCACCTATTCATCCATGTGATATAGAGGATGGCGGGTGAAAGTCCACTGTGGAGCAGGAGTAAAAGGGCCACAGAGCGACGAGCAAGTAAGGAAAACACTCTCAAAATCAACCTGGAAAGAAACAGGGAGTCAGTGGTGTTATGATGTGGTCGTTTGTGTTTTTTCCGTGGTTCAGGTTTCCTGTTTTATTTTGTAGTATTTCCTGTTTAGTTCCCTTGGTTCTTGTTTAGCTTCATAGATTTCCTATTGATTTAGTTCACCTGGGTTCATTTAGTTAATTTGTTTCACCTGGTCTTGTTTCAGTTCATTCCGTTCACCTGTTTCTTGTTTGGTTTTCCTGTGTATTTATACCCCTCAGTTTCATTCCTTGGTTGCTGGATCATTTTGTTGCGTGACTTTGTTGTAGTTAGTCCCTTGAGTGTCCTTTGTTAAAATAAATCCACTAGAATCTACATCCCTGTTTCCCTCATCTCTGCGTTTGGGTCCACACCTTCACCTTCCTCACCGCCACCTCATAACAAGTGGAAGGATGTCAAGACAAAGTGACTGGTGAACCTGACTGAGGCAACGAATGCCACCACTATTTTTCAGTTGGTATGTGTTCAAGGCTGCCTTTACCTACTGTTGGGTCCTTGGGCTGAGAAGTTTTGTAGGCCCTGTCCTGTCCCCCAAGTGTACAGAGTCTCATAGAAAATAATATCTAGGTTTACACTGACTTTTTTTCTTTGTTTAGCTGTATTGACAATAACATGACCATAATGAACCATAATGAATACAATAATGGATTAATAAATTATAATAGCAGCAACGGATAAAACGCTGAACCCTGTGAACCCATGCTTTGTCAACAGAAAAAGCTTAATCAACATTACTTTTCAGACACTGCAGCCAAAACATGTGAAAACCTGCTGAGGTTATCAATAAACACCCCACTGTCCTTTTTAAAAGCACTTTCTTCTGCTCTCTTTTGCACAGAAAGATATGATTTCTGAAAAAAACAAAGCAGTTTTGTCTTGGTTGCTTTGACTTCTCGTCAACAATATTACATTTTCCTTCCAAAAATCACTTGATTCAGACATATTTTGTTTCCTATTTGCTACTACTTGCTACCAGTTTGACAGTTTTTACACAAGTCTCGATTTCAACAGTAAAAACATAAAGTAAAGCAGATGTCCTTGTCTTAGGAGTACCTCAGCTTCACATTTGGTAAAGTGAAGCTTGGTCTTTGCTTGTATTCATTGGTTGTGGGAGGACAAATCAAGCCTGTGCACCAATGTTACAGCTATTTATTTTCTTAAAAATAAAAGAATAAATAATGTGCAAAATGTAATAATCCTGGCAACAACACACTCACATCGTTTTAGTAATAAAAGTTCAGTTTTCAAGCCTCCTTTGTCCTACCGGCCGCCTCATCACAAACTTCTCACTCGCTCTCAGTGGAAAATCAATTTGGCTTTTTTTTTCTTCCTTGTTTTGCCCAAAGCTTCTGAAGACAAATCAATCGAAGACGATCTATTGTATAATAAGGACGCGTCAGCCTTGGACCAGGCAAAAGGGGGGAACAGCGAACAGCAGTTATTAGATTTTCCTTGGAAGGGAAAAGAAGCTCAGCTGACAGGACCGGGGCTTTTGTTTTCATTGAGTGGTTGTTATGTGAAGTCCGTCCCTGCTTAATAACTCCATCATCGCTGCCAGCAGACTGCTGTGTGCCCACTTGTTAGTTGCCTGAGTCAGCAGCGATGCTCTGCTTCGTCAGAAGTGGGATTATTGCTCTCGGAAGCTTTTCCCACTGACTAGAGGCTTTAGATGTTAATGAGATTCCCACCGCCGCTTTGTTGGATAACATTGAACATTTGTGCTAAACTATTGAGGAAGTCTGTTTGCCAGATGTTTGCTGTTTCCATGGTCACAATGTTCACTGCTTATTGCCCTTTTTTCTTTTTTTTTTTTTACAAAGTCTTTTTAAACCCTTGCTTCACTTACTTCAATTCAGTGCAGGATGTTCCCAAAGCTGGATTAATGAGTACATTTTAAAAATATAATGAGCTGTAAGGCCTCCATAAAACCTTTTTCTCCAATCACTGTGTTTCACTAAAGATGTCTGGATAGAAATGAATCTCAGCAGTGTTGGTTTTAACAAACCAGTTTTTAGCTGCAGTTTAAAAATAATACATAAATAGGGACAATAGTTCAGATGAAAGTTAATTCTATTTAAAAGATTAACCATGCATCAAATCAGCTGGACTTTTCTGGAGTGGTATCGCTTGAGCTTAAAAATATGGAAACGGATCTGATGAAAATGCTTTAAAGCAGGGATGTTCCAATGTCGGTACTTATTGCTGCTTTCCTGGAGGTTTTAATCTGTCCTGCTTCAGAACACCTGAATCAGATTTATTAGCCTGAATTTAACAGCAAGCTGTAAAAGACATTTGGTTTTTATTGGGGTGTGTTGAAGCAGGGCAACTTCTTAAACCCACAGGACTGCATCACTCGAGGACTTGAACTGGACATCCTGAACACTCTGCTTCTGACTCAGTTTGATCACATACTGACATGCTTTATGTATGTCCCCGGAGCTGCTGTTGCCATGCAGTGACCTGAAACTCTGGGAGCACCATGTTGCAGCCGGTTTTGCTTCACATGGCAGGAATTACATGTCAATACACCTGCTATGCAAGAGGACACAATTGCAGGAGGTGAGGAAAAGGGGAAGGAGCAAGAGATAAGACAAGAGACAACATCAGATGAACTTTTACCAGCTGGAGAGTTTTCAGAGTGCATCTTCTGAGCTAGTCTTCATGTGGGGGAGCCGCACTGTGAAAATCTGGCAATGTTCAGCGGTGGTTCTTTGCCGGGGTGTAATGGTATACTTACTGATTTTCTGAGTTTTCGGTATGGAACGGGAACATACGGGGTTTCTGCTTTTTGCATATGCATTCATTCATTCATGCATTCATTCATTTTCCCAACTGCTTAGTCCAATGAGAGGTCACAGGGAAGCTGGAGCCTATCCCAGCAGTCTTTGGGTGAAAGGCAGGGTACATCCTGGACAGCTCACCAGTCCATCGCAGTTTTTGCACATGCTTCCTCCGTAAACGATGACGTTAATCGCAGACAAGCTTCTGGCTAGTGAAAATTATGGCTAGTTTTAAGAAGAAACTAGAGCTATAACACCTTCTTCTTGCATTATAATGTTCTGTTTGGGAGTGAGCGCTTCAACTCTCCAGTGATATATGTCAATGGTCAAAGACGAGTGGACAAGAGGAAAGTAGTCTGGCTGGACGAGTTGTGTTCCTCTGTGTTCCCCTATAGCCCTGCTGCTTATTTACGTGTAGTTGGAAGCGTGGTCTCACGAAAAACTTTGGACAAATACGAATCACAGAAAGAGTGAATGCCTTTTGGAAAAGTTATTAATTTATTTTTTGTGGGATGGCATTTCAGGATTTCTATTTGAAAAAGCCATTAAGAAGAACTTTAGTAAAGTAACAACAACATATACCACAAAATGTAGAATCAGAATCAGATTTATTGGCATTGAGCTAGCCTTCCGGCACAATGACATTCATTATTTTATTTTTTACAGCTTACATGCCATAAAAGTTTTTAAAAGAAAAAAGGCTGTTTTGTTTTAAGTTTAGGTGAGTTAGATTTATTTTTCTCTTGAAATGCTCGCTGCATTTCAGTCATTTTTTCGCTACTATGAGGTAGTTTTTCAAATGTTTCGATACAGAAATATATCTCAAAAGTGAAATGGAAAAACTTTATTTGCATTTATGTGCCCCTGAACATGACTTAAGGGGTCCCAGATCAACTCCAGTAAAGCAGCTGGTGCACTGGGAAGCGGCCTGGCTGCCGCTAGTCTGGGGATCCTGGCCCCCCGTCTGTGTAGGCTGTACTCTCTGCCTGCGCAGGCGGGGGGCTGCTTTCGGACTCTTGGGGCCTTGGGGCCCTCGCTCTGTCTGTCCAAAGTGAAATGGAAACACTTTCTTTGCTCTTATGTGCCCCTGAACATGACTTACATTAGGGGGGGCCAGATCATCTCAAATGTTGAAGGTGCGGGGGGTTGGACAGCCAGACACTCTCCGATGGTTTGATGAGACGTGTTGACAGCATCTGTCACCTGCTGACTCTCCTCTGCCTTTCTGGCGGTGGTGTTTCCGCAAAATAATGTTGTAAAACGTAAAAATATTTTATCTATTACAATTTCTACCTTATATTCCAGAAAATCCCTCTTTTTCCCTGCTGAACCATCATGGCAATGAGATCGATTAATATTTATCAGGGACGTTCGCCTGACCTTTTATAGCCAACATGTGGGCGTAACAAGACATTCCCTCAAATGCGCAAAATCTAATATTGATGCTGATTTATAAAGTGAAACAGGCGTGGGATGTTTGTGCGTACTGCTTTATAAATCAGGAAGTTATTTTGTGCCACATTTCCTGTTTTCCGTACGTACGCCATCTGTAGTCATCGTTGCTGTGCAGTTTTATAAATAAACCCCCTGACCTCTCTGTCCGAGTTAAAGCTGTAGCAGCAGCAATCTGGATGAGTTGCAGGTGTTTAATGCTTCTTTTAGGAAGTCCTGTTAAAAGACCATCACAGTAATCCAGTCTACTAGAAATAAATGCATGGATGAGTTTCTCCTGGTCTCCCTCTTGTTCTTTTATGGTGCTAGGAAGACCAGCCATACAATCAAACCCCCTTTGATTGATTTTTCACATCCATGACTTGCAGGAGAATCCAGCAGATGGACGTTTGTTATTTTCCCACTCTGTCTTCAGTATCACTCAAACGTTCCATTAACTGAAGTGGAAAAGCATTCGGAGAGTACAAACCTCCACCAAGGACCACAGTTCTCCCTATGTTGTCCAAACGGTGATCCAGATCACCACCAAAATTAAATCATATGAATTCTTCCTTTTCACATTTCCAACAACTCCTGAAACTTTCATGAAAGAATGTTTTAAGTTATCTTGAACACAAACAAGCAAACAAAAAACAGTAAAAACATGACTCCTTGGCGGAGGTAAAAACCTAAACTGGAGATTACCGGCACATGTGGTGGAACAGGTTCAGACTCTTCTGTTTTGCACCAAATGATTTGAAAGGTTTATGAACTTTTCTTAGTAACCTAAAGCATTCAAACTAAATCCTCATGATTGTCAGCGAACAAATCTGCAAGGTTGTGAGAAATGAATTCACTGTAGGACGTTATCTGCGGTATCTTACAGTGACGGGAAATATTTCACTTTGTGAGCAGGACTGGGATGAAGAACCACATCTGATGTAGATAAAGGAAAGAACCACAAACTGATTAAAATGTTATCAGTTAACACAAATACTAGCCTTGTAGTTAATTTATTTATTACCGGTAATAAAAATAGTTTCTAAATGCCCCAAAGTTTTTTTTCAGTCGATCATTTTATTGTTATATTTTAATAAAGTGAACAACAGAAAACAACACTAACACTGATCCTGTTCAAACATGTCAACATTTAAATGGGGCTTTTCTTGAGTGTTCAGATGAATGGGTAAATATTGGCAATAAAGAAAACAACCTTGCAGCCTGCTCCGTCTGCACGTGGACGTTATAATAGTCTGCTCTTTGTATTGATCCTGACTGAAACCTTCCGATGAAATCTTCTGAAACCTAAACAGTAAAACTATGCAAATGTTGCATCATGTTGTTGTTGGTTAAAAGATGAAAATCCCAGTTTTTAGGAGCAGAGATAATGTGCAGGATATTTCTGTTTTGCAATGAGGAGTAAAAAGTGGCTCCTAGGAGCAACAGGGAGGACCTCCAGCTGTGGCCCTGAGCTCACCACTGCTTTGTTACCTGACGCTGCAGATTACCAGACGACAAGTCAAAGGCTGATTGAAAATGACTCGTTCTGTGTGTTTGAACTGTGCTTTGTTTTTGGAAACTGGAAGTTTAATGAATAAAATCGTGTGTGTGTTTAGAAACATACATAGAAGCTGTCGTCTTCTAATTGCAAACGTTTGCACCGGGTTTACACAGGTCTGCTGTGGTGTGTTTAAAAGCTCTTCATGAATGCTTGTGTGTGTGTGAATGAGCCTAAACCTAACCCTGGTTGTGTGAAAGCCTGTAATTATTTTGTAAAAATGCTGTGAAATTGCATTTAGATGGTGCAGTTTTAAATACGAATCCTTTGATTTTATAATTATGTATTTTTAATTACATCAACATTATGCTCTAACTATATAAAGTTGAAGTGACTTGGAAACACTCTGGAGTTTATTTGCTTTTGAAAACTCCTTCAGACTGATTTCTTACCTCAGTGCATCTTAAAATATTTTCCATAATGATGACTCAGACTTCCCCAAAGCCCTGCTCACCTCCACCAAAGTGGAATCAAGTTAATGAAGCTTTATTAAGCAGGCTTAATATGTTTTATTGTCTTCAAGATGATATTAATGAAACTTTTCTTTTTAATCAATTTATTAAGAGTAAGAATTAATTTATGCTGCCAGAAATTAACCAAAGACTGTTTTAATTATCATTGGTCTTTATTTTTAGTCATGAACCATTTGTCTTTCCTTCTCTGCAAACCAGCATCTAGCAGAAAAAAAACACATGAAAGAACAGAAACCTCAAAACCACGAATGCATTAATGAGACCTGATCAAAGTCAGATTAAAAATAAAAACAGATCGCTCAGATAATTTGGTTCTTAAGCCTGAAATTAAAGCTGGATTCCAGGTTTGCTTTAGTTTCTCCTGAACATGTACGTTCTGTGTGATATACCTGCACATCTCTGCCAACCTCTTTCACATTATGATTATGTCAGCGAAACAGTAAGGATAAAATATTAATGTCAGAGCGAGAAAAAAAATTGTTTGGATTTGAAAATACTCTGCGAACAGCTGTGTCTTTTCTGTAGGCGGTCTCCGGGGAAAATAAAGAGTTTGTTTGGTTTTGTTTTCTGAAGCAACGGTTCAGAGAAATTGACAAGGAGGCCTTTTGTATTTACTGTTGCATATTTATCTCACTGTAATTATAACAAAAACAGATTAGACTATTAATGAACAAAGCAGAATATTACAAGTCAAAGCAATGACTTTCTATTTCTGTGAGCTCAGAGAAATAATATACTTCATCACTTTTATCAGGGAAATTAATATGAAAGCCATAAATGGTTAAAATAGTTTACGTAAAATAGATGCATGAAGGTGGGCAATTTTTTGTACTGTGCAGCATTAAATGCGGCATTATTTTGTTGAAAAACTGAAACAGTAAACATTCCCAAGTACATTTTTTAAAGGCGCATTTTTAAAACATTGTATGATAATAATAACTTCTTGTTACCAGAAGAAGAAACCATAAGAAACCTCATTTCAATTTTCTTTACATTTGTTGTTCAGAATATTTAAAACAGCTCGAGTTACATTTCTGAATCAGAACTTGTGTGACATTTCAAGAACAAACCAGCTGCACATTCATTTAATAAAACTGTGAACCATCATATTTGCTTGTGCATTCATGATATGGAAGTGATTTTGGTTTTCTTATGGATGTGAATACATTATTTAGCATTATCTTTTTTTTGTTCTTCTGTAAAATTGACATTGAGGGTTTTTTTTTTTTTTGTGTAATATTGTTTTACAAAAATGTAATTTTATTGAAGAAAAACCGAAATGCAGACATACAGAAGACAAAAAAATAAATAACTTAGTCGCAAGGAAAAGTCCTATAAATAAATAACAGGAAGGTGATCAAATCAAATCAAACTTTATTTGTATAGCGCTTTTCGTGCATAAAAATACAAAGTGCTTTACATGATAAAACAATTTACATAAAAATCGATAAAACACACACACACACACACACACACACACACACACACACACACACACACACACACACACACATACATCCATAGTACCCTCACTCGTGCCCTATTAGCCCCTATAACAGTTAAAAGAAGACAAAATCAGGCCAAACCAGCCTCATATTATTTGTCTGGTTTGTCCCTTTTTAGCTTCTCACTCCTTCCCACTCTGTTCTATAAACTGGAAGCTTTTTACAGCTAAATATTCTGAGAAACTCTTCTCAGAAAGGTAAATGAGTGAGCATGTAACATTTATCCAACATCTGAATTGAGTTAAAATCATTTTATACTTTGTCAGAAACATATTGATACAAATGTGACCAAACTATTTTAAAAAGCTTCAACAACACGTGGGTTGGAGGATGCAGCTCTGTCACGTGTTGGATTTAAATGTCAGCTTCCAAGGAAGATCATTTCACTTTGTTAAACCTCCGGTTAACCTGTCACCTAAACTCTCTCTTCCTTTCGGCATTAAACTCGTCTGCTCCCATCTCTGGTGAGACGGATCACGACACGAGGAGACGAACTGAACTAGTTCAACTCCAAAGTGGAAAAAGAAAAACTGCAGTTAAAGCTGGGGTAGGTAATCTTGCTCAGAGACTTTTTTTTTTTTTTTTTTACTATGGGTGAACTGGTTCATCGTCCTGATAGTAGTCTGTACATTTTGTAATCATAAACAATAAGAAATATAGTTAGACCCCTCAGTTTACTGTAAATCTGTAAAAACTCGGACCAATCCAAACGTTTGGGCCGAGTTGAAGTTGTTCATTCCTTATATTTCATAAGCTTCTCTACAGCTGAGAAATGCAGGAAGGATTTCCTGACCCGGCTCGGTTTATTAGCCTCTTCCCACTAAATAGAATAGAATAGAAAAAAGTACTTTATTAATCCCAACTTGGGAAATTTAGTAGTTCCAGCCTCCATGTACAATTGTGCTTATAGTCTCATTCGGACAGAGACGTTCTAAGAACTGCGTTCTGAGAACTAATAGCGTTCTAAGAACTGTCCTTCGCCAGAGAACCGTGTCACTTTGCATTCGGACATGAGTCGGAGACCCGATCGCTACCGATCTGACGCAACCATCTGCGACAGTGACGTGTTATTTTAGCGCCACTCAGCAACAAAACAAACCGCGAAGAGGAAAACACCACAAAGGAGCAAAAATGGAGAGCGACAAGGCCATCGTGTTCTTTGTGTGCTTTCGAACCCCCTCTGGATTTCCTCGGCTGAAAAAACGGCCAGCAGGGCTCTGACTTCGTCGTCCGTCCACTTATCAGCTGCGTTCTCCATGCTTCCGTAAACAGTGGTTTTTAAAAATGGCGGGGTCTGACGATGCGGAAATTAAGTAGCGGCGCTCAGCGCGAGGGCGTAGCTATCACCTACGTCAGCCTGCTTCGTCAGATGCGTTCCTACAGAACTAAGGAAAGACCCGGAAGTTGAGTAGGCGCTGAAATGGTTATAGGAACTCAGGGGCATGGTCCCTAAGTTCCGATCTGTCCGAATGCGCCAAAGAACTGAAAAGGTTACAGGAACGTCAAATGGTTCCTACAGTGGGAAAGAGGCTTATAACACAACAGCAGAACAGTATAAAATTAAAAAGTATTTGCAAAACAGTTGAGAGGAGGTAAATAACATTGGTAACATTCGTGATGTCATTTAAGATACAAGGAAGAAGCAAAAAGCCGACAAAGAGAAAATTATTGGTGGAAAAAGCTGCGAACTAGAAAAGCACTCAGACTGCAAACCTCCTCCACGGCATTTAAAAAGTTCCTGGGTCTAAACGGTGGTCCAGATCACCACCAAAATTAAATCAGTTCTTCCTTTCCAACAACTCCGGAAAATTTAATTAAAATCCATTCGTAACTTTTTGAGTTATCTTGAACACAAACAGAAAAACGCAGGTAAAAACACAACATCCTTGGCAGAGGTAAGAAAAAAGCTTTGGATCACGCAAGGAGCAAAACCAGAGGGGGAGGAGCCAATACAAGGTGCTACTTTCACATCCTGCTCGCTCCCCAACATTACCTCCCCCAGCTTTAACGGATGCTTGGCATCTTTACTTTTGGCTCTGGTTTCGTAGGACACTGCAGATCATAAGAGATGGTTGTATTTGTGTGTCATTTGTTCTCTTAAGATCTAAAACACATGATAAAATAAAGCACATAAATAAAACAGGAGGATATATGAAAAAAAAACATGTTTTTGCTCCTTTCCCTCTGTATTATCAGTCTGCGATTTGTTTTAAGCAGTGTTTCACTAAAATAAATTAAAAATCGCACAATTTGCTAAGTTTAGTTTCATTTTGACACATCTAAAAGTTGCATTTCAGAACCTTTGCAGGTTTTCTGTGACATTCCCTTTTTCTACAAATAACCCAGTATCTTCATTCATTCATTTATTTTCCAAACCGCTTCCGATTAAGTTGGACCCTATCCCAGCAATCATTAGGCAAGAGGAAGGGTACACTCTGGCAGGTCGCCAGTCCATCACAGGGCCAACTCAGTCTCTTTCTAAGTGTGTGCGTTATCATCATCTCGTCACTGCACAGTCATTAATTCAATACAAGCTCAAACCTGTACAAAATAGTTTAGGCTGGAACTGACAAGTGAACACTGGTGGGCATGGTCGTACATGTTTATGTTCATAAAGTGAACATAAATGTCACAGTTTCCTGCACACATGCTTCATGCAGAGTGGTAGGAGAGGCATGGCATGTCCACGGCAGCTGACCAGTCAGTGCAGAGTTTAATGGAGAGGTTGGTGTCTGTGACTTCTGCTTTTACAGGAAACATATAAATATGTCCTGCGACTTGGTGAAAGCCTGTCCAGCCAGACCAGGAATTGGAATAAGTGATATAGAAAACTGATAAATTGATCAACGTATCTGTAGACATTAGCTTTTGTTTGTCTGTTTGGATTGTTTTTGGGTTTTTTTTTGTCAGCTTTCCTACTAATGAGCAACAATGTCTCAGACAGATGTGGAAGACGTCCATGTTCTGTCTGTGCTGCTCAATCTTTTCAAGTTATTTTGGTCTCTTGTAGCAAAACCTGCTTTTTCTGCATCATTTCTGCCATCAGCAACGATGCATAGATTACATGAGCCAGATACCCAGCACACATTAACTAATCCGGGCACACCAGAAGACCTGCAGCCATTGCTGTGGTGTGTATGTCGGAGAGAAACAGATGGCAGTCTGACATTTTCCTAAAGAGGAAATCTAAATGACGTGTACATTTCTTGGGTTTTTGAACTGCTAAAAAAAACTTTAATTGTGGACAGAAAGTGAATGCAAAGAAAAAAGATTACTTCATGAAGATTGTTGCTGTCTGTTTAACACTGTTGGGTCAGCGCTGGACATTGTCTGTTGGTTGATGGTGGTGTGTTCATCAGGAGGAACAAACAGGGAGCAGAGGAGAAATCTATTCTGTCGTGGCCAAGGAAACACTGGATTTTATTCCCAGCAACAAAAATATTGTAAATTTTGATAAACAGTCGCCAACCTGACACTAAATTGTACATATTCATGTTGCCGTCCAGCTTAATGTAACATAACGGGTAACATTACTTAAGCTAGTTAATGCTAGCAGGCTAAGAAACAAGTGGCTTTGTGGCGGCTGTAGCTCAGGAGGAAGAGCAGTTGTCCTTCAACTGGTAAGTTGGGGGCTCAATTCCAGGCTTCCCCTGCCGAAGGGTCCGAGGGCAAGACACTGAACCCCAAACTGCCCCCTGATGTGCCTATCGGGGTATGAATGTGTTGAATGAGTGTGTGTGTGAATGGTTGAATGTGACAAGCAGTGTAAAGCACTTTGAGTGGTCTGTATGACTAGAAAAGCGCTATAGAAGTACAAGTCCATTTACCATTACTCAGGACGAAGGACTAAATTAGGAGGTTTTGTGAAAAGTAACATTATTTGCTCGAATCACAGTAATGGATTACGTACTGCAGCCTAAAGTCTATCCATCTGTTATCCAAACCACGTAATCCAATCAATGGTCTCGGGGTAGCTGGAGCCTATCCCAGCAGTCTCCGGGCGAGAGACGGGGTGCACCCTGGACAGCTCACCAGTCCATCACACACAAACAACCACTTACGCTCAGATTAGAGTAACTAATGCATGTCTTTGGATGGTGGGAGGAAGCCGGAGATCCTGGAGAGAACCCACGCATACATGGAGAACATGCATACTCCACACAGAAAGGCCACTGTGCTAACCATTATGCCACCGTGCAGCCCCAGCTTAATGTCATTGTACAAACTGCCAAATATCTGCAAACACAGAAAATAGCAAAAGTTTCTTTTTCTTTACCAGCTTCTGATGACTCATAGTGAGATTTGCTTTTATCTTCCAGTGTGGATTTTCAGTTATTAAAACCAGTTTCTGTGAGACGCAACATAGTTCACATATAACTTCTAGGTTCCCACGTAACATATATTCATCGATAACTACATACCACTCAGTCAAGTCCAGATATTCGTGCTCCTGTCCATGTTGGCAGATACAATTACGGTGTAATTAGGAGTGGCCAGCTCAGTAATAGGCACAAGATGGGACGACACAAAAAGGTTGCTGTATTTGGCCATACAAATGGTTCTTATGTCTTCAGGTGTGATGAAGATGTAGTTCACACATTTGGTGAGTCTTTGCAGAGTTTCATCGTCCGCTACAGGCCTGACATTCACACTTCCATCCAGTTTGCGTTTTCAGTCGGCATGGAGGCAGTTTTCATTTTGATATTGTGTAAATTTGTTTTGTTTTGTTATTTTAAATATGCACAGGGTTTTGCAAGGAAATGTTGTGTAATTTTTATGCATGCACACATCTTTGTCCACAAACACTTATCTTAATCTCTATGGAAATAATGGATGCAGCACATGCTTTCAAGCCCCTTAAATAATCACATGCTGATCTGCAGCATCAGCTTTTCATCTGTGCCTTGACTTCTCATCAGTGATTCTGTGAAGCGTCATTATCCCTCTCACACATGTATGCATGCTCGCCCACATTTCACAGCATTCTCCAGGGAGGAAGTGCGTATCGGGTTTGAATTTAGGCTCCCAAATATTTCTTTTTTATTTTACTTTCCAATATGCTGTCACTTTTAGTTGTTGCTATGAGGAAAATGCTCACACCTGTCTCTCTGCACACATATATTAGGTTACTTTAAGGATCCCACAGCCTCCGGTCTTTTCTCAGCACCATCCTCTGTGATGCCACCTCAATACAATCCTTCATAAGCTGTGTGTAAGTGGTGTGAGTGGTGGTGGCTTCTGCCGCTAAGATTCCCAAAGACACTGCAGCCAGTTCCAGGCATACTAGCCGCTGCAGTTTATTTGCATCAGGTAATTTGCAAAGTAAGTGCGTGATTTGTTGGTGAGGGAGTTGGTGAATCTGTCACATTAATGTTTGACTTCCACTTGAATGGCATCCAGATAAGTCTGTTTTTTTTTTCTGTGCATGCAAACAGCTGTTGTGTGAAGAAATTTGCAAATGCTACATAGAAGAGAAAGTGCATCCAAACAGTCTGTAGATGTAAATATTTGTTATTTAATGGGTGGTGGACACACGACTGCAATTAGGCACTTCATCTGCTTATCTCCTCTTCATCCAACCATGAGGCAACTGCTTTAATGTTAGACTCGCACAAACAAACATATTGTCCTTCCCTTTTAAGATGCATCATTGTAACATCTCAATCTTATTTGTTTTTGTTTGTGAGAAAATTGTTGCCAACGATGCAGCAAGTCTTACACATGTTTGTGAGGCTTTTGTAAAAAAAAAAGTGCGAACCAGACCGAAGGTGGAAGATGTGGTGGTGGAGTTTGCTGTCTTCTCTACAAAATACAAAATATTCAGCTCACTGTGTTTTCCTGTTTACTTTTCGTATGAATTAAAACCATAATTACAAAGAATTTTGCTACTCTTATTCCCTCTTTGAGTTTTTAATACCTAAAGGTTGGAATGGCACTGTAGCAACTGAGGCGTTGGCACTGCTATTATTTTCCCTGATTGCTTGTTGCAGGTGCTGTGTGATGTTACATCAGTAACATCTGGGTAAATGACAACAGGCTATACAGACAGATCATGAAAAAAAGAGAAGATTGTTCAGTCTCAAATCACAAGTCTGAGTTGAATCTCAAGTCAAAACTCAAGTCAGTGTCATGGTTCGTTCATGGTTGCTGCTTGCGTCACCTTATCGTTTGTGTGTGTGGTTGTGGGTATGTGTGTTAGCTGTGCAGACACTTACCAAAGTCTGCCATGACATTTTACTTTTAATCACTTAGTCATCATCAATAAGGCTCCGTGTTTATTTCTCCACTTAGCGCCCAGTCAGATGAGGACAGTTTCAGTCTGCAGAATCACAGTGCAACACTGCAGGTGTCTTCAGCCTTTACTTTTAACTGAATTCAAGTTGAGGGTAAGAGAAATAACTTGTGGACAAGTTCTTGCACATATGTTGTCCTGTCATGTTATGTTTGTGTTGTGTCTTTAGTTCCGGTTTTCTGTTTTTATTTAGTAGTTTTCCATGTTTAGTTTCCTCGTGTCTTATTTCCCGTTTTGCTTTCTCATTCATTAGATTCACCTGGACTCAGGTAGTTGATTCATTACACCTGTGTCTTGTTCTGTTTCTGTCTGCATTTATAGGCCTTGTTTCAGTTCTAGCTGCTGGTTCATTGTGTTTGTGTTTGCCTCATGAGTTAGTTTGTCCTTAGTCTGCCTGAGTTTAGCCTCCTGTATTGATGGCATAAGTGGAACGTTGGCGAGATCGAATCGTTGGGGACGATTGTTCCAATAAAAGAATTGATCTTTTGTATCGTTCGGAGCACATCACCACAGTGACACCTAGTGGCCAAAAAATATGATTTCATATTATTGAACACGATAAAATGGAACGTTTTGCCGTGTCCTGATGTATTTGGTCTGTTGTAACTTCTTTTGTTTGTTTGAGATGTCGGTATGGAAGTTTGGACTTCAGCATAATTTCAGTGTATTTCTGGATGGGAGAACATAGTTGGGGTCAAGTTTCTTTACAAAATTCCTGAAATCAAATCAAAGATACTTTATTTATCCCCGAGGGGAAATTCAAGGTTCAAGCCAGCTCGTCCAAGGTGTGATATACAGACATTTGACATTTATGACAAGTTTACAGAACCGAACTGAAGCTTAGCCCTTAGCAGCCAGTTTTACCGGCACCGCCTTATAAATTAGGGAAAGATGACATGAGTAAGGATGGGTGGGTGTTGAAAAAAAAAGAATTATCTGTACACTTCACCTATAGGGGGAACGTCCGCAGTTAAAAAGGGTTGTGGGTCCAATCAGGTCAGGTTGACCAGTGCCTCGTCCAATTCCTTTCGTCTTTCTGTCAGGAAACAACAAAAGCAAAGTGAGGAGGAGGAATGCTGATGAACACGTCTGCATTCTATAGCTAATATTAAAATTATTCTTTATATGCGAATGTAGATATAATAAATGTGTCTCTTTGTGCTCAGGTGTGAAATTTATTCATTCTAAATAGTAGGCTTAATTAAAGAGTAAACTGAAATGTGTAATAAATAAAATGAATTAATAATTACTTCTTGAATTAAATTTCTGATGCTGAATATAGTTACCGTACCATAAACGGAATCCTGGCTGGAATCAACACTGGGCAGGGTTTCCCAAGACTGATGGAGACATCAGGATGTTTTGTCCGCAGGTGTCTCCACATTGTTGTAGTTTTACATCAAATGTTGCATGCAATGCATTTAACCTATTTCTCGTCAGGAGCTCTAATCCCACACAGCTGGCCTGGGACGCTTAGTACTTCCTTCCATTGTAATCCAAATCTTAAAGAACGCTGAGAGAAGACAAAAAAAAAACAACTGTTTAGGAGAGATTTTAAATGTTTCACACACATCTCTGCCGCTAATCAGAAAAGACAAATAATATTGAATATCAGTATTTTAATTTTATGAAAATGTAATATATTTGTGAATGTAGTCAACATTTTCACTTTCTTTTATTTATTTAGTTGTTCCATTTTAGACACAAGATTGAAAAGATCGCTTTCACTAAGTTCTGACTAACGTGGCGCGGAACAACCGCAGCATTTCAAAGCGATTGATGACGTAATGGAACTCAATATGGAACAGTCACGTGACATCCATGTCTCAATCCAGATCTTGCCATCACTAGCCTTTTGGATTTCCATTTAGTTTAATAAAACGTCTTGATTCTGCATCCCTGGATCCCATCCCTGCATTTGGGTCCACACCTCCACCGTCACCGTGACAATATCCTGTGTCAAACGACTCTGCCTTAGGTACAGGTATTTACTTGTAAAATGTCCAGTTGATAGCAACAAAATACCTGGGTGAACACATCATTTTTTACTGATGGTGCTGCTCTCAAGGCATCCATAACTGTAGTAATTGGTGGAAAATAGTGCATAAAGTTTATCAGAAGTCATTTCTGTAATAGAGGTACAATTCAAGGCCATACTGAGAGAGATTCTATTCAGTAAAAAATCACAGATTTATTAAAGACAGAGTGAGTGGTTGGCTTTTGTCTCTCTATGTTGGCTCAGGTCAGCTTGCCTTTTGCCTGATAGCAGCTGGGATGGTCTCCAACACTGGTCTAAGTGGTTATAGGAGTATAGCATTTCAGATTTCTGAAATCAGTTTCGTTTTGGCTTTTTTAAAACGTTGTCTCTCATTACCACCACTTATCATTTTATGTGATTACGCGTTGCTCCTTTTTTGCATGTTTGTTACACCTTCCTCAGTCTCACCTCTCCTGCCCCAGTCCTTTCTGCTACCCACTGTCACAACATGGCGGTGAATCATATCACAATGACCCAATTAAAATTCAGAATGAGGTGGCTTCTCTTTTAAGCCACTGCCAGCCAAGCAGCTGCTTTGGATCAGAAACCATAAAAGGCACAGACAGACAGATGTAGAAATGAACTACAGATGTGTCCAGAACTGAATTTCTCCCTGTTCTTTGATTCTCTGTACTTGGAATTGCAGATTAGTTTGGATGCTGTAGATGTTTTCAAAGTGACAGCTCAGCCAGCTGAAACAGGCAGACAGGACAGAGGGATACTCCCAAATATCACATAAAAGTATGTTGGACAAACTGTCAGAGTCAGACAACCATCACAACAGTCAAGTGTTCCTTTCACTTTCACTTACTAAATGGGATTCAGGATTAGATTTTTTGCAAATGATTTCTCTTGGGGACGGACCAGTGGGTTTCAGCTTGCAAGCTGTTGATGTTAACACTGCCAGCAACACTGTGGTCTCTACTACTCACTTTGAGTTTGGTTTCTGTGTGTATAAAATCCTTTAGAGAATGTTTTTAAATGCTGCTTGGATCCGACTGTTCTCCTGTGAAATATATACATTGTCAGAGGTAATATATTTTCTATAGTCTAAACTAATATCCTTACACTGTAGCTGCCAACTTTATCTTAAATATGATCAATAGTACTGTCATTAGTAATATACAGTAGCTGCAGCTGAACGAACTTCTTAACTCACAACTAAATCCATATTTTAGCATCTCCCAGGTCTGCCCAAAACCACTGGGCGAGAGCCTCACAAGATGCCTCAAACCACAATCTAGTTGTTAAAAAAAGACACAATGTGCCCATTTTCTTTAGATTTACACAACTTCCTGCAGTCCTAATAAAGTACACTACCAGTCAAAAGTTTAGACACGCTTTCCCATTAAATTTAATGAAAAAATGTTTCCAAACTTTTCACTGGCAGTGCATCTCTGGTGTTCTTTGGTCAAAATAGCTCATAGAAGCTGTACCACAGCTAGTTTTCCATCTTGAACATGTATCTGTTTGGAGCAGCTGGTTTTAGTGATCCACTGGACTCCATCCCACCCCTCTTCTATGCGTTCTGCAGCATTTCAGATTGATAGTACTAAAAGCACATTATTACTCAATGAAAGAGCAAACAGTAGGTAGGCTGAGAGCTAGTACGTCCCACCTCCGCCCTCTTATCCATCCATTAATTTGTTGTTTTTACTGTTGACGCCAAAGCAGAAGAATTTCACCTTCTGTCCTCTGACATACAGCAGGATAATTTAAAGTTGAAGTGGGGGAGATAAAAACTGAATATTATTACAGTGTGATCCACTGAAAATCTGAACGGCACACTAAATGAGATACTTTCAATCCTTGGCAGCCACATTTACAGGTTAACCCAGCTTGTGGAAATTCCTCACGACAGCTCATCTTGAGGTTCAGAAGTATGTGTGTGTGGCCTCCATATACACTCCTTGCAGTGTCTGGGCATCCTCCTGATGAGAGGACCAATGCTCTCCTAGGGGGGGTTTCCTCCCAGAAATTGATCAGGGCATGATTGAAACCCAGGACAGTCTGTTGTGCGATGTAGTGGCGGTAGAATAGATTGAGTCCAGGTCTGGTGAATGGGCAGGACTTTCAGCCTTCTGTCATGCAGAACCTGCTCATGAGGAAAAGCATTGTCATGCAGCAGAGAGAACCCAGAACCCCTGCAGCAGCATATGCTCTGACTGTGGATCTGAGGATCTCATCCTGCTACCTAACAACCATCAGGGTATCTTTGGAGGTCTGTCTGACCCTCCAAGGATATGCTTTCCCAGATAATCACTGAGCTGTTGCAATGCCAGTCATGCTGAAGGATGTTGCAGGCTGCTGAACATTCTCCATGGCGTCTCCCCTCCACATCACCTGGTGGCACCATTATGCTCGCCATGTGCTGGGAAAAAGAGCAAATCATTTTGCCACAGAGTGTATTGATGTGACAATCTATAAAACTATAATTTTTTTTGGACATTGACTTCTAATTGTGTTTCCCGCTGTGGCCCCTCACATGAAGCTGATATTTAACAGTTTTTGTGCACATTTACTTGGACTGAATTTGCTCTGCCGCTGCAAGTACCTATCATCAATGTTTGGCCAAAAATGTCAGCTTGTATAAAATGTGCTGCTGGTGTAATTTTCAATCATGAAGTCACACGTTCTGAAACACTCAGCCTTTCATTGTGTCACTACACTGCAGATTTCAGCCACAAACACTGTGTTGTTTTTCTTTTCCTCTACAAGTCCATCAGCAGTTTGCATAGGTGGCAGGTATCTCCTGGGGACTGGATCAGCAGCAGGTGGCAGTTCTCTGTCAGATTGCCATGTCCTCGTCAGTCAGGTCACTGCTAACGTCACACACTGTAGGTCTAAGACCTGATGCTGCAGCAGCTCAGCTACTTCAACTTCCTTTTTATCACTGCTGACGTCTCAGCTGTTTTCTTACTTTGATCTGATGTTTCAGATGAGTAGCAAGTCATATCTACCTCAGATATGATACAACCAACCACATATTATTTAAAGTTTCATAGTGTCAGACCAACAAACTTTTCTCATAAAACACTTTTCTGTAGATTTGGTTTCATCTAAATCTTCGCACATTAAGCAATGAGGGAATATTCAACACAGAGGGAGTTTAATATGAGGCAGCTTAAGTCAGATGATCTGGTTTGTTAAAGGTTTAATAAAGACATGAGAACTCCAGCTTTGTATATATGGAGCAAAGAGAGGGGCATAAATTATATAACTGTGAATCATTAGATTTAAATGTGTAGAAACTTTCTGTATAAAGAAACTGAAATAATCAAATATGTAGAGAAAATCTACGAAAGCAAATAAAAAAATGTTCTTTCACACACTTTCTGAATACCGAGTAGATATTTAAAGACAAGTTGTATTTATGTAAATCTAATTTGTGAATGCAGAATTCCTTTGCAATTTCTATTTAAGTTTCATGCAAATGTTTTATGCACTCATAGTGAAAGAAAATGTGTTGTTGCAGGATGAGACATAAACACAGGAAGGAAATGATGCAGGCAAGAGTAAACAGAGCAAAAGCAATTTATTTTTCACTCTAAGAAAGAACGACAGCCTCCAAAAGGGCAAAACAAAGTGAGAAAATCATTCCATCAAACTTCACAAAAGCATGACTGTGTGGCAGTAGTTCTGTATTTAGCATGGCTTTTGCTGTTCAGATTGATGTATAGGTCAGAATTAAAGTCAAATGCAACTTATTTTAAAGTCTTTACAAATACTATTCCTGATTTTATTGATTAACAATTCAGACATCATTAACAATCAGTAGAAACTATATCTTTGTGCATATTTTAGTAATTTTTGTTATTGATCTGAACCTGAGAAGCTGTTTTCTTATATTATACACAAAATAATGTTTTAGTCCAAATGTGGGCAAGAACTGAGCACCAAGTGATCAGATGGTGTCATTAGACCCTGTTGTGGTGTTATGACAGATCCTCAAAGTGAAGAGGTCTGATCTGCTTGTTTGTATCCTAAAACACAACATGTGTGACGTTTCATCTCAACTGGCACCATGAGGGAAATTACCAACTTGAAGTCCTTGTCAAGTATGGTGTTTAAAGGTGCTCTATTGTGCTATTTCTACTTTTCTGAGCTTTCTACAGTGTTATTGTGTTGAATACTCATCAGACATATGAGCGGCGCCGTTCTTTTATCACCTAAACACGTTTGAGTTTTCTCACTCTCTACTTTCGGTTTCCATAGAAATGATTGGTTTTAGAGAGTTTTTTTCTACTTCAAAATTTTAGTTACGTGATTGGTCATCTTCAAGTTGTAAATGTTTACGAGAAGAAAGCCACACACACCTTCACTGCTCTGTATAACTACTTCTAGCAGTTGACCAATCAGATGCAGGACATAGGGTGGGGCTTTCTCTGTTCGCTTGTTTCTGGCAGAGGCTGATCTGAGCGGATCAATACAAAATGTAGGAAGGGGTTTCTAAAAAAAATGCTTGATTATTCCTTGCCCTTCTGGATTTGCACATTAAACTAAATTAGACTGATATGTGCACAATAAAGCCATTTTACAAGCCACAAAGTGCACATAAGAATTGAGGGCAGTGGGTCTCTGTGAGATCTGAATAATAAACACAACAGAGTGAACAGGTGTACAATAATAATAAACAACAATAAAACTGTTATTTAAAAAAAAAAAAACATACAATAAAAGTGAGAACAATAAACATAATTTAAAAAAAAAAAAGAGTTTTTAAATGAGCGAAGAACACCAAACAGCTTAGAAAAAAGAAAAATTAGTTTCTACTTTAGCCTTGAAGACATAGAGAAACTTTTCCAAAGCTTCAGAGCTGCTAGTTGTAGTCTCCCTCTGCCATCACAAAGAAACAACTCATGAAACTGTTTGGGTTTGTTGTTTCTTTGTTTTGCTTTTCTTTCTTTTTTTAAAAATTTTTTTTGGACCTGAACACATTTTGGAGTGCTGGCCTATGTCGATTCTATTCTACAGTCATTTAGCAGACGCTTTTATCCAAAGCGACTTACATATAAGAGTGAGAACAACACAAGCATGAAACCAAACAGTAGACGACATCACAGGAAGTGTAGTGGACTGCTGGAGTCAATTTGGAAGCAGGTCTTGACCAAGCGGCAACCTCCGGAGGTTAAAAGTGAAGCCTACGCTGAAGTACATAAAACTACAGTTCCCCCCTCATCCACTAGGGTCTCCAAAACAGAGCAAATCCCCATAGACTCCCATGTTAAAAACACCAACTTCACAGCAGAAATAAACATGTTTACAGCAGAAATAATCATGTTTACAGCCTGGTTCAATAATCCATTTTTGGTTAATAGGTCAGGTTTACCTTCAGGACAACTGTGGGGGGAGTGGATTTTTCCAACTCGCCCATTTAAAAGTGATTTAATCCCAAAGTTTGGCAAATTTAGGGGCATGTTCTTTTGATTGACAGGTACCAATCTCCTGCATGCCCCTGTCAGAAAAACGTAGAATAACTGCGGTTTTTAGCTGGTTAACAACGTGACTGTCCTCTGTTAGCTGGTTAGCTCCCGTTATCTCCGGGTTAGCTTTTAGCTACAGAAAGCTCGGAGTTCGCTCAATGTCAATCATCCACCATGACGCTCACAACCCCCCTCTCAGCTCCACCTCTTTGCCCATATATGTAGTTTCCAGGAGAAACGACGCACATGACGCTGCCAAGATGGCGACGGTAGGAACCGCCCACCGAGCTTCAATTCAGCTCTTCAGAAACTGATGGGTGACGTCACAGAGGCTCCGTCCATCCCTTTATATACAGTCTATGGTGTTGTCTCTCCTGGAAAATACAAAAATGGGCGAAGAGGGGCCCTGAGAGGGGCTGTGAGCGTCAGGGTGGGTGATTGACATGGAGCGAACTCCAAGCTGCCTGCACCTAAGAGCGAATCGAGCTAACCCTGAGACAACAGGAACTAACGGAGGTAAGTGGGCTAAAGCTAAGTCACATTGTTAAGCAGCTAAAAACCTCAGTTGTTATACATTCTTACTTGAAGCAGGAGATCAGGTACCTGTTAATCAAAAGGACACGCCCCTAAATATGCCAAATTTTGAGATTAAATTACTTTTGACAACTCGTCTACTTTGACTTGATACAAAGTTAAGTATCTGCCTAAATGTACGAGAGACCTAAAACGGCATAAACCTGTTTTTAGTGGCAAACTAAAACTGTGAAGTCATGAGTGAAAATATGCAGCTCTGCTGATTAAATCTAAACACAGATCTTTGGCTCCTGTCTTCACCTTCTCAATAAACGCGGACACATTTAAGGCCCATAAAGGCCAACCCTCACCAGACCCCCCCCTTCTCTTTCACACACACACTGACCCCATCCACTATGATTCATCTCTTCTGCAGTGTGAAGTGTAAAGTAGATTATTACCAGTGAAGGGCTGAAGATCTACTGCTCTCCTGCCTGCCCTGCAGAGGAAATGGGAAAATATTGCTAATGTTTACAACCCTGAGAGTGAGTGTGTGGGTTAATGGTATGTGCACTTGCAATGCCTGAAGCCTGACCAGCATGGCAAAGCAGTTCAAGGGCTTGTTTACCGTCAAGAAATGTGCTGACTTCAGGGGATTTTGTGTGCAAATCTTTCTGCTGCATGCATTTGCCTATGCGTCTGTTTGTGTCTGTGTGTGTGTGGATGGGTGTGGGGGTTGGGCATGGTTTTGCCATCATATGTAAATTTATATTTGCACGTTTAGTAGTTCCAGGAACCAGCTGTTGTTGAAGCCTATACGGTATGTTTGGTTTCTTTGTTTATCACACACATTGTTTTAAGAGGCGCTCAGAGGGTTGCAGTGCTGAAAGCCCATTTGCACATGTCATGTAAATTATAGATCAGTTTCATTACTTCCTAATGACTTGTAAGGTACATAACAGCTCTGAAGTCACCAATCTCCCAAGTAAATAAAATGTTTCCAAAAGAGCTCAGAGCAGCTTTGTCGAATCCCGTTGCATCCAGGTTGTAACAAGAAATACACTCAGACAGCATTTTGTCCCCAATACCATTTTTTTTAGTACTTTAGTGAAAATAAGTTTAGAATTGAACTTTAGAGAATAATTTAAAGAACTTTATTGCAATCTTTTGTTGAAGTGAAACTAAAAGGACTTAATATTCCTGAATGCAGAGTTTAACTAGTTTGGCTGAGCAGCTCCTGTAATATTTAATACTTTAGTGTGTTCAGTAAAATGAAATAAAGTAACTACGTATAAAAGTGTTTCTGGAGAGTTCAGTGACCCAGACAAAAAGATCCAGTCTGACTTTGTCTGAGCTGCTATTTTGTGTCTGCAGTTGTGTGTGTGTCTTTGTGTGTGTGTGTGTGTGTGTGTGTGTGTGTGTGTGTGTGTGTGTGTGTGTGTGTGTGTGTGTGTGACAGAAGGTGGGGCTGGTTTTATCACAGATATAAGCAACACACTGCTCAGACAGGTTGGTAGAGATGATGAAGCACCTTGATCCTGAAGGTCAGCATCCAACTTTTTAAGCTCTTTCTTGCTAAAAGTTTAAGAGCAAGATTCAAAATAAGTTACTAAATCAGTTTAAATGTTCTTAGAAAACATCACAGAAAGGAGACATGACACCGGGGATCCTCAGTCCTGGTCCTCGAGGGCCGGCGTTCTGCAGGTTTTAACTAGTGTTCCTGCTGGAGCACGCCTGACTCAGACCAGTTCTGCACATGTCTGCTAAATACACATTGATTTGAATCGGGTGTGTTTCAGAGGCAACGCTTGAAAAACCTGCAGGATGTCAGTCTGAGGAGGAGGATCCCTGTATTATACCCTTTTCTCACAAGATGACTCAATTTCTTGGTATCTAAATAAAATGTTTATGTAGCACTTTGTATAAAATAAGCCGGAGTAGCTTCTTTTTTCTCCATTTATTTACTCCTCAGTTCAAGTGGATAATTTTTTAAGGGGGAATGAAGTGATTTACTCCACTCCACCTGGGTCCTCTCTTCCTACATATCTACCTCTTTTGACATTTGCAGTACTGATGAAAGCTTGTTACATACTCCATGAGAAGCAAGAATCTCGAGGCTGCGAGAACAAAGGAATTATTTTTCGTCAGGTCCATTCATACTCCACGAGAAGCACGTCTGCAGCAGGGAGGGATCACTGCAGGGGGCGATGTCTGCTTTTATGTGCAATGCACCCAGTTGTTACCTCCGGTTGTTTTTTTTACCGGCTTTTGTCTGTTTGTGTACAAGATAACTCAAAAGGTTATGGACGGATTTTCATTAGATTTTCAGGAGTTGTTGGAAATGTAGTAAGAAAAAACTGATTAAGTTTTGGTGGTGATCTGGATCACAGTGTGGATCAAGGAATTTTTTAAAGGATTCCTTAACATTGTGCTTGGTGGAGGTTTCCGCTCTCTGAGTGCTTTTCTAGTTTCATATTTAACGAGCAACTTCGTCCGCGGCAGGGCTGGTTGTGCACGCGGCTACGTTCGTGTGTTTTAATGCCACATGTTGGAAAGTTGTTCTTACTTTCTCACCACCTCGATCAGCTGCAACAGTAAAAATGGAAGCGGCAACTGTCCGCTTCATGCTTTTTCCATGTTAACGACGCACACCTCAAATGTCGGACCCATCACACAATACTTCTTGGAGCCCCACAAGAAAAAAGTTCTGCCAGCATGATGTGTCTAGAAATGTCTTCAAACATGTCCTTAAGAACAAAATGATGTCATTTTTTTCTCGGGGCCTTGAGAACAAGAAAAAAGCTTCTCATGGAGTATGTAGCAAGCTTAACTCTTGGTACACATCGGTACTGCAGGAGAGAAGATGCATAAAACACTGAATGTTTTGGATCCATGTGGTCTAAAACTAAGACTAAATCCCAATCCTCTCTTTTTACACCTACCCCTTCCCCCTCCCCTAGTCCGAGCTAGTGTTTTTTTTTTTCTGCTGTTTTTTAGTGACTTCAGACACACAAATGTAAACTTTCAAACACACAATAAAGTTCATTTTTCAAAATATGTCCCCTTCAGTGTGTGATACAAGTTAAAACTGTTTTTATATCCGACTCATCTGGTTCAAATGAAGTGACCTCCTGAACAAAAACACATGTCAAGTTGTCCAATCTTTTTAACTCATTCATTTCAGCTTGGTCTGTTGAAGGAGGGAAACATAGAAAACATGCAGGGTGGAGGGTCCTGAGGATCGAGACAAAAACATTGTTTTGCATCCTGGAGCGGCAGAAAGAACAGTTTTACTGTAATTTACGAGAACTAATGTTAATGCCATAATTTTCAATGAACATGTCAGCAAATAGACTTGCCATTCTAATGGAGAGAAAAAGACAATCATCATTGTGGAAATGTAAGAACATTGCATGTCCATGTTTGTAGTACATTCAGTCTCTGTGTCCTCAAGATATTTGGAAAAAAGCTGGAGTGAGATGAAGGACATGGGTGCTATGAGATCATAGCCTAATAGCATTAAAAGCCAGTCCATAAAGAGCTTTGGACATCAGAGGCAAGATTTTGAGTTGAATCTGGTTCTGAAAACTAATAGTAACAAGATGATCAGAGACTGTGTCCTCATCTCTAACATCTTCTGAGTTACAATTTTATGATGATCTGTTTTAAAGTCTTTGATCATAGTTATTGGAATGATTTTTTTTTTTCCTTCACACCTCTGTAAACAACATATTCAGACACAAATGCCTTCCATTTAAAGATACTTTAACATGTTGGTTTTTAAAATACAAATCTACTCGGGCTGCACGGTGGTTAGCACTGTCGCCTCACAGCAGTAATGTCACTGGTTCAATAATGTCACTGGTTCAATAATGTCACTGGTTCAATCTTCGGAGGGGGGGGTACCCGACTGGTGGTCTTTCTGTGTGGAGTTCTCCATGCATGTTCTCCCTGTGTATGAGTGGGTTCTCTCCAGATTCTCCTGCTTTCTCCCGCCGTCCAAAGACCTGCATGTTAGGTTAATTGGTTACTGTAAATTGCCCGTAGTCTCTTTGTGTTTGGCCTGCGATGGACTGGCAACCTGTCCAGGGTGTACCCTGCCTCTTGCCCAAAGTTTGCTGAGATAGGCTCCAGCTCTCCCGCGATCATTCATTGGATTAAGTGGCTCGGATAATGAATGAATGAATGAATGAATATTTATTTAATTCGATCCAATTACCTACACACCGCTTGGCCGTCAACATCTCTCAGCTACTGCAGCTGTAGCAGGCATGACATGAGAAAAAGTTTGGTGCAAAGTCTGATAAAGAGGAAAGAAATGTGAAGAAGGTAAAGTTCTTCTTTGAGAAGATCTCTGTCAGGATTTTGTGGCCCAGTAACTTTTACCGTTTTGATCATTTGTTTACTCTGAGTTTCTGTTTCATTTCAGAAGTTAGATGTAGCAAAAACATCAATAATTTGGGACGTTTGCTTCCTTCTTCCTTCAAAGAGCTAAAGGCTGTCTCTCTTAAGAATGGTAAGATATTTCTTGACACACAGCTCAGGGCGAGTCTGACAGCAGACAAGGAGGACTGGAGCAAATACCAAGGCTGTTGATTAAACCTGAACACGCTGCAAAATGCCACGGAAAATCAGGATTTTCCATTGTGTCATGATTTAGTTGAGATATATGTTGTGCCAACCATGAAAATATTTATGTAAGTTTAAAAAAGAATCCATGCCTGTTCTTCTGCTTTCTAATATCCTACACATGTATCATCATGTTGTAATGAGAAAAGATCCATAATAGCCCGTTAGAGAAACTTCCTAAACTAATTTTGTGAGCCAAAATCCATCAAAGCTGCACTTGAAAGTGGTTGTTGGTTCATACATTCATTATTTATCTTTTATCAATCCCAACCTATAGACAACACATAGTCAGAGGCTGTGTCCGAATATATCCTCTGATCCCTAACCCCTCATTTACTACATACGGCTACACTCTATAATACACTACATAGTGCACTCATTATGTTGGACACATCCGAATCGCAGATCACGTGACCAACTGTCACCTCAGCAACCACCACGCATCGTTCCGAATCCGAACCAAACTCGTGAAAAATTTGTATTTTCTTAAATTGTATTTTATTCATTGTTTGTTGCATATTTATTAAACAAATAATGATATAAAATGAATCATCTATAGTCTTTTTCCGAACCTACTTTGATGTTCGCGTCACTTGCACCACTTTGAGTTCCTGCCCGCAATGCATTGTGGTCTATATTGACCCGTGTGATGACCATCGCTGCTCACTACTTTTCAAGATGCATTATGGGTAATTTTGAGTGCCCTAATCTTAGACATTCAGGCACCCCAAAAAATGGCATGAGCACCATAAATAGGCACTATGTAGGGATTAGGGTTTACATTCGGACACAGCCAGTCTTTTGCTGCAGGTGTGTGTTACAATCAGAATGAACACACTTACCAGTGAGGATATTTTTACTAGTAGTGTTTATTAAAAGAGACCAGATGGGATGATGGAAAAATAGATGGCTTAGTGGGAATAAGTCATTTCAATTTTTCAAAGAGTAATTTTTCAGGGTCATTGTGACATTTTATCCCCACATCTGTTTTAACAGGGCATACCAGAGCAACATTTTATGGTACTATATACTGAAATAACAGATTCTTCTCTGAAAGTAAAACCGTTATTTGCAATTCGTACATTAGCCTTAAGATTTGTATACATACGGGTACAAATCAATGATTTTCAGTGCTTTGTAACCACGTTCATTGTATGAAGAAAGAATGTGTAAATTCTGAACTTTTGAGAAAAATTTAAATAAAGGCAGAAAACAAGACAGACTTTTCTGGAAGATCCAAGCATCAGCAGTGGGGATGTCCATCCATCCACTTTCTGCTGCTTGTCTAGGCAATGATGCCATCAACTCTATTTACTTGATCATTTAAAGCCTTACCTCAGGGAAGGAGAAAAGTCCCATTTTTTTAATCTCATGTATTTATTTGACCCATTAACATGTTTTTTTTTTGTTGTTGTTGTTTTTTTTTAAATGAATTATTTCAGTAGCGGTATTATTTAGCATGATATGATAGGTCAAAATTATTGGTGTAATCTCTGATTCCTCTTATCTGTTAGGGGCCAGGAGACAATATCTCCTATATTTCACCAATGCTTCTATCATAAGGTGATGCAAAATCTCGAACATATAGAATATGTTCATTACTTTATTTTCAAATTAAATATTGCATCAAATGTCAGAATGAATTAATCTTAAAGATCTCTCAATATTATCTCTTTCCATAAAATAACAGATCAGTGCATTTTCCACACACAACAAAAACAAACATCTGCATGTGCAGCTTGTGCTGCTTTGTTTTCAGTTGCAGAGGGAAAGGGTTGAAGTGGGAAAGTATAGCAGAAGAGAAATTATCCTCCAAACAGATTTAGTAATCCATATTGGATGAATTTTTTTTTTTCATCATTGTCATTGTGGAGGATGTCTCACCGGATCGTGAGCCATGACATAAAAAGTTCCAGAGAAAGGAGACCCATCGGCTTTTTATGCTAAATGTTTAGTTGTTTGGTTAGATGATGTTAATGTTTAACGTTAGACGTCATGTTGAAATGATCTGTTTCTTAACATTTGCTTAATTTAATTTTGTAATTATGTACGACTCTGGGCGGGCTCACTTCATTCAGCCGTCTTCATTACACAGATGAGAAAAAATGTCCTTTCTGACCGATAGCTTTATGTTCACAACTAACTGGCTTGGCGTGAGGCTGATGTCTTTTAGTTGTCAGTGTGCAATGGTTTGTTAAAGAAACAGCATCTAGTTACAGACATCTGCTTTTGTGCACGGAGGTATGGTGGTTAGCACTGTTTCCTCATAGCAAGAAGGTCGCTGGTTGAAGCCTTAGCTTTGGGAAGGTTTGAACTGTGGCCATTCTGTGCGGAGTTTGCATTTTCCCCCCATGAATGCATGGATTCTTTTGGCGTACTGCAACTTTCTGAATTAGTGTTTACATGATACTGCAATCAGTTTAGGAAGAAGAAAATTCTAGCCTTATGAAACCAAATGAAAATCCTTTTGGTTTGACACTTTTCATTCAGAACGAGGTGCCTACATGGATCATTTTTATTCAGCTAGAGCTTTTAAAGCAATTGCAAGAGGTTTATTTGGCTCCATGTAAACGTAGCTACTGAGGGATCAAGCCATCAAGCTGAAAACATGAGTCCTACTCGGCCTTTTTGGCGTGTGGGACTCAAGAAGCAGCTGATGAATATCAACCGTTAAATGTAACAGTTTCTGCAGTCGCTGAGGCAAAAGTTTAGACATGGGAGGAGTTCAGGTCATGGAGAATTTCTTCCAAATGGCTTCAGTGAGTTTTCCAGCATTGTGACTGCATACACTCCAAGTGTGTGTGTTTGTTTTATCAACATATGTCTTGTATCAAGATGTGTGAAGCATCATGAATTTGAGAATCAGACAAAGAAAGAAGCAAATAGTAAAAAATTAAATGGAAATTGTACCTTTTTGTTAATTCTTTTGTGGATTCTCCTTTTATAACTAATCCTGACACCCTTACCTCCCACCAACTGATTTACTCATTACTGAATCCTCCAGAGAGATGTTGCTGTGTATTCTGTAAACTTTTCTTTCTCTCCCCATGCCCCCCCTCTCTTACGTTTCTCTCTTTCCCTCTCTGTCTTTCTCTCTCTCTTTCCCTCTCTGTCTTTCCCTTTCTCTCTCTCTCTCTCTCGCTCTCTCTCTCTCGCTAGTTTGAATGTGTTGCTGCATCAAATTTTAAATTTGTTCCCAATTTCTAAACATTAATAAACTGCTTAACTGAAATTAATTAACAATTACAGATCACATTTTTCTTCCTTTTTTTTTTTTTTTTTTAAAAAAAAGATTGACCTAAACATGTTAAAATGAGGTTTACACTGTGTTTAGAGGACGAACTAACGTAGAAAGACTTTTTTCTTCAAGGCTACCTACAGTGAGGAAGAAAAAGTAATCCTCTCTTCTTCAGCCTGTGCTGTTACCTGATACCTACAGGGATGATTTTGCAGGAAAAAAGCAATATGACCTCTGACAAGCTAGATAATGCTTATCAATAGCTACCATCCATGACATAATGTGTTCATAGCCATGACTAATATGTCTTATATTACCTGAACACAGAGTCCCTCCGGCGGCCGTGGACTCAGTATTGGACTCTTCCTTATTTTTTCCACTTTAAGAGAGACCTGGAGGAGCTTCTTGATGTTCACTTTCTTCCTGCTACAACTTTATTATGCTGCCTTATTACTGCCCGTTCAGCGTCTCAAGCAGCGCTGTAGCTTCCTGTAACATGATAACATCTCTCCATCTTCTACTCTTGATTTTATTTCTTTCTGTCTTTCATGCAGTCTCTGATTCTATTTTTTCTCCTTTGCACTGCTGCTCGGTGTTGCTCTCTTGTAGTTTACTTGCTGATGCTGATTGCCTCTGTAATGCGTTGAAAGCATCCTGGGTGGCTATTTGGAGCAAATTGCTTTGTGCTGTGTTACTATAGGGTCCAAACTAACTGGACTGGGGAGAAAGGCTGAAGCCTCTGCAGTTACAAGTAAAAAATAATGGCCAGGGCTGCTAATAAGCTTCACTGCTAGACTCCACGTTTGACTGTTGCAGCACATAAATAACTGTAGCATGATAGTATAATGTGTTGAATACTGTAGGATGGAGCCCCTTGGTATAAACGTACCTCTTCTTCTCCTCCACCTCTATTCTGTATGACCATATCTAGATACTTTCCTACAGATGAAATGGAAAAGGCTTTCTGGTGGTACAGAAATCAATGGCAAGCCTCAGCTTGTAGCAATGTTTGGTAAACAAAAAAAACATCTATGTGGTCGTTCTGGCGTGATTCAGTTACCTCATGGTTTCAGAGCATCCTAAAAAAAACAGCAAAAACATCTGATTTTATCTGTTTATGTGTCCTCCCCACTGGCATGTTTCCCTCTGTAAAAAACTAAAAATTCATAAATGTATTTGGATATCAAAAGATGTGCAGAAGAGTCTTTTCAATAAAGCAGATGCAAGTTTAAGCACAACCCTGACATGCATTTACCTTAGAATCTGCATGTTGATTTGCATATGTAAATATAATCTTTCTGTTATTTTAGAGAAGAGATTTTGGCTTCAGCAGCTACTTTAGTAAGTATACATAGTAAAATAATGCCTGTAGCCAGAGATTGGACTATAGTATAGTCTGTGTGGTTGGCTGAAAATAAACTTTCACTTTTTATCTTTACTTAAAAGGACAAATCTATTGGAATTCATGTATAAATCCAAATACAAGCCTTTCATCCACGCCCTCACAGGTGTGGATGAAAGTCAATCCTGTGAAGTGTGAAGGGCAGATCCACATTTAGAGGGTTCGGTCAGACTGCATCACATCAGATTTGTCTCATATGTCATCTGTAGCACCATCTGATCAGATATGTGTGGTAAATATAGGATTAACATCTGGATTCTTTTATCTTCAGTCTGTAAGGACTCATTGTCCTGTTGCATGGGACAGTTTCAGCCAAGCTTTCGCCTTCGGGCAGATGGCCTCACATTTGAGTCCAGAAAACTTCAGTATGGGTCGTGGGTGGTACTAGTTACTAAACAATCCAACACAGTAAGTTTATTTAACTTTTAACAACCATCGTATGTGCAAAATTTCCACAGCTGCACACCGTGGCATGATAGGTGATAACAGAACTCATCACATATCTCAGCAGGCATGCAGAGAAGTTTGTGTTCTGCTCTGTGACTGCAACATGTCCAGCTCCAAACGAAGACGAATCATCACGAAATGTTTGTTTGTGCTGACATGCTGCTTTTGGTTTTCTCCAAACCATGCAATGTGCATTATTACCAAATATCTTCACTCTGGTTTGACCAAAAGGCCTCATTCTACAACATATTCTTACAAATATTATTAAGCTGGTTCTTAAATTGTATTTAAGGTTTTGTTTCTCTTCGCCTGATGGATACCAAGTTAATGCCCTAAAATCCCCGGAAGGTCATGAGACTGAAGACGTGCAGAAAGATGGAGGCGACAGAGAAACAAAGGAAAAACAGGATGCCAGAAGAATGAATGGAAATAATTCAGATGAATAAAACCTCCAGCTGAGCCTCAAAGTCATCCCAGTTTTACACTTTTCACAGTCCTGTTGTCAGTCAGGCGGCACAGAAGCATCAGAACTCACACCAGCAGGTTCAGGGACAGCGTCTACCCACAAGCCATCAGGATACTGAACTGCTGAAATGTCTTTTTGTCATTTGCACAAGAAAATTTACATACAGAGCTCTGCACAACAATTTGAAAACCCTGTTTATAGTTTTATATTGTATTTTATATTCTAATACCTTAATTTATATTCTATTTTCCTATTTCTATAGTCTTATTTAATCAGGTATTTTGTGTAGTCACTATTTATGTGTAATGGTTGTTTCTGCATGCAGCGTGGAGGGGCTCCGAGTCTATTGCAGGAAATGATGTTCCATTGTTACCTGCATATGACAATAAAACATGAAACTTAAAGGTGGTCTGGTGTTGTTAACCAGGGCATCAGGGCTTAACCTCCATATCCTGATAAAACTAATCTGTATGATGAGGAATCACTGTTGTAGAATATATTCTGTGAGACCGAGGACTAGCGTCCTCCCTGAAAGGGGGAGAACGCAATCAGTCGGGGATTCTGGGAGTCGCAGATAACTTGAACATTTATGTAGTGATATTTTAGTGGATAAGTGAAGGGATCTGGCTAACTGGTTTAACTGTGAATGTGTTTACAGCAGGGGTGTCCAAAGTTGGTCCTCGAGGGCTGCTGTCCTGCAGGTTTCCCATGTATCCCTGTTCCACACACACCTGGCGTTCATTAAATGGATCCAACAGCCAATGAAGTTCTGCACAATGACTGATTAGTTTAAGTCAGGTATGTTGGAGTCGGGATGCATGGAAAACCTGCAGGATTGTGGCCCTCGAGGAAAGCCGGAAGCAACAGACATAAATCCCATCTGCACTGTGACGACCTCCTGAATGAAATGGATGATAACTGGTGCTTTCATATTGTTTTAAGACCGCAGAAAATTTCTTCTTTAATTTTTCAAAGAATTCAAACATATTCGTTCTTTTACTCGTCGAACTATCATGAACTTTAACATATAGGATGCTGAGGCCTGGAGAGTCTGAGATGTAGCTGTGTGGCTTTTTGTAGTGCCTCTAAGCATGCTATGACCTCCGGCTGGACATTTTGGGATGTCCATTCCTGTGGAGATTGTCAACTCTGAATGTAAATAAAAACAAAGTAGCTGAAAGTATGTTAGGTGTGACTGATAATTTGTTAGAACAACAGAAATATGTGAAGAAAGAAGCAAAGATATAGGAAGTAGCTGTATATTCAGAGCAGCAGGCTGTGGTATTGAAGCATTTAGGGAAGTTCAACTGGAAGTTGTCCAAGCATGTCCAGTTTAAAATGCGGTGCAAACACCGGGTTTCCACGCAGTACAGGGAGGAAGAAGGGCTTATACTGTTGGATGGTAATAATAATAATTCTTGAGGGCATTTTGTTTAATTCTCTATTCATTTTTTATATTTGTAAATATCTTTATGTAAATATGTGTGTTTATCTATTATTTGTTCATTTACTTTTGGTTTTTTTTTGTTTTTTTTTAGTTTTCAGTTCATTCTTTTGTGTTACTAGCACACGTTCGAAATTACATAAAAAGAAAATTAAAGAAAGAAAAAAAAGTTTTCTAGCTGTGAAGATTAATGAAATTTTTGGGAAAGCTTTAAAATGGAAAGAAAATGTGCTTTCTTCCTTATTTCTTACATGACAGTAACTACGACATGCTTGTAATGCAGCTTTGCACCGGTAGGTCCTTTATGTCTGTTTAAACAGAGGCTTCCTTCCACACCAAACACGGAGGATGTAGCTTCGTTTTGCATCGTGTTTTTTTTTCCCATTGCCTGCATGTAGCATCATAAATTTCCTCAGCACTGAGACAATCACCTGTCTGACGCCATCAATGTGTCACATTGATTAAATAAATAGCAGACCTCCTCTAAAAGAGGAAACAATTCTATTTAATCTGTTTTTAAAGTATCTAGATAAAATATGATAAATAAATGAGAAACTGATTTAGCTTGTCACTCACACCAGTGAGCATGTCATATTTAATTTGACTGTTTTTAGAGCTCAGCATGTCATCATCATCTTCACTTTGCAGCTCTGACTTTAAGTGTTACTCGTTGAGCTGAAAGTGAGAAGAGCTTGTGTAAAGCAGAACCCACAGCTTGCTTTGGGCTGTTCAGATTAGCTTTTAGCTCAGTTCTCTGGGATGCTTCTGAGAAAAACATCAGCTCTGGCTGGACGTTGCAGATGTTGTTTTTAGTGCTCTGAGCTGAGCGCATCCTCTGAAAGGTGAATAACTTTGTTTTTCAGGTGACCACCACTAACTCTGAACACTAAAAAAAAGGGCACCTTGTTGTGTTTTTTTTTTTATTTAGAAAATGTTGACTTATTAGAATAGTTTTTCTTCCACTAAATGATTTGTTCTTTGTCTCCTCTGCTCTTCTGCCAGGTTGCAAATGATGCAGCAAAGGATCTGGAGATAAAGACCAGAAGTCTCAGAAGACCCCTTAAAAGACCACGTGTGTGTTTGTGTGTGTGTGCACCCGTGTAGCAACATTTAATAGTGCAGCTATTGTAGTCTGTGCCAAGAAGAAAGTGTCAGATTAGCTGCATCTTTTTATGCACTCGCCCCATATCTGCACTGGATATGGGTCAGACTGAATCTTTTTATACGCTGTTCTCATTACCTTTTTGGGTCACTCAGCTTTTTGTACTGGGAGTCCTGGAAATAAATCATGAATGTCCCTGATTTGCCAGAGTGCTGGTCATTTATTAATATCCGTGAGGTGAGAATGGTGTTTAAATTGGAATTATACAGAGAAGTATAATGGTTGCTGGTGGGAACACTCGTCTACACAAGCATTACAAGCCGCGCTGTGTGTTTGCAGTCACCGGGTGTCTCTCTTGAAATGAATCAGATTTGGCCGTACACGCCGCTGTGCCAGGTTGGTCCCAGAGAGGCAAGCGGAAGAGAAAGGGTAGGGGGGGAGGGGGCTGACTCTGCAGGGATGGTGGCTAGAAATAGAAATGGTCAGATGGAGCAGTATTGATCAGCAGGAAGGGTCAGAGCATCAGCTGGGGGAGATCACAGGTTGCTCTGAGCGATGAGCGAATCTTAGGAAACTGATCGGGACCTTTACTGCACATGTGCACTGGATGGATTGTGACAGGTGAGAAAAAAAGACAAGATTGTGTCTTGTCTGTAATAAATCAGTGAACAAATATCACAGGATGCCCAGCGACTGAGTCAAAGAAGAAACAAGGAGTCATTTTTCTTAACAGCATTCTTGGTCTAACAATTCCTGAAAAGTTTAAGGCACAGTCAAAATGTTTCACCACATATATATATATATATATATATATATATATATATATATATATATATATATATATATATATATATATATATATATATATATATTTGGAATTACAGCGTTTGATGTAGCTTTGCATCCTTAAACCTGGTCAAGGAGTGTAAATTAAACTAATGAGCAACTTTAATGAAAGTAATGAGACCCCAAGGACCCAAATTCAGTCTCTGACTCAGGAGTCTGTCGTGGCATGTGTGTATTTCATGTGTTGGATTAGTTTTTCTTCCATCTTTTCTAGGTTTACATTTCTTTTCAAGTTAGAGTTCTAGTCGGATTTCACTTCCTTTTTCTTTCATTTGCAGTTTATTCATTAATGTGGTCTGTTGGGTTTCCTGCTCTTTGTTCATCATTAGCCCCTCATTCTTCATCAGCGGCAGGTTTTACTTTGCTTCAACCTAACCTAAGTAGTTGTTTTATTTCTTGCTGCTTGCCTCTGGAATCTTAAGTTTCAGTCAGTCCATCCATCTGTCAGTCATGGGCCTTTACTGGAGTTTTCTTTGTTTTTAGTTATAGCTTTAGCTTAACTGTAGTGATGGAGGAGCAACTTGTTTACATCCCAGCAGGAGGATATTCAGCCCTCCTCTAGACTCCCCATAAAGTTTAGTTTCTGGTCCATCCTGTCTTTGCAACAGCTTGTATTTGTTCTTCAGTTAAATTCTTAGTTATGTCGGCCCAGCTATTCCAGCACAACAAAATAATTCCAGTACAACGCGTCCCAGATTAGACTAAACAACATACATGACATAAACAGGATCAGTCTTGAATTATTTATGTGATAATCTTTTGTTTTATTCACTTATTTTCTTTACATTTATCGTACTGCCTGTGGTCGGCTTTCCTGTTTTTTAAGTGCTTTAGAAGTAATGCAATGTCATGGCATTTTATGGCACGGTGTGGCATGGTATGGTATGTTTAGTCAAAACATGTCTACAGTGGTTTACTGGAACAGGATGTAATCTTTTTAACACTTGACTTTGCAACAGACTTCTAGATTTCACTGCTCCTACAAGCCATGACAGAATCATTTACTTCTTACTGTAGGAGTAAGCAGGTTAGTTAGACATTGCAGCTTACAGTAGAAGCCCTCCTTTTCTTCTTTAATACCGTTATCAGGCAAAGTGAACATTTTTCAGCTGTTTTTCAGCTGTAAAAGTAACTGATTTCTTCCACTGATGCATGTGTCGTGTATCAGTGGAAGCTTGATGATTGCCAAACCTTGTTTTGATCAAAGACTTTGAAAGCTTTGAAAGAAGTCTTACCTCCTCACACACCTGGTTCCCGCTGTGACATCCATGAACGCTACTTTATTTCATATCACAAAAGAGTACGAATCAAACAAATTAAATTCTGATGGACTTTTAGCTGTAAAATCCAGTTTTATTTCTTCTGCAGAACTTCAGGCTGGAAGTCTGTTCTGGTTCAGCCTGACTGGTCTGTGAGGAACTGACACTCAGAGACTCTGACAGCTTCTTACTCTTCAGCAGTTCGGTTTGCAGTTTTCCCATCTGCAAACACACCATCTTCTCTACCATCTCCTCACTAACACCCAGAGGCCCAGAGCTGTTGGAACTTGGGTTGATATCTTTTCTTTTTGGTTATTTAGAGCAGGATGATTCTGACAGAGGGCAGCGATCCTGCTGTCCTCTGACAGCTTTTCTGTCTTCATTTTTATCCTTTTACAATCTCCAGAAAAGTAACATCTGTTCAGAGGTTTACAGACGTTTCTCAGCCTTAGGATTGACCTTTTAATTACCTCAATTTGTGTGTGAAAAAGCTTTTTCTTCTTTTCTATTTGCTCCTTTGCTGACCTTTGTGGTCCCCCAAATATGTGGCATAACTTTACAGATTTGAGACAAATGGTCAAAAATACTAAACTATTGCAAATCTTTCTAAATTATTGCTATTTCTGTAGGTTTTTGTCCTTTTAACTTTTTTGGCTATTAAGTGAAAGACTGAAGAAATGATAATAAGCCACAAAAAAATATTAGGCAATATATTTTCCAAAAGAAAAATATTTTTATTTTGATTTGCAATGAAGCACTTAATCCCTTTTAATGCACAAGAAACAACAAAATTACGTTGGTGAACATGTCTGATAACAAGGGAGCTTTATAATTACATTTTTTTTTTAACATGTCCTGTCCAGCATCTCAGCATACAGAACACCAATCTGCATGCCAGATAGTTTTTGCAAGACAGATTTGCTCTGTCAAGGGAGAGATCTCATGTATATAGCTGCCCTTGATAATCTGAATATTTTTATTATTATACTTATTTTATTTTATTTTTTTGTAATCATCATCAGTCTTGATATGGCCGTGCAGGGGAAGAGGAAAAAGAAGAAGTTGAAGGAAGAGAAAGAGAGAGAGAAAAGCTTAGCATGTCTAAGGTGCTAAAGTCACAGTATTTGCAATGCAATATAAACTACTACAGTACTGCAATACAACCAGACATAAGTAGAATAGTGACAGTATGCGAGCTTTACCATTACAACCGACATCATAGAAAAACTTTTTGAAAGATTTCGGCAATCTGCTACACAAATGAAGTTGTTGCCAAAAATGCAGGTACAGGCAAGAAATTCAGCACAACCACAGCACAGCCATTGTTGTTGCTGTTGTTGTTGTTAGAAACATTATCATGCACCCACAAAAATAAGCATTTAAAACCAAAATTATCATTGATCCATTCTCTGCCGCTTATCTGGGGTCGGGTTACAGGAGCAGCAGCCTAAGCAGGGAAGCCCAGACTTCCCTTTTCCTCAGCTACATTTGCCAACTTTGTGGAGGGGATCCCGAGGCGTTCCCAGGCCAGCCGAGAGATATAATCCCTCCAGCGTGTCCTGGGTCTAACCCGGAGTCTCCTCCCGCAGGGACGTGCCTGAAACACCTCACCAGGGAGGCGTCCAGGAGGCATCCTGACCAGATGCCCGAGCCACCTCAACGGGCTCCTCTCTCATCGAGAGGAGCAGCGGCTCTACTCTGAGCCCCACCTGGAGGACAGAGCTCCTTACCCTATCTCTAAGGGAGAGCCCGGGCACCCTGCGGAGGAAACTCATTTCAGCCGCCTGCATGCAAGATCTCATTCTTTCGTTCAAGACCAAGCAGCAACCTCCGGCGGTTAAAATTGAAGCCTATGCAGAAGGGCATAAAGCTGCAGTTCCCCCTTCATCCGCTAGGGGCTGCAAAACAGAGAAAATCTCCATAGACTCCCATGTTAAAAAGGCCAAATTCACGGCAGAAATAAACATGTTTACAGCCTGGTTCAAAAATCCATTTTCAGTTTATAGCTCAGGTTTACCTTCATGACAACTGTGGGGGGAGTGAATTTTTTTCTAACTCGCCCATTTTAAAGTAATTTAATCTTGAAGTTCGGCAAATTTAGGGGCGTGTCCTTCTGATTGACAGGTACCAATCTCTGGCTTCAAGTAAGAAAAACGTAGAACAACCGCGGTTTTTAGCCGGTTAACAATGTGACTTAGCTTTAGCCCGCTTACCTCTGTTAGCTGGGTAGCTCCCTTTATCTCGGGGTTAGCTCGGTTAGCTTTTAGCTACAGAAAGTTCGGAGTTCACTCGATGTCAATCATCCGCCATGACGCTCACGGCTCCCCTATCAGCTCCACCTCTTTGCCCATATTTGTATTTTCCAGGCGAGACGATGCACATGACGCTGCCAACATGGCGACGGTAGGAACCGCCTATCGAGCTTCAATTCAGCTCTTCAGAAACCTATGGGTGACATCACGGAGACTCCGTCCATCTCTTTATATACAGTCTATGCTCAAGACCCACAGCTCATGACCATAGGGGAGGGTAGGAACGTAGATCGACTGGTAAATTGAGAGCCTCGCCTTCTGGCTCAGCTCCTTCTTCACCACGACAGACGACGCAGAATCCGCATTACTGCAGAAGCTGCACCGATCTGCCTGTCAATCTCACGCTCCATCCTTCCCTCACTCATGAACAAGACCCCAAGATATTTAAACTCCTCCGCTTGAGGCAGAACCCGACGCCCGACCCGGAGAGGGCAATCCACCCTATTCCGGCTGAGGACCATGGTCTCAGATTCGGAGGTCCTGAATCTCATCCCAGCCGCTTCACATCCGGCTGCAAATTGCTCAAGCGAGAGCTCGAGATCACGGCCAGATGAAGCCAACAGGACCACGTCATCCACAAAAAGCAGAGACCCAATCCTGGGTCCACCAAGCCAGATCCCCTCAACACCTTGGCTGCACCTAGAAATTCTGTCCATAAAAGTTATGAACAGAATTGGTGATAAAGGGAAGCCTTGGCAGAGTCCAGCCCTCACTGCAAACGAATCCAACACAAGAGTGTCCGGTACCCCATACTCCCAGAGTACCCCCCACAGGAGCCCCCGGGGGACATGGTTGAACACCTTCTCCAAGTCCACAGAGCACATGTAGACTGGTTGGGCAAACTCCTATGTCCCCTTTAGGAACTCAAAGAAGGTATAGAGCTGGTCCACTTTCCAGGACAAAAACCACACTGCTCCTCCTCGATCTGAGATTTGACTACCTGACGGACCCTCCTCTCCAGGATCTCCTCTTAATAGGGAGGCTGAGGAGTGTGATTCCCCTGTAGTTGGAGCACACCCTCTGGTCCCCCTTCTGAAAAAGGGGGACCACCACCCCAGTCTGCCAGTCCAGAGGCACTGTCCCCGATGTCCACGTGATGCTGCAGAGACGTGTCAGCCAGAACAGCCCCACAGCATCCAGAGGTTAAAGAAACTGCGGGTGAAACTTCTTACGTCATAATATGATACGTTACACACGTTATAATATGTAGAGTCCCATTTTATTGATATTGATGATAGCTCTATGCTTCTTTACAATATAAGATCTTTATCTCAGAGCATTTCTGGTTTCTTATCTGCCTTAGCTGTCATCCCTTTCCAAAGCACACACACACATGTACATGAACGATGTCAGAGAAAACCTGGTTCGTCTCACCAGGCCAACATCTCCCGCTGACAGGTGGTGACCAGGTCAGCATGGACACTGCAGCTCCACAGTTCCTACATCTGTGCCACAGTATTTTCTGAGGGTATCAGACCCCACAAAGCATGAATGAGCTGTGGCAGGAACCGATGCAGACTTTTTACTGCTTTGGAACAGAATCTGAGTCCTCTGTTGCTTGATATGTTTTCTGTAAAACACTAACATGGTTTCTTTGATATGTTGGAGGCTGCATGAAGACGCTTTGTCACAGATACTTAACTGTTCGCAATCACAGAAGCAATGTGCAAATTTAGGCTTTTCTTTAGTCATGAGCCAAAACAATTTCCAATTCTCTTAGATGAATGACTTCCAAGAGAATGAAGAGATAAAGTGCATTTGGTCCCCTTTATCCCACGGGTTCCATCCAGCTGATTTCTCGCTACTTGGTTTAACCATCAAACAGTGTTTCATGTGGTCCCCAGCTCCTCACAAGCTGAGGGTTAGTCATTAAATATTAGTTGTCTGTGTTTCTCTCCTGCAGCAGTAACAGCACACCTGTAGGCCTCCTGGTTGTTTTTATCTGGATGGAGATTAAAGGGCCCAAGACAGAAGATGGGCTGATAAACCACACCTCCTGCTTTTTGTGCCTTCCTTGCTGAAGACAGGAACTCTTTGATCCATCTCCTTGGGACATTTTGCTCTTATGTACAAATGAATGCATGTTTATGTATTGTATAGTGTATTAGTGTGTATGCGGGCAGCGGTTAGGAAAAAACCCTGAGGTGAGGCGCATGATTTGATGCTAGAAATTCATCTGCATTTTGCTCTGTGCTCGTAGTGTGCATCCTGTTGTGGTGTCCTTCTTCACCTCTGTGGAGCTGCAGTATCCTTCTCTTTAACAACGTCATTTCAGGATGTTCTGTATTTCAGATAAGCAAATCCAGTTTCCAAAATGTATTGATAAACAGAAGAGCATTTAGGAGGAGATTCATTGTCTTCTTTTTTCCAATATAAACATGAATCTCAGGAGTAAAATGCAACACAGACAAAGCAATGAAACCATAAACAAACACAGTAGAGTCACAATTTGGACATGTAAGCAAAACATTGAACACAAGTTCAAAGTAACGCAGTGAATAGAACGCAGTAAAAAAACAAACAAAAAGAAGCCACAAAGTGAATTAATAAATAAAAGCACAAAGAAAGAAGCACAACTGGACATAAAACTTGCAGGAAATTTAAAATGATAAAGAAAAGCTGTAGAAAATATGCATTATGCATTGAAACCATAACGTGGTTTCTGAAAAATGTGTTTTCCAAGTGATGTGTCTGTTTGTCTGTTTTTCTGTTTGCTTGTCTTTTTGTTTACTGGAGTTCTCAAAGTTGTGTTTTTCTTTCTTCTTGCACTTCGTAAAAGTTTATGTCTTTTGTCTTTTTGTTGTATTATTGTTCTGTTCAGTGTTGTTGAGCTTCGGACCTGCAGGGCAGAAGCAGAATTAAACCAGTCTTCCAAACAAAGCAACGTGTTTTCACTGTGATCTGAGACGTCCCTTTTGAGCATTTCCTGTCAGGATTCATCCGCCACAGTGACATTCTTCATCCAGTCTATGAAATGCAGTCTGTATCCATAAACATCTTAGATTCAATAACTGGCTTTGGTATAAAAACTCCCCCTTCAGTTATTTTATCCTCCACTATTATTGGAGGTATTACTTTTTAATGTTGTTTCTCTTCATGATGTGTTGGACGTTTCTGCTAACACTCAGTTCATGTCTCCAAGCAAGGTTCATGTCCCCCCCTCCAAAAAAAAAATTCTCTCAAATGACAGACTACAGCTTTAGTGAATGATAGTAAAAACCTTGATACTGTTTGTCTACATGAAGGTCAGTCGTGGCTTCAGTTATATGGAAACCAGTGTGGACTCCTAAAAATCTCATAAGCAAGTGTACACAGCAGAAAAGACCAGAGGATGGAGTTTATATGAGTGTTTGAGCTACCTGTGTGTGGTTAGAGGGGCGTGAAGGATTTCTGCAATGTGCACATGGCTAAAGGTGTCTTTCAAAGACAAAGTTGCAGTAATTGGGGTTTTGGGAGACTTTGATGGGGAACCAGTTGACCTTTAATCAGATTTGTGCTGCAGAGCATCAATAAAAATATGTCATCTTCCCATGTTGGAGGTTGTATCGGTATCATAGGTTCTTATTATGTCACCATCTTTTATTTGAATTTAAACTATATCAGCATGTTGCTCGTGAAGCAAAATGAGTCACGCTGTTTGGTGTAGATTAGTATTTGACTGTGGAGAGGATGCTTGTGGTTGTTTTTTTTTGTTTTTTTTAAGTTGCATCAGAAAACTGTGGCAAAAAAAAAAACACATAATGAACAGTTAGATGTGTTCCACTTGAGTCAAAAACCACTACTGCACTTTTAATGACTCAGCGGTTTTTCACTATTCACTGAGGGTGTTTTGCAGCTAAGTAATAAATGTTCTCTGATATAAGGCCTTCTTTAAATCAGTCAGTCTAAAAACATACCCACCTGTGGATTAACTCTGCGGGGATCTTTTGGACAGAAAAGTGCTGCAATACTTCCCTACATTTCTGGAAATGTCATATATATGAGTAATTACTTTGTAATAAAGTGACCAATGTCCCCCAGTAGTGTTCTCAGTACTTCTACAAGAAAAACTAAAATAATGAAAGCTGTAAAACATTCAAAGTTAGAGTCTTATTAAATCAATTCTTTCTTTTCTTCAAGGCTCATATCACAGTTTAATGTGGTTTTAGTTATGCGTTGCGTAATACAAGTGATGTGATTGTATAATTAATACATAATTTTGAATTACATGGTATTTCCTTCCTTTAACCCCCTTTGGTCATCAAGCTTTGGTGTCCTAAGAGAAAAATCAGAGGAATTTATGTCAACCAATATAAATTTGTTTGAAAATATGAATATATGTTTTGACTTTGCAAAAAGAAAGTGTGACTAACCTTAAACATAAATGCATAAATCTAAGTATTTTTTCATAAATAATGTTTAACAAATATTCAATGAAGTCTGTTCAAATTCAAACTAGTTTCAGACATTTGGTTTTTATACTTCTGAAAGCACGTTTGTCTTGCTAGCAATGCAGCTAAGTTTGCAGAATCCAGGTAAAATATCCAGTTGTACTACCCTTTTAAAAGTAGCGTTGTTAGCATTGTGCAACTTCCTGACCTTAAAATATGTTTATGACTCGTTTTGATAGCACACACTGACATTAATTATGTATATACCTAAAGCTTAGGTGCCATGGCCCAGAGGTGTTGCTACGCTGAGAACAGTTTCCATGTGCCAAAAAATTTCACAAAGAAATGGACTCAGTCCGCCTTCAAACGCAGGTCTCGGCCCGTTTCAAGTGGACCAAATACAGGAAGTGGACTTTAAAAAAAAAGTAATTTCCTGCATTTGATGCAGCTTTGCATTGTGGGTAAATACACATGATCGCGTTAAGAGTCTTCTATCTCGTCTGTTGTTCATACTGCAGCCATTGCTGCAGTGTATTTCTGCAGTGTATTTGCATAAGACTAAATAAAAACCCAAAACAGTTTCTCTATGTTTAACTCACTACGTAGTTTTCTTCACGCCAGTCTCTCTTTTGCTAAATACAAATGCAGCTTCTCATTTAGTATTATTGTAAAAGTTTGGTTTGTTTGCAGAAACTGGCTCTAGGGACGTGGAATGTCACCTCTCTGGTGGGGAAAGAGCCTGAGCTTGTGCACAATGTTGAGCAGCTCTGGCTAGATATAGTTGGACTCACCTTGACGCATGGCTTGGGCTCTGGAACCAGTACCCTCGAGAGGGGCTGGACCTTCAGGGGTGGACTCTGCTATCTCTGGGGCTGAAGTCGCTGAGGTGGTTAAAAGGCTCCTTGGTGGCAAGGCCCCGCGGGTGGATGAGATCCTCCCGGAGTTCCTTAAGGCTCTGTATGCTGTGGTGGGGCTGTGCTGGTTCACACACCTCTGCAGCAATGCATGAACATAGGGGACAGTGCCTCTGGATTGGCAGACTAGGGTGGTGGTCCCCCTTTTTAAGAAGGGGGACTGCAGGATGTGTTCCAATTACATCAGAATCACACTCATCAGCCTCCCTTGCAAGGTCCAATTGGGGGCCCTGAAGAAGAGGGTTTGTCGGATAGTCAAATCTCAGATTGAGGAGGAGTGTGCTTTTCGTCCTGGTCGAGGAACAGTGGATCAGCTCTATACCCTCTTTGGGGTCCTGGAGGGGGCATGGGAGTTTGCCCAAACAGTCTACATGTGCTTTGTGCACATTAGTGCATGTATTAAAGATTTTTTAAGTTGCTGATGTCGCACCGTAAAATTATATGACTTGAGCTGTTGTCTTTCTCAGATACAATTAGCTCACCAATGTAAACTTTGTTGAAACAGTAAAAAAAAAAAAACACATTATAATCCTTTATCTTCCCAATATTTAACCCTACTTCACCAGTTTTCATTTCTTTTAGTTCCCATCCTGTTATGAAGCCCTCAGTCAGAGAAGAACTGTGGTTCTTTCCTCCTGCTGACATTTTTCTGTCCCCTTTGCTTTGTCATCTTGAGCATGACGGCCACATGGCTTCTGCTTGGTTTTCACTCAGTTGCTAAATCATTGCTTTGATTCCCTTCTGACTGTTTTTCTCCATCATCTGCCAGCTCTCATTCCCTACTCACTGGTCCAAGAAAATCTTACTTTTTCTCTGTGGTAATATCGTAGCAGATCTAAGCCTATTTTACTTCAGGTAAAACGGTGCTGTTAACTGGGAAACTTCCCTCCCTCTCCAAACAGACCTGTAGTGGAGCCAGTTGTGCTGGCTGCGCTCTTCTCCCCAGGAACAAAGAAAAGAAGGAGCAGACAGACGTCTCTGTACTCATTAAGAAGATTTATTTAACAAATAGTAATCAGATAGATTAGTCAATATCTGGTCAGCTGACTCAGGTCAGGCTCAATGGGAGACTGAGTACAGAACTGGGGGCCAACACTGTTCTCTAAATCGTTCCATGCCCGTCCTTTCCTTAGATTCTGAACAGACACTCCACTCAAACATAATTCTTAAAATATACACATTTACTAGAACTTCCCCAATCCTTGTGGGGGGGGGGGGTGTCAAACCCGTACTTGTCCTGCAAAATGTTCCATCCATCTGAAAAAAAAGAGGGGGATACTGGACCACTTGTCCTTTTGCACCGAAATGTCCTTTAGCACTTGTGTGAATGTGTGTGTGTGTGTTTTGTACAGATGAAATTGTAGTTTATCAGTCATATTTCATTCTGTAGAAAAGCTGCATAGGGAGATGATGTTAAAACTAAAGTAAAAGGATGTGATATCTCACACCGCCTCCAGACAAAGATATAACATGTGAACTATGATTTGGTGTGTTTTTATTGTGTGTTGCATTCTTTATGAATAGGAGTTGCTGCAGTTCAACCACAGTACTGTAAGTTTATGTTTGGTCTTTCATGTGCCCCTTTTTGACTCTGAGCCCCTGCCCCTCCAAAGGTCTCTGCATGGCCCTGATGAGAGGCCATATTCGGCCTTTCACTTGGTTTCTCCCTGGTCTGTCTGACGAGAGCCTTTCTGACTGGTTCTATACTTTTGACTAATCCACTACAGTTACTTTTATAATTCCCACCTCTTTTTTGTTATATGATGTATTATATATGTGCTTTTGATTCCGCTTCAGCACTGGAAACAATTTCTTTCCAGTGAGCCTTCATACAGAGCTGAATCCCAACGAATTGAACAGTGACGACTGTTGAGCAGCAGTGTGGTGGGTATTATCATGAGGGCATTCGTCAAGCATTTTAGCCACACTGCCATGCTGGCTAGCTCTCTTGGCAGCTGCTACCTTGGTTTAACTTGCTTGGATGCAGTCAGCAGTTAATAAAGCTCATTCAGCGGCAGAGTCGTTTCCTTCATTGGTTCTGCTACACCATTTAAACACAGCAGATGTCCCGTTTAAGGTGCATCTGCAGGCGTGCATTTCAATGTAATGCTTTAAGCTTAGTTGCTAAAACTAGAATAATTATTTTCCAAATTATAATTTGTAAAAGAAGTGTTTGAAAGGCATACAGGAGGTTGAGAAAGTTTGGGGACCCATGGTTACATCTTTTGTTGCTCTGAGAAGCAAAGTAAGTAAAAGCCAGCCTGAATGAAATTAATTCAGCTTTATGTCTCGCACCAGGTCACAGCAAAGTAATCTTAAGGCACTTTTGCTGATACATGCTAGTTCAGTTAGCTGAATTGTAATCCAGTTAAAACAAATCACCCATGTGAGCTGCATTTGTGCAATTTAGAATAACTGACAATTCATAAAAATAATTGTCTCACTAAAAAAACAACATATTGCTTTGAATCGTCTCTCCCATCCTGCACATGCATGACGTTGCAGTGGAAAGGGAAGATCCTTGATCAGGAAAGAAAACAGAACCACACTTGACTGATAAAGACGGCAGGACAGAGGAGGGGAAATCAGGAATATCTGCTGTGAAAGAAACATAGAAACACAAGTTAACAACAATAATGTCAGACAATTTATGAACAGAATATAGAGCAAAGAGAGAAGTGGAGGGAAGTACGCAGGGCATGGTCGAGTTAAAGGTGACTAAGGGGTCACCAAGCCAGCCATAAATATAAGCTATATTAAAAAAGACTTTTTGAAACCTAAGGTTAACGGTGGATACAGCATCTGCTTCCTAAACCCTACCTGGGAGCTGTCTCCACACAGAGAGGCCTGATAACCGATGGTTCTGCTTCGTATTCTACTTTTAGAAACCCTTTGAAACACAAGTAAACCTACGGTGTGAGAGCAAAGTGCTCTTTTGGGAGAATGTGGAACTCTGGGATCCTTCAGGATGCATTCACCCCAGAATAGTCCGGGGGACTCAGTTTGATTGAGCAGGGAATGCTGAGAAATCCCACTGCACTTAACTCAAGTGGGCCAAACCATCTGGACAATGTCATGCAGTTACAACAAATGCTCATTTGGGGGACACCAAGGTTAGTTTGCAAGTGAACTGAGACGCCCAGTTTTCAATTGGACCAGTGTTTTCTTGTTTGGTTCACACAACTCCAAATAATGGTACTATTGGCCGAAACAAACCAGGGTTGGTTTAAAGTGGACCAAACGGCTCCAGTGTAAAAGTGACCGAAGAGTTTTGGCTCTAAAAACTTTATATGTGGGGAAAATGATATTCTTTCCTGGATGTAACAGGGAATCAATAAAAAGAAGCTAATTCCCATCAGAACGGGGATCAGCTGGAGGTTTCTTGGAGCATTTTTGGGTCATCTTATTAATAAGGAATTCCAGTTGTTTGATCTGGAAGGAACAGATGCTTGTAGTTTTCCTGCATCTCTCTGAGTCAGGATGTTCCTCGCTTTGTCAAAGTTACATTTACAAAGGATATTAGATCAAAGATAATATATCTGTTCAATATTTTGACATTTAAAACAGGAAAGGGTCCTTTGGAAATTTATGCACCGTGGCCCCCATTTTTGTTTTAAAAGATGCTGCTATTTTCAGCTGCTTGAACTTTGCTCTCTTGAGGTTTAGGCTGTGAGGTTTCGAGATTGGGAAATCCTGGGTAAAACCATTTAATGCACCTTTGTGCATCTAGAGATTTGAGATTATGATGTTTATTAACGATCATTATCCTGCTGCAGAAGCCATTCCTTCTTTATTTCAGCTTTTTAACAGACGACATGATGTTTACCTCCAGAATTTGCTGCTATTTAATAAATCTGTTCTTCCCTCTGCCAGTAAAATTTTCCCGCTACTACTGGCTGCAACACAAGCTCAAACCATAATTGATCCGCCTCATATATAACAGATGGAGAGGTGTTCTTCGCCTTCCAAACATGCCTTTGCGTATTGCAGCCAAAACCCTTTTTTAAAAAAAAAAATCTCAGCCGTTTTAAAATGCATCAGTCTTGTTTAGATGTTCATTTTCCAAACTCTGATGCAAAATTCTCTGATGCTTTGATGCCTTTCCAGTCATCCATAGGCGGTTCTCGTGGAATATTTTCTTGGCATTCCACATCTGAGTTTAAGGACATTGTTCCTGCAGGGGAAAAAAAACACTTTGCATTTTCTCTGAACCTTGTTTAATCATGTGGATGTAAGTTTTGCTTGTTTTTTTTATGTTAGGAAGCATCTTAGATTAGCTTTTGGTGCTGATGGTTGCAGCAGTGTTTGGGAAGTCAGTATTTATAAAGCTTGGAAAGATTAAGAAAGCACTTCCCCACCCTTTTCTAATTGCGTCGTCATGGGTTTATTTGCTAAATCAGCCTCTGTGTGTGTCCAACATAGTCATTGTGTTGATATCCAGTTACTGGTGTGTGACTTGGTGCATAAATCAGATCTTATTTCTAGCATATATTCCAACCCAAAGTGAGGTTTCTTAGGCAGGAATCTACAATGTCACCATCCATAGTGGTTCTATAAACCTTCACCTGACTTGTCCAAATGAAAATACAGGGAAAATTTAAAACCTGGAGTACAAATTGATTTCAATGACCAAACCTTTTAGTGGCTACATTTAATTCAATGTTGACCATTATGTGCTTTCTGGTTTTCATGTGATGGCGCCTGACATCTGATAAGTTGGTGGCTACAAAAGAAGGAATCTATAACTTAGACATCAGAGCAGTATGTCCAAAAATGTAGCTTAACTGAGGAAACATCGAATTATTAATCTCCATTCTGTGCATGCACGGGGCAACAGGCAGCAGTAGAGACATAACAGCCTTTTCAAAGGAAGGGACCACCAGCAGAAACAGTGAAGTGGACTCGGTAGGTTGGAGGGTGACAAGGCAGTTCAGGTACATAAAGACAAAGGCGTTGGGCCAGAGACCCCTGCTTTGAGAAAGAAAGGGAGAAGCAGAAAATAAAGTGTGATGTCGACAACAACCAAGAGAGCATGGTGAGAAGATGAGACCCTCAGTTGTCTTTGTTTTCTTTTGGTCATTCTTAAGTCTTACGAAGCAAAATTAAACTAATTTTGGAGAAAATGTTTGAACAAATTTTCCCTTTGTGCATTTTTTTGTCCAGTTCACCTTCTTACTTAAATATTTACAGGATCAACAACTGCGACCAGGCATTTCCACTCAGGCTTATTTTTCCCGCTCTGCAGCAGGACCTTACAAGCAGCGTGGTTGCAGAGATAACAGCATGTTGCCAGTTTGGTCAGAAATAAATCATTTAAGAATAAATTGCATTTCATGGTGTCATGTTGTGTGTTCTGTCATTTTAGTCTCTTGTTTTGTATCTCAGTTCTGGTTTTCTGTTTTACTTTGTAGTTTTGCTGGTTTAGTTCCCTGACATCTATTTTTCTGTTTTACCTTCCTGCTCATGAGCTCACCTGGACTCATTAGTTAAGTCATTCCACCTGTGTCTTGTTCTGTTTGTGAGTGCATATATACAGCTTGCTTTCTGTTCCTAGTTACTGTAATCATTGTTTTAGCTTGTGTTAGATCATGTTTCTGTGTGTTAGTTTAGTTCCTTGTGTTAGTTCTGTTCTGCATGTCAGTTCTGCCTTCATTTGCTTCCTGGATTAAAAACCTCTTAGTCCTGCTTTTGGGTCCACACCCACGCCACCATCATGACACATGGACCTGAGAGCAGATAGCAATGACTCCAGTGATCTGCAGCTTCTTTGTGATGTCTTAACTTTTCATTTACTCTGTGAAATACCTGAAGAACTGGTTCCATTACACTCAGGTTATCCTGTTACACCCTTCCAGACTGTGATAAGTGTCCTGAGTCATAATAATTACAGCTGAGTTCATAAAGCATAAACCCTGAGTTTAGTGTGAAGAACGCTAAGAATTCTGCACACTTCTGATCTATAGTTCAGACTTTCATCAAATACACACAGTGTGGCCACACAACAGGTTTTAATTGGCTGGGAGTGAAACATTGTGTTGTGAAGGTGTTATAGGTGTGCATACTGTTCATTTGTGATAATGTACAGTTGATCTAATTACCTTGCACACCCTATTGCGCCGTTCCCAGATGGTGCCTATACGTGAGCGAGCAGGTGTGTGTGCTCGACTGTATGAGAGCACTAGTTTAATATGTGACTTATGTTCCCACGAGGCCACATGGAGGGGCAAGGCGCTGGCCTCACTGAATGGCAGATTTGGGCCAATTAATCTGGAAGTAGAGCAGATATACATAAATTCACACACACTTAGACACACTGCAGCTATCGCGGTTCAGGCCTGGCCCGACAACACCCTGTGGATAAAACCTCCTGCCTTTTCATGCACCCACAGTCACTTTTCCCTTCTGTTTCAGATCTCACAGGCACTTGAGCAGGCACTCATCTGCCGGTTTCTTATCCACATAAATGCACAGACTTTATGCAAACACATTCACGGTGGAGTGTTTTCCTCTATCATGCACACTCATAAAGACTGCGGGACCTCTTTCTATTCTCTGCTATCGCATGCACATATACAGTACATATCTACTGCAGAACAGCTCTAACTTTTGTCCTCTGTACAGTATGTGCCCCCCCCAACCCATCCACCCCCCCTCCTTTGGGAAATTTGATTGATCCAGCCCTGCACAGATTCCCCTCCAGTATCAGTCTGCTTAGGAATATTCATATCAAACATCGCCTGTACTCTCCTCCTGCAGACTCTGACTCTGAACAAGAGCTCAATGTCATATGAGGCTGCAAAACCCTTCAGTACATCTGCAGCAGAAAATTCTCCTTTAGCTCGAATCCCTACAGTGAGACGGCAACACCGGCAACTCAGCCTGAGAGCAGGTCCGTGGGTGCTGGCGTGCATTCAAGGTTATTCTCACATTTGCTCTGATGCAGACGGAGCAGTCAGGAACTGTTTGTGTGTTTTTATTTTGTTTTTGTCATGAATGCCTTCCTGCCTGCCTGCTGCACCAGCACACACAACTGCAACAGAAAATTCTCACTCCCGACTCAAGCTCGTTCAATTATTCATACTGCTATTGCAGTGCTCTGGCACAGAGCGAGAGAAAGGAAGGGAGAGGGATGGAGGAGGACAGAAGCAGCGGGAGGAGGGAGGGAGAGGGAGCCTGTGTTTTCTAAAGAAAAACAGAGGGAGAGATTTAAAGATGGAATATCTATGTACCCAGTGGCAGAATCTACTCTGTGTCACCACCATCAGTCCCAATATGCTGCTCATGTCTGCTTTGTTCTTATCTCCATTTTTCTGATGGTACCTTTCATCACGTCATTCCACATCTTCTACCACAGTCAGTCAGTCCGAGCACAAAAACGGCATCTCCATCCCCGATTAGAGGAGGAACACGACCATTAGAGCCCTCAAAACTCGAGGGAGACCTGCGGTGTTGAGCCCAACCGGGCTCCAGACTGTTCCTGTTCACGCTGCTGACCTTGAATATGAGATCACTCTTTGCTTAACCCCGGAGGAAGGATACATCATCCCATTCACACTTCATTCTGCACTTCACTACCCCCTGTGGGTAGTGGGAGTGGGACTGTCACAGAAATATATTTGGCCCAAACCATCATCTCAAACCTCTTGACCTGCTCATCTCCTCTTCCTCACCTTGTCTTATATGCTTTTGCTTTTTCTTCCTCCATTATCTTTTTATCAACACACCCTTTTTTTTTTTTTCCCTTGTAGATTTCTTCCATGCAGCAGACCACTGAGTGTGAATCGCCCACCCCTTCCCCAGAGAGAAGGGGAAGGAACATGAGAGAGTAAAAAGGATTTATGGAGAATGAGGGAGGGTGAGAGAACACTAAAGAAGGAGCATGCGCTTACCGAGTGAGGTTCACTGTGAGAGAAATAAAGATGATGAAGGAGGAGGATGAGAAGGCTGGGGAGAGAAAACGACAAGGATGAGCATTAAAAATCTAACAGTACAGAACAGAGGACCGTATCAGAGAGCTCAACGCAGTTTGTGATCCGGATTAAACTCTCCGCTGTTGTGGAGTTATTGGTACGGACGTTTCTGGGCCCCCCAGCTTTAACAAGTGACTTATTAGCTCAAGCTAATTGATTCATTATGAATTCATCAATTGTTTATATTTAGCGATTATAAAATTAAATGAAAAATAAATTTTAGTTATCCACTGAGGGAAGTTGTAAGTAATCTGAAAGTCATTAAAGTTTCAGAAAAGAAAACTCTCTGGTAGAAGAAATGAAGAACAAAGAAACAAACAAAAAAGGCGAAGTAATCTTTGCCCATCAACCCAGTCAAGCCATAACAGTATCACCATAACATTGACATTATTAACATTTTATTGTGTTTTAGTGTAGAATTTTAGAATTTCTGCTGACATTTGGGACCTGAGGCAGTGTTTCGTTCTTTGTATTTATATGCTGGAATGACAATAAACTTGAACTGAACTGAACTTAAGACAAACATGTCAGTGAAATAATTGAAAGAATATCTCATGTTTGTGGTGTAAGGACCAACAGGAAGAGGAGTCTTACCATGTTGTGGAAATGTTTCTTTAATCTTTTTCCAGCATGACTCCATCTTAAACTTTCCCCTCTGGGCAGAATATATGCATTTATTTTTTAATTATTTATTAGAAAATGATCAAAACTATAACATGAAGCTGATGTATTAATAACAAAATCGACTATGAATTATTTGGCAACATTACCAAGGAGACATGGCTGCATGTTAGCAGATTATAGGAAGGATGCGATTAGTAGAAGCTTCTGGGTCATTTTAACTATTTCCTGGTTTGTCGGTAGAAATACGTCGTCCAACCACAGAGCTGGAGCTTTTTCAGCATGAAGAAAATCTTCTGTTATACGAGTTTGATGTTGTGTGACTAAACCTTGGCAGATTTTTGTACTTTGGCCCCCCTAATGACAGCTACCTTCCATTTTGCATCCTGTCTCTTTTCTGAGCTCTCTCCAGCTGTAAATGTCAGTCCCATGCTGACTGTTGCCTTGTGTCGTGCTCTGTTGCTATTTCTACTTTCTTTTCCTCTGTTCTTCTAATGTTGTCCTCTTGCAGTTCATGGCTGAATGTTGTATGTTCAAAATGACCCATGTGTTGATATCCAGTCGCTGGTGTGTGACACAATACTATCATGTGACACGTCTGTCACATGATGCTCTTGGCTGGAAAAAAAAAAAAAAAAAATATATATATATATATATATATATATATATATATATATAATGCACACACACACACACACATATATATATATATACATATATATATATATATATATATATATATATATATATATATATATATATACATATATATATATATATATATAATGCACACACACATATATATATATATATATATATATATATATATATATATATATATATGTATATATAACCAGAACTGTTTTTCCACATTTTTGTTGTTTTATTTCAGTACATACTTACCTAAACAACTGTCTGTATTAGTTTCTTATAATTCCATTTATCTATTGCTTTCCATCTTTTAATTAAAATAGTCTTTTTTTTTTTTTTTTAAACTCCTTTCCTTATTAAACTGACTATAAAGACAAAACATCCATTAGGAGCTATTTTTAAGCTCCAGATGAAAAGTAAAGAAAGCATTTTAACTTTAATTTGCAATAAAAAAAACAAATTTTCCAACTTTTCCTTTTGATTACTTCTAAATTCATTTTCCCCTCACCTAGGATCCTTTTCAATGAGGTCAGGACTCCCAAGACTCCCCAGGACTCTCCTCGGCATTCCCTCAGTATTCTTTGACATCCTGTTGTTGTGTGTCAGGACTCTGTATTTCTTCGAAAACCCAGTTGGGATTACAGAGGCTGTAGGTGAGGGTGAGGTGCTTTAATAAATCAGAGCACATCTGAAGTGTAGTGGGATTTTTTTCAGCGTCTGTACTTTTATAGCACTGTGCTCTTTTGATTTTCTTTTTGCCTGAGCTGAAGCCTCACAAAGCCACTCATGTATTGGCATCATGACCCTTACGCAGTAGATGACAACAAAATATAAAAAGAGAAAGAAAATACTTCAGAATTTCATAGTCAAGTGTAGAATAAGCAATGACTCATGAAATACACAGAGGACAAAGCCCAGGAGGAGACCCACAGTCACCCGAGACAAAGCCATCAGTAAGGGAGTGAGGAAACACCTGAACCGCAGGATGGGGCATCCATCTGTGCAGAGAGGGATGTAACCCAGCTAGGCTTCAGATCAAACTCTACTTCAAAAGGCTTCTGCAACTCATAGAGCGAGCCTGAGTTGTTGGGATTGTCCTGATTTGTTTTGGCTGCTGACAGGCTAAGATTCTGCGTCTCCAATAAAAATATTTTCTCCTTATACAGGAATTTGCTTTTGTATTAACAGAAAAACTGATGTAACCACATTTCTCTGAATAAAAGCAATTACCTGAAGATTACAAACTCAAGAAACTCGGACACGACACAACCCAACGGCTCCTGTGTTCAATGCATTGATGTCCCGCTCTCCAAAGATTAAAGAGCTCAAACAGCCCTTATCCCTCCATTTTTATTACCATCTTTCTCCAGTTAAATACTATCCCAGTGGCCTTAGGGTCAGAGGTGCAATACACTCCAGACAGGTTTCCTGTCCATCACAGAGCCAAACTATAGATCAAGGGTACATAACTAAGGTCCTCAAGTTATGTACCCCTGCGTTAGGGGTTTCTCTGCTGCAACATACCTGGAACACATCAGACCTAATTAACAGACTTCTGCAAAGTTTAACATCAAACTCTGCAAATGAGCGATTGATTTGAATCAGGTGTGTTGCAGCAGGGGAACTGCTAACATTTGCAGGACTGTGGCCCTCGAGGACCTTAGTTACATACCCTTGCTATAGACACACTAGACTTCTTGTGTCCTGCAGGTGTTACATGTCATCCTGATGTAAAACACCAGACACAAATGAAATGGATCTCTAGCAGCCTCTTAATCAGGGATCCTCAGTCCTGGTCCACGAGGGCCGGTGTCCTGCAGGTCTTTCAAGTGACCCTTCTGGAGCATGCTTGACTCAGATCAGGCAAGCTCTGCACAAGTCTACTTAAAGAACATTGATTTGAATCAGTTGCGTTGCTGCAGGGATGCTTGGCAAACCTGCGGGACTCCAGCTTTCGAGGACCAGGATTGAGGATCCCTGGTCTCAGTGATCCACTGATTGGAGCGACAGGTGATAGGATTGAGTAACCAGGATTGGTGCCGGTCACCCACAGAGAAGCAGGAAACTAGATGAAAGTAGGGGAAAAACAACAGCTAAAAGCCCAGACAGGGTGTGTACTTAGTTCAGTGAAGATTATCTACAAAGCTTGTCGAACTGAGGATGTTTGAGACAAAAATGATAAATGTGAGGGAGACTAAACAGCCGTCAGATGGCGTGTTTATATCTCCCAATGAAGAAAAACCCTGGAGAATCCTGGCAGCGACGTGGCAGCAATGTGGGCCTCACCTGTCCTCATTTGTTCTTCTGTCAGACTGTTTTTCTGGTGTTTTAATCTGCCAGACGCTTCATTTTAAAATCTTGTGTTGTGTATCAAGAAATGAAGTGAATTTTAAGGAGTTGTTTAGAGGATAAAACAAATCCAGCATACCTCTAACTTCCATCTGTTGGCTGCTAGGCACTTATCCAGCCTTTAGAAACAATTTAAAGTTCATGCTTTACCTCCAACAGGAAGAGGAACTTTGTTTTATTTATCGAGTCCAGAACTGACACAATGATGCAGATGATTATCTGTTTCGTTCTCCACAGCAGCATTCGAGCGTTAATGAAGTCTAATGATGCAGCGGAGGCTAATTATCTTGCAGGATAGACCAAGCAGAAGTCAAATCCTGCACGGCTCACAGCACAACTTCAAACAGCAGTATAATGTTGCACCATAGCCATAGGCGTGTGTCAGCAGGGAGCTGTTTTCTACTTCGTTAGTCTTATCAACTCAAAGAATATTCATTTGTCAATAGCATTGCACAAAGTTGCATTATTAAAGGCCGAATGTGTCAATTTGACTGAACAAAGCAGGTGAAGGTGTCCGCTGTGATGGCATCAGTTTGAATGTTGCCAGGACAATCCTGCTCCTGGTTCACAGTTTGCAGCTGTTTTTGGGCTTGTAAAGCCCATTGATATTCAGTCTATACAGACAGAAGAATTACACCTCAGTTGTTCAAAATGGCTTGGTTAAAAAAGGAAAAGAAAGGCAGTCATCCACCTTGAGTCCAGACTGCCCAGGAAGCCTCATTATCCTCCCTGCATCCTTCCTGGAAGCCTCTGCTGATCAGTAAATGCCACAAGTTTCCCTCCCCGCTGTGAGAGCTCTCACCACAGGATGAGAGTGGAAAAGGAAGGAAGAGGAGAGGAGGAGGATTAGGCTCTCTCTCTACATCTCATCTGAGGCGGGAGCTTGATGTTGGCAGTCCACTTTTAAGCATCTGCTGCTAGTTAAATCTCTTTGACCACTTCAGGTCCTGGAGCTCAGCTCAATGCAGGTTGTCAATAGTGCAAAGGCCTCCCCATGCATCGATACGTAACACTCTTTCAGCAGATACTCTTCTGGCATCATCTGTAGCGTGTACACAACCGAAACACTTGCTTTGTCACCTCAGTCTTAACAAGAGCAATCTCTGGAGCTCCAAGCGGAAGCGTCGCTGGCGTCTTTCCTCTGCCATAGGGGGACAGATCGTGAATTAATGAGATGTCAGCCAAGATGTCACGTCTTTATCCACTCAATCTCCCCAAAAGAAAATAGCAGTCCTCAGAGAGGAATTGATAAATGGTGGCGCCGTAAATCGTGTCTGTCCCTGAAGGTTTGACTTCAGAGACCTCATCGTTAGAAATACTTGCTCCCTCAGTTTTGTTGTGACAGAGTTGAAAGTGAAGCCAATCTTTGTTTTGGCCTCTGAAATCGTTTAATCACTGACACAGACTGGAGTTGCTCTCATGTCTGGATGACTTGCAGCTTATTGGAATTTCAACCTTTATGTATTATTATGTGTTCCTTGTAAAAATGGCTTAAAGAGGCATCATGGGAAGAGACTTTGATTGTTTCCATTCAACATCACTTTGAAAGACACCATTTTGCTCCTTGCCTGTAAAAGTAACTTTCACTTCCTGCCTCGGTTTGGAAAATACTGTCAATTAGGTGGGATTGGTTAAGGTGAATAATTCCTTGAACTAAACACCTTTCTACTTTATTGTCAAAGAGTCTGCATGTACAGAACCCAACTGTCCAGGTTATGCTCTTTACTCTTATAGTTATGGGTAGTCCAGCCAACCACTTATATAGCAATGGGGATGTTACCTGATGCACTGAGAAGTACCTCACTCTATTTCTCTAATATATTAATGTATAAATATATGCCAATATTGCCGTCTCTAACTTATTTCTCCTTTTTTCCGCAGCTCTTCCTGATTAAGTGCAATTGTACATGTTGTTCCGTCTTTCCTGTCCTCTCCACCCCAACCAGCAGAGGCAGATGGCTGCCCTCCCCGAGCCGGGTTCTGCCGGAGGTTTTCTTCCTGTTAAAGGGGAGTTTTTTTCCTTCCCACTGTCGCCGCGTGCAGCTCAGGATGGGGGATTTGATCGAAGTCATGACTCAATGCAATCAGTTGGTTTCTATTATAGGATATGTATGAATTGCCTCGAAATGAGTGTATGTTGATTCGTGTATGTAAAGTGCCCTGTGACAACATTGTTGTGAAGTGGCGCTATCCAAATAAAGTTGAATTGAATTGAATTTATAAGTTTCCCACCCATCAGTGCCTTCTACATACTTCACATGTAGCTGATTCTTGGACCAGTCGTGGTCTCATATGAATGCAAATATTGTTGCTTTTCATGGATGAGAGAATAGATGTTGATGGAAATGGACTTACCCCAGTAAAGAAGTTTCACCAGCACAGTTGTGCTGTCACCTCTGCAAGACTTCTTCATTACTGTGTTTCCCAAACACACACTCACATACACTGCTGTGGTAACTGTGCTCACATTAAAGCAGGGGGGTCCAAAGTCAGTCCTCGAGGGACGCTGCCCTGCAGGTTTTCAATGTATTCCTGTTCCATATGCCTCGCTTACTTTAAATGGATCCAGCAGCCAACGAAGACCTGCACTGTGACTGATTGATTTGAGTCAGGTATGTCGGAGCAGGGATACATGGAAAATCTGCAGGGTTGTGGCCCTCGAGGACCAGAGCTGGACACAAGAAATCCCAAGACAGACATGACAAATAAAGCATATTTACGTTAATAAACTGGATCACCAAGAGAAAATATTCGGAGCATGAAGGTCCATAGAAAGGTTACTTTAGGGGTGCAGTTAGTGAGTAAATGATGAATGGATTGTACTTATAAAGCACTTTTCTGGTCATCTCAACCACTCAAAGTGCTACGTAACATTCATCCACTCACACACACACACAGCACTTCTACATTTTATATACTAAGTGCTTTGCTTTATCACACACATTTATACCTTGATAGACATCGGGAGGCAACACAAGGTTCAGTGTCTCACCCAAGGACACATCGACATGTATGCAGGGGAAACCTGGAAAAGAGCGGATGACTGCTCTTCCTCCTGAGCTACAGGAGCTGTAGTAGGGGGATCAGTTCTGGTTTACTGTCTGGTGGTAATGTAGACTGGATCTTTGTGTGGTTGGCTCCGTGTTAAAAGCTGTTGGGTGGTTTTACTGGGGCTGGAGTCTAACTATCCTGATCTGTGTCCTTAGCCAAGTAGAAAGTTTTATTTCTCCATACTTTCATACCAAATCTTACTTTTGGTGCAACCTTACATTGATCTACATTGATTTAATGATCAACAACCCTGTGTTGACCTTATCCAAACTGTTTAGCATCATTTTGAATGCTTATTTGAGAAACAACATGTTTTATTGTTTCCATTCACTTTGTTTGAATTTCTATGTATGAGTTCATATTTCTGCTGCACGGAAGTTTCTAAATGTTCGGTACAGAATAACTTTCAGAATCATCTTAATAGTCTATAAAGCACTTAATGGTTCAGACCCTCAGTACTTCTTTGACTTCATGGCTGTGTGTAACCTGTTCAGATCTCTCAGGTCATCAGCTGCAGGGCTTCTAGTTAAATCCAGAATTAGACTCACTGCAGTTTAGCTCTCTGGGACAAACTTCCTGCTGACCTGAGGTCCGTTAACAATCCTGTCTGCACTCAAAATGAGTGAAAACTTTCTTTAGACAGGCTTTCAGCTTATTACTGTGTTTCCTGTATACTCTTTAAGTAATTTGTTGTACAGTTTGCTGTACATTATACATTTTTTTAAGGTTGTATTGCTTTGTGGTATATTTAATGTCCACCTGATGTATGCTTTATAAATGACATTCTGTGGTTCACCACTGCTCCCGTATATTATTCTCTAATAAATATAAAGTAAGCTCATATTATAGCAATTTGAGTTGTTAAATGTAAATCACAATGATTGGAGAAGTTTAAGTCTATTGCAGCAATTTGCAGGTGAGAGGTAGGAGAGGCCTAACCCTAACCCCAGCAGCATAGCATGACAGGTTTTATTTAAATAAGATATGATGAATAATCTGTGATGGAGTGGTGACCCATCCAGGGTGTACCCTGCCTCTCACCCAGCAATTGTTGGGATTGGCTTCAACGTCCCCATGACCCTCTAGATGGATAGATGGATGGATGGATGAATGCATGGACGGATGGATGCATGGATGGATGAACGGATGGATGCATGCATGGATGGATGGATGGATGGATGCATGCATGATGGATAGATGGATGCATGGAAGGATGGATGGATGAGTGCATGGATGCATGGATACATGGAAGGATGGATGGATGGACAGATGGATGCATGGATGGATGAATGAGTGGATGGATGGATGGATGGATGGATGGAGGGACGGATGAAAGGATGGATGCATGGATAGATGCATGGATAGATGGATGGATGGATGGAGGGATGGATGGATGGATAGATGGATGGATGCATGGATGGATGGATGGATGGGTGCATGGATGCATGGATAGATGGATGGATGGATGGATGGATGGATGGCTGGATGGATGGATTTAAGATACCTACAAAGTCACGAAATGCAAATGAATGTATAAAAATACTACAATATACAGTTTAATGTCAGGAGGACGTTTGAAAGAACTACAAAGTGCAGCCTTACCGCGCTGCCAACTAAACTTTACCTAACATGGAATTTTTTAAGAAAAAAACAAACAGGGCACCTTCTGCTTACTTCTTATACGAGCCACAGCATCTGTTTACATTGCCAGGTGAGGACATGCCCTTAAATATGTGCTTTGCAAGCAAAACCTTATGTAATGTGCTGTACTTAAAAAGCAGAAAAAATGACTAACAACAGCTCAGAAGTTGCTTTGTACTCAGTATCCTTTAGCCTGGCCGGAGCTTACGTCAAGGCTTTACAGTGTAGTTACAATGTAATCAATTGACTTTATGTGCCATGAACACAACCTTCACATCATGGAAAGCCGTCAGTCTAGACTGCTCATGTAAGAGGTGCCTTTGTGTTTTGGTCTTACTCATGCAACGGTGCAAGATCATGCTTTAGGTTGCCCAGTTCTATTTTAGTCAGTCTGCTTTAAATTCTGCACAAATGCAATTGCACTTCAGCAAGATATTCTGCCAGGGCTTAGCAGCATTAGAACAGCAAGGTATTAGCTGCGCGCGGCAAGCACACCCTGCGATTATGTTTCCACTGACGGGTGTGTGTAGTGGCATCAAAATGTGAGGCAGCTTATGTCGTCATTCACGGCGTGATAAATCCTTGATCAGTATCTGTTCTGCAGGTCACAGAGGAGCCTGCTAGTCTCAGAGTTTTACAGCCAGGTTGACAAACTTCTAACAGTGACAAAAACTAGTGTCTGGACAGTTTAAATGAGGGATTGACTTCTGTTCACAAGTGCGTAATGTGTTCTTTCTAAAACTTCTTGATACTTTTTTTCATGGTTAAGTTTGCACATGTCCAAGTATTTGCCCTCTACAGTGTTGAGCCTTCATTTACACACAGCCAGACTTCCTCTTCAAACTTCATCAGTAATTCTGCTAAAGTTTTTCAGTTTTGTTTTAGATGTTTTTAATTTATTTTCAGTCCAGTCTTCCAGTCAGAAGAATCGGTTTTTGGTTATAAAGCAACTTTACACAAATCATGTGTGAGAAATGCAGATGCTGTGACGGATCAACATGGGAAAAACCCACTCTAAATTGCATTTTTTTACTAGCAGCCTGTCCCAGATACAAAGAATTTCTCTTTCTTCTATAGTTGAGTCTATCAAAACATTCCAGAAAACACAGTATGACAAAAAAAATAGTATTTCTGTAGCAACAAGGTGATTCCACAGGAATGTGACTCACGTCTTGTATCATGCTGGAATGGAGGTGCCATCTTGTAAGATGAGCTCTGCAATTAGTTCCATTTATAACCATTATTGTCCAATTAGATTTTGTTTTATGGGGCTAAAGATGGTCAAATGCACCGGAGAAGAAACTGTGAAGGAATATGTGATAGACTTTACCTGGATAAACTATTCTGATTTCATTAGTTAGATCTCTGAAACAAAGCAAAGAATACACAGTTTAAAAGATGTAAAATAGTATTTTTGCAGTAACAAGGTGATTCTTAAAGACCTAGAAGCTGAAAACTTAACTTGTGTCCCTAAAACATTTTAATAAAACTGACAGAAATAAATTTGCTTCGGGAATCTGCACTTTGTGAGAATACGCTGTCATTCTTTAAACATGTTCTTGACCTTGGCAGCTGAGTATCAGATGAGATGGAAAGATATGCAGATTCTATCCCAAATGAAGAAAAATCACTCCACAAAGTCGAACTAAAGATGAAAATGTAATATGTGGAAACACTCGTCAGGGTCTGCAGCAAATCAGATGTTTTAATCAAGGCTCAGTGAATTTATTTGTTTCTAAACGTGGACCATTGTTCACTGAAACACAACATTAAAGAGGAAAAGAATAAATCCTGCACTATAATTGCCTGAAAAACAACGAAAAGACCCTTAATTCTGAATATTTATTGGAAATTGTGGGTTGTGATTGTAAAGTTGTAGAGTGTAGTTGTAGAGTCAGTGGAAGATGAAGGATTTGGAAGGTTTATCAGTTTTTATTGAAGTTAAAACTCACTGAAGGATATCCAAAAAGTTTTAAATATTCTTATTTAATGTATTTTATTAGTTTGAGGGTTTACATGCTGGAACCACTGTATCATGACTCACCTGACGCCTCACTACATCGGTCATAGTTTGATTTTTAGGCCAAAGTGAACAGATGTGTGGAAACCTGAATCAATCTCATTGCAGTTCGGGGAAAGGTGATGTCTCAGCTCTTAAGTTAAGTGAAAGAGGTTTGTTGGGTTTAAAAAAACTTGGATATTTGGTTTATTTCCTGGATTTTCCAGCCAAATTAGGGAATACACTGTCCGAATTCTTTCTGGCTGGGTCGGTGTTCATGGTTTTTACTAAGGGTCCAATCTGCCACAATCCTTAAAAGCCGCCTTCAGGTGTTTCTTTTTCTTTTCACTCAAAGTCTGCATTGGTGAGGATGTTGTCTGCACACCAAGGGTTCTGATGAATCTTGGCTGATGTTTCAGGGAATAACAGGAATGATAAAAGAGGTACTGGTCAATGTACGCTGGTGCCTGTCCTCCATTACTTGGACAGTTCAGGAAAGATGAGCTGTTTTTTTAATCTGCGTGTGTCAACGTGATGTTTTTGTCCACTAAGTTAAGGCTACCGTAGAATGTCTGACCTTCTTTGACCTTTATTTTGATGTGTCATCCTCTTGACTGGTCTACTTCCTGTGATGGAGGTTAGGACCCTCTCTTCCACTCTTTGCATGTAGACGGTCACAACAGAAGACAATGGTGAACCCATTGCATCCGTGTTTCTGTCTGTAGAAACATCAACCTTTCTCTTCTCTTATATGGTTGCCACTGACTTTGTTTTAAATGCATAAAAGTATAAATGTTTCTTGGGGAAATTGGAAGTTCCCTTGTTACTCGACTCAATGAGCAAAGGGAACAGTTGTCCAGAGACCCAGTTGCTCCAACCAGTCAGAGAGCTGCAAAGCTCACCCAGCAATCCAACAATACTTTTACCAAAAACCATCAGGATCACCAGTAGCCTCCTGCTCTGCAAGCCCTGCCTCAACATCTAACAACACAGTTGTTAGATGTTGCCAAAAGAAAACAAATCTTTTTTTTTCTTTTGGCTTTTTCTGCTGGTGCGTTTATATGGATCAAAACCAACATGTTACTACAGTTAGTCTAGTATAGTACTATAGTATTACATAGTGCCATATAGGCTTATATTATAACAAACACTGAAAGCTAATTTGTTGAGGTTATGTGTTATTAATCTTCTTAGTAATTAATAAGTAACGTTGGTTGGCTTTGGGTTTGGGCTGTGGTCCTGTCATGGTCACCTCCTTACTGGCTGCTGCTTCCATGACTGGGATGCATGTCAGCAAAGCCACCACTAAGTAGAACACTATGGTTTCATCAGGGGTCCATCGTCAGTCTTCTAACTTTGCTCATAATGTCTGGGCACATCGCCAACCAGTGGAGAGGTTTTAATTTACTTTATTTCTTTGAAAAAAAAAAAGCTAAATACTTCTTTGTGTATTACTTCTAAATGAGCTCCTTTACTTGCCAGAAAACGTCCCTTTGGCGCATTAAGAACGTCATCTCTTGATTTGCTTTTGTTATAATTTCTTCTTTTGTTTGCCAAATAAGAGTTTTTTGTGTGATGGGAAATATGAAGTGTTACACCAGAGGCTTGCACTTGTCATATTCAGTTTAAAGAAAGCTGCTTTGGACAGAAATGTAAAAGATGAAAATAAAAGACCAGCGTAATATTTTACAGCCAAACAGCCATGACTGATTAAAGCCTTTAAGTGACACAATACGAACAACTTGATATTATTCTGAGGATTTCATCTCTTGCAGATTTTACATTATACCCAAATGAATCATTAATGTAGTTTTTGGACAGAAGTTTTCTCAAAATGTGAATTAGCTTTACTGTTAAACTTAGGGGTTTGAACAAAGAGTTTATTAGGCTATTTTGATTTTCTTCACATACAAAGTAAATAAATCAAATAAATGACTGAATAATCAGAATTATGCAATTAATCCTAACCCTTTCCATGATGTTGTAACTAGAGGCCACCAACTCAGCAAAGTAATTATATGAATAGTGATCATTTACAGTGATTATTTAATTTCTTTATAACACTTTTGCTCAGTGTTTTTGCACTTTTACCAGCAGTAAGTTAAATCTTTGAATGTTTCATAAACCAGTAATAAACTGGCACGTTATGGGACTGACACGGCTGACTGCAGAGGAGCTTTACCTGTCTGACTCTAACCTCACACTTAAGACACTGTAAATATTTTTAGAAATAATAGAAAGCATTTAAATGCATGAAGCTAACCAGCAGAGAGGTGGGGGTGATGGAGCAGGAGAACACTGTAGATCTCAACTTCCAATCTGCATTACCACAACACACACATTTGTGCACGATTTGTTTCTTCACACAAATTGTTGTAGTGTAGGACAAACAAGGACCCAAGTGCAGATTGGATGTGGATACTAGGACAGGTTTATTGTTCTCCTGGGCAGAATGGTAGGTGGCCAGGCAGGCAGGTTGACGGGCAGGCAGGCAGGTTGACGGGCAGGCAGGCAGGCAAGAATCATGCACTGGTGACAGAACAGACAGTTGTGAAACAAGCAGTTTAAATTCTTAAGCAGAAATGCTGCAATGGCCGAGAGCTGTTACCACAGATGAAACAACAATCAGGCGATGACTGGTGAACTGAGCTGGCCTTTTATCTTGCTGCTGCTGATTTCCTGATGAGAACCTGGTGTGGACTTGATTGCCAGGGAAACAGGCACACCCACTGCAGCACAGGTCAGAGCAGGAACCACAACACAAATGTGCAAAAAACTACGGATGATGCAGTTCGTGTTATTTTAATTTCCACCAGTAGGAGGCAGTGTTTCTTCAATCTACAGTCAGTCCATGAGTCCGGGATGTGGTGAAAGTTCTTAGTTTTTATTTATTTATTTGTTTGTTTATTTATCTATTTATTTATTTGTTTATTTTTATCTATTTATTGGAAGCACTTATTAAAAAGATTCACATTTTCCATTAAAATCTGAGCTCTTTCTTTGTGCTCTGTGGATGAGTTTCAGGTTGAAGTCTGAACCAACCTGCACATTGTCCCTTCGATGTTGCCAGCCAGTAAGTTGTAACTTATACTTGTCTGTGAACAATAAATCCAACCTCATTCCAGTATGATAGCTGTACTGGTCCAGCAAGGGGAAAGGAAGACGGTACACCGAGCACAAGTGAAAAACATTTCAAACTCACCTATAAAAAAAAAAAAAAAACAACAACCACAAAAACACATTCAGGGTATGATTAAGAGAAGATACTTTCCAGAATATGAATATCCATTTTAAGAGATTCATTCATTTTCTGAACTGCTTATTCCAAGCTGGAGCCTATCCCAGCTGGCTTTGGGTGACAGGCAGGTACACCCTGGACAGCTTGCCAGTCCATTGCAGGGCCACACAGAGAGGTGAACAACCACACTCATGCCCACACTCACTCCTAGGGGCAATTTAGAGTAACCAATTAACCTATGCATGTCCTATGCATGTCTTTGGATGGTGGGAGGAAGCCAGAGTACCCGGAGAGAACCCACGCATACACGGGGAGAACATGCAAACTCCACACAGAAAGGCCACTGACCAAACCAGCCAAGGATTGAACCAGCGACCTTCTTGCTGTGAGGCCACAGTGCTAACCACTGCGCCACCGTGCCGCCATTTTAATAGATGCTTCTGTAAAATTATGGTAAAAGTGAACATTGTCTGTGAAAGACCATCTCTGAGGGGAAATAGCCAGTTTGGCCACCGTCTCTCAACTGGTGACAGGTTTCACCAGCTCAGCATGTCTGGATGTCCTGCAGGTTTTAGATGTTTCTGCAGATGTAATTTTGTTGTATGTGAATGGATCCAAGTAAAAGCAGTTAAATAATTATAATTTAAGTTTTATGACCAGAGATGATTGAATTTGAGTTCAATGTGGTGTTTAAAGCAGCTTCAGTGGACGGAAACAGTGGGATTTAATGAGCAACTGAAGAGTTGATGAAGTAAATTCTTGTTCAAAAAGACATTTAAAATGTTTGATATAAATCTGAAATAAAGCGCTACTTCAGGTCCTTTTAAGGTAAATCAGCATGAAAACTGACTTTAATGTGCTGCAGTTTGCATTTGAACTCCAACTACCTCGAAAGGCTGTTTATAAGCTGAAATGTTGAACTCTAACCTTTTTTCTGCCTCGTTGAGTTTGCACAGATGTTGCTAAATAACTCTCCTAATACCAAACACATCATATCAGATACGAGTCTATGAGACTTTTGCACCACCTACATGGTCAAAGTGTTTATTAAAATCCTCATTATGTTCGATTAGACCTGTTTTCTGTCTCCCAGGAGGATGTCCTGCCACTAAAAAGTCTCTTTCTTTAGTATAGCTGCCTCCAAGGGAATAAAAACCAACGTTTGACTTTGTTTAAAGGCCCAACAAAAGAGCTCAAATAAAAATCTATCATTTTCTACTTATTATTTCAACTCATCCTTCTCAAGGTTAAATAAGAATGACTGCAGCTGATGGATTTGGAAGTGTTCCCTTTCTCTTCCACACACACATAATGAGAGGAATCCACTGCGACGTTAAGTATCACAATTTTATTACAAAAATTAAATTCTTCTCTCTCAGTTTTGCCATGCTTGGAGCATATAACAATACAGTAAAAAACCCAGACCCAGAGAAGATAGTAAAGCAGATTTCAACAATGCTTCCACAGCACTCTGTCATCCATGCTGTTACTACAGATACTGCAACATTCCTAATACAGAGTAGTACAAACACCTGCCAAAACACGTCATGTCAGATAACAAACTGGAATTAAATTACATTTACCAACCAGAGAGGAACGAGAAACTTAACCTGACTCAGAAAAAAGAAACACAAACCGGTAAACATTGATTTTGCAACTGAAAACGTACTGAATGTGCTGAATATTTGCACCAGCCCAAGGCACCCAGGCTTCGTAGCGATGTTGGCAAGTTAACAACATTCTTACAGAAACACTTGAAGCGAACAATGATTAGACTTGTACCACAGTCTGACTTTGTAGTGTCCTTCATCGTACCCTCCTCTCCTGGCATTCCTCTTTGTCAGTCACAGTGCAAGTTCCGGAGGGGAGGCGGGGGCGACGTGAAGGAGAGAGGAGGGGCGATGTGGGAGATGGGAGGATGGGAGGGGGGGGGGTCACTGGGAGCTGTACCGCATCAGACATCACTTCACAGCGCCAAACACTGACAAGAATTGGACGGACAGCGTAATCTCCCACTCTCCAGAGGGGAGGAGGGTGAGATTGGTTATGTAATTCCTCACTTAGATTGTGAATAGTCCGAACATAAGGCGCAGATTGCCAGCTGCCAGTCCAAGACGAGATAAGCCAAACAAAAAGCTTAGGTGTGCTTTCAACTGAACATCCAAGAAGGAAAGGAAGAAAAAAGGGATAGCAGATACCGATATTTTCTCACAGCAGTTTCCAAGAGGAATGGCTTTTTTTTTTGTTTGTTTTGTTTTGTTTTTGTTTTTTTGATTTTTTTGTTCCTCAAGATGAGAAGTGTTGTTTTGCACATGAATACCTAAGAATCATATAAATCCCAGATTTAAGCTTACCAATAACTCAGATAGTCTCTAACGAATGTCAAATGAGGACAAGAACGACAAAAGCTCAGAAATACACAGGGGCCTTTCTTGAATGCTGCGACGCAGCTCAGTTGAGCGAACGGCACGGCTCGAAGGTCCATTTGGTCGCCCCGCCAAATATTTCAATGTTGTTCTCTGTCCAGGAGAAGACGTTGCCGGCCGGTGCTTTGCTGTTGCAGGTCGCCAAGTTGTAGATCTCAGCAACAGAAAGTTTCCTGTTCCAGATATTTAGGTTTGCCAGCTCGCCAACGAAGGCTTGCGTTGCGTCGAAACCTCCCCCCAGGGTGTCCTGTGGAACAAGAGGAGAGGTGGGGACTGTAAATAGAGGAGCACACGTATTTTATTGGCTGAAAAACAAGGAGTCATCTCCTTTTCTGGTGAAGATTCTTTAAATTTCATCACCATGTAATGTGAGTTTTATTCAAAGTGTATTCACTAAAAAAGAAAAAAAAAAACCTGTTTGCAAACGCAGCTTAATGCTGAATTTATTTACAAAGACAACAGTTAAAATCAGGAGAAACTTTTATTTCTGAGCTTTTTATTCACTTAATCAACTGTGGAATCTAGATGTGAACCTGCATCTTTTACTTTGTGTTAATTGTCTCGATTTGTGCCAAATATATGAATTACACTCTAACTATGGCTCTAATTAGACTGCAAAGTTTTAATAAGCTTCTCTTCAAATGTCTCCATAGTTTCATGTCATGAATAAGCACACACTCTAATCTCTGTCCAAATATAAATGCATAAATAGTGGAGGTATTGTTTCCAAATGCTGTCTGTGGGGGATTTTAATCACTATCGCTGATTTGAAAACGAGCATGTACCTGCTCTTGTCCCAGTACCAGCACTCCCTCTGGTTTGATGGGGTGGTACGGTGCCAGATTTTCCCCATTGCCCCTCATCACTCCATCCTGGAAGGCTTCCCACATCCCATCCCGGGTGGTCCACGTGATGCAGAGGTGATGCCATTTCCCATCGTTGATGACAAACGGAAGCTTTGCAACCTGGAGAAGAGATTTATATTTAGAGTGTTTTCATGTTGACAATTTCCTTTTCATGCTTTAACTGCAGAGTATCTCCTCGCCTGAAAGCTCCCCACCTTCCCTCCCTCTTGCCGAATCACTTCATGTCTCCACCTCTATATATATATATATATATATATATATATATATATATATATATATATATATATATATATATATATATATATATATATATATAAACTGCCTCTATTGCCCACTTTAGCACCTATTTCTATTCTGAGTCCAGATGCAGAGAAACTGGAAATCCCGCAGATATTTATCTTCCAGCTGCAACTGCTGCAGATTATTCTGCATTTTATGTCATCTTACATGTAAACCAAAACAACAGTTTTTTTTTTCTTTTACAGATGAGGGCACACTCATTTGCTTTTACCTTGTCATTGATGAGAATCTCCATGGGATTGTTCCCCCACTCAATCAGCACCAGTTCGTTGGCTTGACCTGGAACAGCGTAGGAGAAGGGTGTTCCCACCCCAGGAGAGGCGTTGGACTTTATCCACAGACACACACTGAAGGAGTACATTTCAGGAAGGCTCCTCTTGGCTTTGGCGTACATGTAGTTGGTTCTCAGTGGGAATGTGAGCTGGAACTTATCTGTTGCCCTGGTGTCTTTACCTGTGGGTGAAAGTAATGCCAGTTAAAGCATCAGTATTATTGGTATTTTGGCATTCGTGTGGATTCCACACATAAACTGTAAGGAGTAAAAACCTTTTTCTTTTCTCAATGGGTTGTTTTAAAGAAAAGAAACACTGAGCTTGTCTGACATATCAGTTTATTTGCTCTCTCCTTTGCACAGTGATCATTTACTTTTTCAGGTTTTTGCTGACGCATAAGATGGCTGTTATCTCCTCCCGTGCTTTCATATATATATATATATATATATATATATATATATATATATATATATATATATATATATGTGTGTGTGTGTGTGTGTGTGTGTGTGTGTGTGTGTGTGTGCACGCACGCGCATTTGCACGTGTTGAAATACTGAACAGTACACAGCTCCATCGCAAGGCGCGCCCTGCAAACTTTCTCTACTCCTGACCTTTGGAAATCTCATTTTGTGCACTGGCTCCAGCACGAGTTTGATGGTTCTGGCAGAGAAAAACAGAAACTACTCCAAGGAAAGCGGCAAACAGGTACCGAGTTATGTAAAGCAATGCAGCTCTCCTTCCTGCTCCCTCCATATCTGTGCGCAGCGTAATGGTTGCGGCACAGAAGCGGTTTAACAGCGTATGAATGCTGTAGCACAGAACGTGTCTGATCCCTCCTCTGCAGGCTGAAGCAGCTCCGAACTAATAAACTAATTAAACCAACCCCTAATCTGGCTTTAAACTCCAGCACAGAGGTGTGAAAGCCACATTGAGCAGGTTCAAATCCTTTGCGCACTGAAAATCCAAAAGCACCTTTCTCCAGATCGGTGATCCGGTGGTGCAGAGACGTCAGCGTGGACTCCACTCGGCTCCTCTGCTCCGTCTCATTCCTCGATCCAGGTTTGCTTTCCTCTAAAGTGTTGACCCGGGACAGAACCTGCTTCTCCATGTCGTCTATCTTGTTCTGCAGCAGATCTTTCAGGCTGTTGGCTTGCACGGTGTTATTCCCCCGGCTGTACTGCTGCATTGGACAGATCATAACAGACACTCAGTTAAAACAAAAACAACTGGAGGAATTTCTCACCTTCCTAAAATATGGTCCTAACTTGAATGTTAAAGTTTAATCTTAATTAGTTTCTTTGATGTGTCTGTGACACAGCACTCTTCTATGTGAAGCATCTCTCCAGCTGAGAAAGATGTCAGAACAGCAGAATTACACTTTTATCCGGTTGTCTTATTCACTCGGGAACCTCGTTTTATGAACTTCTCTCCTCTGCTTGCCTACCTCCAGATTCTCCAGTCTCTGTTTGAGAGTCTGTAAAGTCTGTCCCAGTTGAGCCAGAGTATCCGTGGTGCCCCGAGATACATCTCCCATTGTATTCTTGGCCCCCGGCCTCCTGCCGCCGGGTCCCGCCGCCGCCGGGAGGCTCTGACTCTCACAGCGGCTCAACTTGGAAGTTAGTTCCCTGATTGTCTCTTTTTGATTCGTAATGGTTTCCTTTTGCTGCAGCACGGTCTCTCTCAGCTGAGTGATGGTAGTCTTCAGGTCTTCCGCCGGCCCGCTGTTCTGCATCGTGGCCGTACACAAGTCCATATCTTTGGGCACCGACGTGCAAATAAACTGCGTCTGTCCGAAGTGTTGCGCGGAACTCTCCAAAACGAGCAGGCAAGAAAGTAAAAAAAGTTTCCACGAAAGTCCCTCCATGGTTCCAGTCACGAATCGCAGCAGTGTGTGTGCGTGAGTGGAAGTGCGCGCGGGATTTCAGCACCACGGAGCTGTCCACCGAAGCTGTGAGGCGCCGCTGCTGCTGACTGCGCTTTATATAGCGGACAAACCGCAGCGCAGATCCGCCGCATCACTAAGGGGAGGCATCGGGTTCTGATACACCTACTGAGTCCTGCCCCCCCTTTTAAGGTGGTCCTCCCGCGAACAGATCCTACAGAGGCAGCGAGCGCGTGCACCGAGTTGGAGGCAACTGGAAGACTTTCTAATGAAAGGAGAAAATGAAGCAGAAATCCTCAGAGAAAACTGAACCTGTCTGTGCTTTCTATCCTCTGTTACACACGCTGATAAAGATTTAGGACTGTGCCTTTAAATATTATTTCATTCTTCCATTTGTGTGTTTTCAGAACCGTTTTGATGCTTCAGATTTACCACTAAAGATGGAAAAAACTGCTTTTAACTACTTCATGGTATTAATAAATTGTAAAATAAAATATATAAAAAACTCTGTTTTACTTGCAAATAATGTTTGGAGTGCCCGAAATGAACAAAAGACACGTATAGTGTGTGTAGTCTGTATTTAGTACTTGAAAAGAAAGAAAGAAAGAAAATATTAGAGCAGTTCGGTTCCCTCTGTTTTGAGTTAAACAAAAAAAGGAAAGATGTATAAATGAATATCAATTCAGAAATGGTATGTTTTAAAGTATTTCTTTTGTTCATTTGGCAGCTAAATAAATAAAACATCTTTTCTTCATGGGTTAAACTTTAATTTTTCCCCTGATTTAACCCGCAGAAAGAGCTTTTTAAGGTGACGTGCCACCGCTTGACTTCACTTCCAGCTTTCTGAGAAGACGTCGTCAGTCCACCTTAAATAAACGGTGCTCTCCATCTTCCAGAGAAGTGTGTCCCATGGGCAGAGTCCCCAACGCAACCCTGCATTTTTTCTGCCTGTCTTCTGCTCTGTAGGACGCGCTCGCGCGTGTACTACCAGGCTTCCACGCGCCCAACAAGATGGTGCATTTACACTGTTTACAAGTTCCAACACAACAAGCTGCTCCAGATTCCCCCTCTTTCTTTCTTTCTTTCTTTCTTTCTTTCTTTCTTTCTTTCTTTCTTTCTTTCTTTCTTTCTTTCTTTGTGTTTTCCGTCAGAAGAAAACGGAGCAAAGTGGGAAGGAATTTGCTGGAGGTGCTGCAGGCTCGTCTCAGTCATGTTAAATGTCTCCACTGCGAGAGCAGGGATGCTAAAAGGAAAGCAAACTGGCTCCGTGGAATTACACAGACTGTTACATAACCACTCTGGCATGCAGGGAAGACGCCCAGTGAAGAGTTTGACTCATTGTCACAGTTTATGATGAGGACAGAAAATCACTGGAGGTACTTTGTGGGTGAAGATAAGGCTAAAATATTAGAGGAATAGTAATCTGTAGCTATAACACATTTAAAGCTGCAGGACCAACATTTCCCCTGCAGCAGTGTAAGAATCATCAGATCAACATCCACTTATTTGTGCAGCACAATCTTATAATATTTAGATTTTTGTACCTTTACTTCCTCAAACCTCTCAAAACGACTAAAGATGAATATTATTGAAACAAAGCAATAACGTACAACGTAAGCACGTTTTCCATTTTAACAGAGGCGGGGTGATGGGTTACAAATTACTGATAAAACGATTAAAAAAAATAGATTATACATGACCAAATAGTCAGGTCTTTATTTAAAAATAGAAAAAGTACAAACAGTTTGACATCACAAATCCTCTACTGAATATTTTAGGAAACTTTAGAAAAGCTAAAATTAAATATATTCTGTTTTAAGCAAGTAAATCTATAAGTCTGAGTCATTAATACACAAAGAAGAGAATAAACACATTATCAGGCCCGCCTTGCTCTGCATGGGCCAAACATATATTTGTCTTTCAGAACAAAACACAGTTGGGGATTGTTTGAGCATCATATATTTATGTTTCCAAGCGATCAGTAAGTGAACTTTGGATTAATTCTCCTATTAATAAAAGTGTGCATAAATCAACACTGTATGAAATGACGATGATGTCATTGGTCTCTCGTGTAACCAGGTTATATTAACAGTCAGGTAATTTGCCAGCTGAGGAGCTGCTCTCAGACAAATGAATTCTTCCTTCCTGTGGCGTCAGAGCGCTGCGTAAAACTGTGCCATCGAGCCACAAATGTGCGCTGTGGACGCGCTGAAAGGAGGATTTCATTTCCTCTCTGTTGCGTTTTAGGACACAGTTTTTAGTCTTGTGTATGTGGCAGGAAAACTGCCCAAGCAGTGTGCTTTAATTTGTCTAATTATCGATCCAGCGCGTTGTAATCAGCAAGGTGCCACCCCGGAGGCGCGGAACGGTGGAACAAATGGTTAATGGCGGGGTCTAATTGCCAAGACGGAGGACAGGCGTCTAACAAATTCCCATTGACTCAGCACATTGCACATAAAAACAGTTCTTGCCATTAGCACAAAGTGAGATCAACAAGTATTGTTTGAATCGACTAGTAGATCTGTGCAGCTTGTTTACCAAATGGGGGCAAATTGAGTCGTTTTAAAGCTTTGGATGAGCTGAACTTTATGTTAATGGAAAACCAGTGCCTCCCACTGAGAGGCAGCCAACTCCACCAGCAGGTAAGCGCGCCACAAATGTATCTATTCAATATTCTTCTCATATCACAGGCAATAAAATGAAATCTGCAGCACCGTATGTTCAGCAGTGTTCCCCCCTCATTTCCAAACTCCTCCTACTGACCTGCTCCCACACCCAGAAAATCTGCATTAACATGTCAGCAGTTTCTGACTGAGCTATCCAAAGCAACCCAGTTTGAGCCACTTCATGGCTGCCTCTCCCATAAGAAACCATGCTGATGCCACGTGATCTCAGGATTTCTGGGTATTCCGCAATGTTTGGGAAGGAATATATTTATTTATTTATTGATTTATTTGTTTAACCTGTTCATATTTCTAGAGCGCAAGGTCAGATTTTGCCTGTGAATGCACCAGCCAGCAGTCTGGCTTGGACTCCAGGGACTGGAGTAGAAAAGGCCTGATATCAGGCTCACTGAATAATGCAAAGCATTATAATAGAACCTGCTCTCTAAAGGCAGAGATAGATAAGAACCATTTCACACTCTGGAAGCAAACTGCTTTCTTATTTATCCAGCATGTGCAGCGACACAGCAGCGAGAAGATGCAGGTGATGGAGCTGGACTGTAAAGCTGGCAGTGCAGGATAAACGCAGCGGTGGCTCCACTGGTTGCAATGCAACGTGTTAGATGTGTCATTTATGGTTAACTGTATTTCACAGTTTTGTTCCACGTCATCTCCTTATGTATTAGTAAGAAAATAGGAAATATTTGATTTAGCTCCCTTTAAACCCTCCTACACAATCTTTCTTATCTTTTTGAAGTCTTCAGGAAGTTCTCCAGACTTCTCGAGGGACTTTCCAAAGCTCTTCATTAGTTCATTAGTTGTGCCGTTCTCTTATGATGCCACACGGCTTCAGTGATGTTAGAGTCTGGCTCTAGAGTGGATTCACCTCTCCATCAGACCTGTTGTCACTGCGTTTTAGTCCAGTTCTGGTGTCATGTGGCATACTTCACATTTTCCCCTGTTTTTCTTCTTTTGAAGTAGCTTCTTGACATTCACCTTTCCATGGAGACCACTTCTGATGGGAATCAGGTGCATCTCTCAGGTCCTGTGACTGATTTGCTCCTGTTTTCCAAGGACACCTGTTTCAGACCCTGCTGATCTCTTTTATGTAGGTTTTCAAGATTTATTCTTGTGTCCTGCTCTTGACTAGTTTCCTCAGTGTGAAGGACGAAGGTTACACATTGATGAAACACAAAGTTTTTGGCTGACCGATAATGTGATGTTGTCTTCATGCATCTCTCCGTTTAGATGGAAATATTGACGTCCCTTTTGCTCTGCAGATGTCTCATATATCACTGCTAAAATCGCATCTCATGCATTGTTTTCAAAAAATCCCACTGATTGTTCAATATATTTTAATGAGATAGATAGATAGATAGATAGATAGATAGATAGATAGATAGATAGATAGATAGATAGATAGATAGATAGATAGATAGATAGATAGATCATTTATTTAAATCTACCTATTGATTTTCATGTTTTCACATTTTCACTTGCTATGACAGGAATGGAAATCACAATATTGTACAGATCATTTGAAATAAACACACAAAAAACTAAGAACATAAAAAAAAAAGACTGGGAAGCAAACATGAAATTACTAAATAACCCTTTTAAATTTACAAAAAGAATGCGCCAGTGCGATCAATATATCTTCTGCTGATCTGTAAGCAAGGAAAATCAATCAAGTGACTGATTAATCAAGTCAGTTTTGTCACCGCACTTTGCAGAGGACTGATGCTCCATCCATGTAGAACATTCAAGCTGTTCAGATAATTAAACTCAGACTCCTTTTAATTTTACTATCACTTCATGATTTCTAACAAAATAAATAAATGCCTGACTACAACATAAGAATTTCCCTTCCAGAATCACTCGCATATTTTCCCTTTCCGACTTGCTCTGTCCTCTTTCTGCTTTCTGTGGAAACGCGTTGGAAACTCCCCTCTTCCTCCAAGTCATTCCCTCTGAAAAGCAAACTCATCATTTCAGCAAACCTGATGCAAAAGATTAAAACCCGCTGCGTCTTTTAGGCCCAATTTGTCCCTGAATGTGTTGAGGCGAAGGTGTAATGAGGAAAACGTTGTTCCTGGAAGCAATCCAACACTACGGTTTGATGAAGAGCACTGTCGCTGCAAAAGCGCTAATGTCCAGGCTTTAGAGAATTATGATGAGATTAGCTAAGCACCAGTGTAATGCTTAATACCACCAGTATTTGTTTATGTCACTTTGCCTTTTAATGGGAAGTGAATGAGTTACTGAGTGACTCTCCAGACTCACTGAATGTCAATAAAACGATATTCCAGCATGTGAAATCATGAGATATTGATTATGCAGACCAAATTATTCACTTATGTGACTCATTCGCATACAGGCATGCTGCGGGAAATTAAGGCTCTAAAAATGAAGCTATTTATAATACTGATGTGTGTTTCTGCATGATTGGTAACCACTATTCATGATCCTGGGAGCATCTGCTTCCCTCTAGCTTCTCTATTTTCCTGCTGTACCTTGTGGGAAAACATTCAGAGGAGCAGACAGACAGACTCCCACTGGAAACGCCCCTCCCAACTACTACTTCATCTCCCTTTCGGGAGACAAATGGCTGGAATGGAGACATCAATGCAGCAGCATCAGAGTTGAGGCTTAGGTTACCTGACAGGGCATCTTCATTCCCTGTGGTCAGAAACAAAGTGTGCAAAAAGGTAAAGCCATCTTTGCAGAACCTAGACAGAGCAAACAAACAGGAAAGTGTGTCACATGTCACAACTGGAATGAACAAAATGCAGATACAGTATCATACAGAAAACCCAGATTTCTCTCAAGTTTGTCTCCAAGCAGATAGGCTTTTTTTTTTCCCCACTTTCCAGTTTTATCCTTGTAATTGATTTTCAGAGTGATGAGGTTTGTTTGCCTTTTAAGCCTCTTAACGCTGACCAATAAATCATTTAAGAGTATAAAGAAAGAGTGTTCATAACCTAACATAAGAACTGGTAATGTTTGGACAAATAATGGATAACTTAGCAAAGAACCGATTTTAAATTTGATCTTAAAAAGCATTTTTTCTTTTTACTAACAGCCTGTCACAAAAACACATTGTTTGTTTGTTGTTTATTTAGTTGCATCAATCAAGATTTTTTGTTCAGCATTGAAGCAAGCAGAATAATGGTCTGGATGCTGTGTTCTGCTGAGCAAATTTAATGTGCCAAAGGGAGCTTGGCAAAGTATTGAGACAGATCCCCTTGATATTATTTATTTTTATCATATTTTTCTATTTATTTTGCATAATTGTTCCTATAACAGAGTTTGTACTGCTGGACCAGACCAGAGAGGACAGAAAAGGGACAGAGACAGAGAACCAAAAAAAAAAAAATCAGAGAAAAACACCTTGTAGAGAGAGAAAGAGAAAAACAAACATACATATGCATATACATGCGCATATACACACATATGCACTCACCTAGATGAACACATACACATGCCCCTCTGTGGGAGGACAAAGCCATTAACTGTCGGGAGCACCAGAAACTAACAAGTTAAATCAGAAGGATAGAAAGAAAACTAGCTGCTGTTAGTAAATAAACCTCCAGACGACTCATTGACTGTGTCGCATGCAGAACAAATAGAGTGGAACGTGTTCAGAGAAGACTGATCATGCCAATGTGACCCTGTCCACACAAGGGCAAGAGGCAGGCCAGGGGAACCCCGAGTCCCGGACAACCGGTAGTCACTCCCAAGCACAGATCCCAACCGCCCTACTACGGAGCCAGCCATGCATCCGTCCAGGAGGTGGCAGAGAGGGGGCGCCAGCCAGAGTCCCACACTGTCAGGTGGAACAGGCCCCAACGGGGCCCAGACTGGCAAGGGCCAGCCCCACCGGGCAGCAGCCGCCCAGGACAGACAGAGTGAGGGCCGCAGGGTCCAAATAGCCTGAAGGCAACCCCCCATCCCCTGCAGGCAGAGGGCCCATCCCACGCCAACGGAGTGCCAGGATCCCCAGATTGTCACCGATTGGCAGCCAGGCCGCACCCTGGTGCATCAGTCGCGTTCCACGGGCACAAGACACCCCCTAATACACACACACGCACACCCATGCACCCATATTCCCTCCCATGCTCCATCTCACACTCCATTTTTCCCTCCTTCATCTCATCCTTGTTTTTTGGCTCACGTCTACTTTTTGTGTTCCAGACTCCTCACAACCAGTTTGAGCCTGACCTTCAACACCAAACCTGCATTTTAATCAATTTGTATATTTTTTGGCTGAGTTCTGGGTTCTATTTCTATATCGTAACATCCAGAAGATGAGCCCCCAGCAGCACTAAGCATGTCCCCATTCCTCGGGCCCCTGAGGACCAGGACAAGCCAGGGGCAGCTGCCCCAACCATCAGAGCCCTCAGTTGCCCGAACAAAAGAACAGCCGCTGGCCCCAGAAGGCACCAATCGACCACACTCAAAGGGGGCTGGAAGCCAAGGAAGAGGAGGGGTGGCAGGAGGAGACCCCAGATCAAAGGTCAACCAACCCCTCACCCACATAAGACTCCCCCACCCAAGGACATGTTGCAGTCCTTCCTCGTCTACACCTCATCCATACACTCACCATCATCCTAGTATACATACACACATTTTGACACATACAGGCCCAAACAAACATTTAGTCCACCCTCCAAAGCCATCCTCCAGACCCCTACAACCCACCCAGACCCCTGTCACTCTTATTTGATAATAAAAGTTTAAAAAAACACCCTTTCTCCCTCTCCATTCTATCTCCCCTCAGTAACCAGACACTTCAGCATATCATCAGGGGAAGCCTGGAATCGAATTCCCAACTTTCCAGTTATAAGTCAACTATTCTTCCTCCTGAGCTACAGCCACCTAAACACATCTGTCTAAGATGATTTCTTAATCTCCCACAATTGGAGTGAATCCATGAATTTCTGTACTGAAGTGCTTTCTCTTACTCACTACCCCACCACTGCTACTCTTTTTTCTGGCTTCCCTTGGAGGTTTAAGCGTTTTTAGGCTCAGATGGAGTCAGTGGTTGGCTTGTCCCGCTCACGACGATGCGGTTGAAACACTAGTCAAAAAACTCCTTCGCTTTGCTCCAGAGCTTACCTTGAAAGAGACTTTTTAATTATCTGCTTACATAAACAGTTTTAAGATTTAAATTGGCAGGGATATGATGTAGAATCAATGTTTGTTTATACGTGCTTTGATTAAATCTGCCGTCTCACAAAAACCATGTCACTGTCCCATCACTTACCTGCACCTTCTCTCCTGCATCTATGAAGCTTAACAAAGGTAACACAGTGTGACAGATGTAGTGTAAAACTACGTTAAAAGAATGTAAAGGTCTGCATGCTGGGATGATCTTGTAAAGAATGCTCTCCACTTACCCTCCTTGTTGCCCAGTAAGATGTCACACTGTAATTGCAAAAACTGCTCCTTAATAAAACCCGTTTCATGCCCAAAGTCAACCAACTCAAAATTTCCATTCTTTGGAAAATTCAAACCATGAAAAACATTTAGAGACGGTAAATTCTATGAGCCCATATGTGAATCATATGAGTGACAATATTAATCACAAATAACATTTTATTATTAAAACAAACAAAATATGTTTCCTTTAAAAATGCAGTACAGGTTTATGAATACGCAAGGTTGTGGTGTCAAGGAGAGAGGATAGGTTGGCAAAGATGTAGGATTAAATCTTTTGGCCCTTAGTTCAAATCCTGACCTGAACAATGTTTTTTTGTTTGTTTGTTTGTTTGTTTGTTTTTTAACAATCATTTCACTTTGTTAAAACAACAAATTATTTTTCTGTTATACTGGACAATTACTGCAGTTGAGTTAAAATTACAAGGTCGTGGTTGGAGATCGATGTGCATAGTTTACTTAACATTTTTATGGGTTGAAACTTCACAATCTGATGGATTCTACTGTCACATGACTCAACACCATCTGACACAAAACTCACATTTCTTTGGGCCTGGACTGTGGGACAATAATGTTTTGGATGTTTGGAGAAATGTTCCTATTTGACCGCTTCTGGGTGGACAAATATGGCGGGCCTTTAGTTCAGTCCAGAACAAAGGATGATCATCCTGCCTGCTTAAAATCAAAGTCAAACTTTAAAACAGCAGCAGTGTTTTGATGTGAGCTGATTTTCTGCTTGTTTTGTTCTGAAATAAGCAAGAAGCTTTAATCTGGAGGTTAGTGTCTTTTGTTTATGCTTTTATTGATTTAATTGGCTCCCTCTGCCTCTTTGGTCCTCTGTTTTACATGCCTTAGCTCTTTGACCTTATGAAACTGCTCATTTACAAAAGCGTAAATTTACATCTGACTACCTTCTATGCTGTTTTGCAGCAGAGCTTGCTTTTAACCTTGTTTATACACTCATTTAACCAGTCCGTGGTTCACATACACCCCCAGCCTTTGGATTGAAATGTTATTATTCTGACCACCAATAAGTAATAATTTGTTTTTATTTGGAGTGATGTATCCACTCCTCCTAACTCCTGTGAGATACTAAGGATTGTATTTATTTCCCATGAACAAGAAATCCCAGTAAGGTTTGGTCAGTCTGATATAACCAATTGCTATCAATACTACTCATTGGATGGGGGTCCTGCCAGGGTCTGTCATGGCTGAGAACACAATCAATCTTGACCATCTTGAGTATCTTTCCATCCATCCATCCATCCATACATTCATTTTCTTAACCACTTCCAATACATGTCCAAGTCCAATTAAGGGTTTCTGGGGAAGCTGGAGCCTATCCCAGTAATCATTGGTGAGAGGCAGGATACAGCCTGGATAGGTTGTCAGTCCAACACAGGACCTATCTTGAGTAAGGAAGCAAAATTATTTCTATACTGATGAAGGATAATTGGTGGTCTGCCAACTCCCCACCACCACCCAGCCAGAAGGTTGGCTGGTGGATTCTACCAGTTGATCTGCTGCTGGTGGCAGGTGGTGAAGGTTTCCACACACAATTAGTCTGTCATCAAACCACAATCATTTTGTAAAACTTGCTCTCCAAAACCACCAAATTCATTCACTGCAGAGATCAAAGCTTCTGCAAAGGAAAAAATAAAATAAAAGTACTAATAAGTCCAATTCAGAGACGACTCGCCCCATCCTAATATAACCATATGGAGTGTGTACAGCTCGGCAGATACAAACGTAATTACAAACTTCTAGTGTTGATGATAGCTGCTGCATGTAAAGGGTTAAAATGCTGCCCAAGATGGGTATGGTTGCATTATAAAATGAATGGATTTAGCCATAACATGATCATCTTTTTACACTAACAGTTGGTGCAGCAAGGCTGACTCGATAGCTTTTTATGTAAGTCGATTCACGAGCCAGGACAACAATGTCAGCTGACATAATTTACTGATTGTTAAAGGAAGGATGATGTGAAGTACGCATCTGTGGTGGTGTTGGACGAGCCAGGTGAGGGAGACTCAGGGTGGGGTGACTAGGGTCTGGACAGGAGATGGTAGTCGGGCCGCCAAGGAAAAATTACATTGAAGGAAGAGAGACCAAATTTAGATGGAAGGACAAAGAAGAGATGAGGAAGATGAAGGGTAAGGAGCCAGGGAGCAGGGATGGAGAGATGGGGAGTGAAACAGGCCAGGAGAATGGGTGGCTGGATGAGGGGATGATGGATGAATCCAACAGGGAAGGTAGAAAGGAAGACGTTGAGAACAGAGATGCCTGGGAGAACGAGACAGGCAGTGAAGAGAGCATCAGAAGGGTCAGCGGGTGAGTAGAGCTGTGGTTGACAAGTGTCTCTGCTGCTGTATCTAAGCATGGGTCAAAGAACCGCTTTGGTTCTGATATACTTCACAGCTGATTAGGCTATAACCCACCAGTAAAATTTGCATTAATCACTGGTTAATATTTCCATTTCTACCACAAATGTTCTCTGGTGTAAACCAAACATCGTGTAGACAGGAAGCAGTATTTCCTGTCAGTACAAATTAAACAGAGAACATTCATATGTGATATTTTTTAAAGAAAGTTTTGAACTGGGTAATCCGATTACTTGGGCACTTTAGTTTAAATGAATTTGACTTCTGATTGCATCGTATCCTGTCTTCACTTGGTTGGTTTATTGCATACATAATGGACTAAATGAAAAACAACCTTTTACATGTCAGTAAGGCTAAACGGGAAAAAACTCCAAAAGACTCGCAGAACCTTCGCGATGTCACGCTCGACTGTAGTCACGAAGAAGTTGTCTGTTCAAAGAAAAGAAGCTCAGCAAGAACTTTAAGTGTGAATCTTCCTTCTACTGGATGTTTCTGGATTCATGAAACCATTATGTATTATGTAGTAATGAAATCTTTTGTATTGCAGACATTAATATTGGAGTACAAACACTGTTTTTTCAAAACTAATATTATTAAGGAGCCAAACCACTGAGGTTTGCCACTGCCACTGAGGATTCTCTTTTATTTAAGTGTCTCTGTTTCTGCTTCCAGTATGTGGCTCCACATCTCACATCCTCTTAAGTCTAACAAATTTTCAGTTGTGCATCCAGACAGAAACAAACATAAAGCCTTCATAAATTTTAAACTCCATCATGATGGTGCCACAGCTCTCGCAAAGCTTTGCACTATTAAAGACAAGTTGAGGTACTTAGCGTTCAGTGGCAGAGCGAAGCCGTCCCACCGTGGGGAGCAGGTGTGTTTTAGGACTCAATAACATTGTGAAGATGAAACCCTGTAAAGCAGAAGAGTCTGTAGTGGAAATAGAGACAATGAGCTCTCGGCACATCTCCTCTCAATTACATCAAGTGACCGAAGTGTCTCCCTGTAAAATACAACTTTCTCTGCGGTGGCTCTCGTGTGTGCAGGCGGGGGTTATCTCCCCCTAAAGGACATTCAGTTGTGACTGGACTTGAAATGAACAGATATTACTGAGAGGGGAAACAAAAGAGAGTCCATCTTTAAAACACGTTAAGCTTCTTTATTAGAAACGTGAACGAATAAAATACAAACTTACTGAATTGCTTGACTTTAATGTTTTGAGCCTCAGCAGCTTCTAGAAGCACCTTCAGCAGCAACGGCGTGAAGTAATCACTATCTGAAAGACATTATAAGTCTCTCACATCATTGTGAAGGATATTTGCTCTACTTTGCTTCACTTCATTGAGGCTTCAAGCGTTGCTCTCTGCACAGCTCTCTGAAGGTCCCACCTCACCATTTCTGTCAGGTTTCGGTCTGGACTTTGATTGGATCATGTCAACACCATGGTTTCCTTTCTTTTTCTGCCTTTCTGTTGTAGATGTTCTGCTGTGTTTGACATCATTTTCCCATTACGTGAAACATTTCAGCCAAGATTTATCTTTCAGGCAGATGGCCTCATGTTTGACTTTGTTATTCAGAGGACTTTTTCATCTCCTCTGTAAGGTGTAAAGCCCCAATGATAATCTCTTTACCACTGTGCTCGACGGTTGGTCTTAACGTTACTTAACGTTATTTTACACACCTGAATGCTGCAGAACAGCAACCTGACTTCCGTTTTTAGAGCCAGTCATCCTGGTTATGACAAGGAACTGGTGTGTTATAGCAGCATCTGGCTTGTACTGGCCTTGTTTATTTCTGTGGAAGTGGTAAGGGTGGACTTACACACTGGCTCTGCATTGAGGCTTATTTTCTTCCTTTCATTTTTTATTTAAAGCGCACAGTAAATTGCTACTGTTGATGACTTTAGAGTGCATTTATCTATTTAACAGCTGCAAAATTATGTTATTGCAGCCAAATGTCCCCATGTAATAACATGTGGTGTCAAAATGATCATAGTGTAATCTTCTGCTTCCTGGTATCCATTAGGAGACTGTACGCACGTGTCAGATAGTGTTCAACAGCAGTTTCAGAAAAGTTTTTACTGTAAAGTGATGCAATATGTCTCAGAAACTCTGTGCATCAAACATGTCACATCGGGCTTTGTAGGTTCATTTTTAGCCTCGATGACAACTAGATGATTTTTAAAGTGTCTTGATGCATAGATGAATTAGAGATGAAGTAGAAAACTTTCCGTATCAATCGAGGTATGACACACAACGTAACATGATGGAAGTTAACAAAAGGAAGACTCACACTGATAACAAGCCGCAGAGATTAAAGGGAAAGAAGAAGATTTATAGGGTGGGAACCGTTGTCTATAAAAGTTTTGGTTGCAGCACTACAGGCAGCTTCTCTCAGTCTTAGACCATAGAAAGAGCCACATCTGCAAAATCCTGTTTATCCTGTTTTTGATATATCTTCCATGTGTGTCCATGTGGTACTTATCAGGTCACCCAGGAATAGAGATTTCCAATCTCAGTGACTCATTTTCTTTATTTGGTTAAATAAAGGGCAAATGAAATGATGTATTGATTTAAAAATGAATAATAAATTCTTCAAGTCAATCCTCAGCCTGACAGGGAGCCACTTTGTGGAGGCATAGACTGGACCGATGTGGTCAAATTTGCTTCTACCTGTTAAAAGTCGAGTGGCTGAGATCTGGACCGGCTGGAGGCGACTAAGCTGGTATTTTTATGTCCTTTTCATGTGACTTTATGTGAAAACATAAAAACATTTATGACCCTCTTGAACTTATTAAATAATAAAAACGGTTTCATCATTGCAAAACACCCAAGGTTAAAAAATCAAACTTTGTCAACCGTGTTCATCTGGATGTTGAAGATCAGATCACAGATAAAAACTACTCCCAGATCTCTGATGTATGAGGATCCAATAAGCAAAAACCTTACTTTTGTCATGATTTAATAAAAACAATGTGACATCTGACTTTGATGTTTTCAAGACGTTAGCAGATTATTTAATCCGTCTTTGAAATGTTTTTCTATCAGAAGGTAGAGTTGGGAGGAATCAGCATAAACATAGTTTAAATTGTTATTTCTGTTAGAAATGGCCCCAAAAGGCACAAATGCTTAAAACAATGATGAAACTATGTCAGACAAACAAGCTACGAGTCATGGTAACATTGTGAGGTCTTCTACAGTGTGGTGCCAACGTCTGAATGTTTGAATCAGTTTTATCCATCCTCCCATCCATCCATCCATTCATCCATTCATCCATCCATCCATTTGTGTATCCATCCATCCTCCCATCCATCCATCCATCCATCCATCCATCCATCCATCCATTTGTGTATCCATCCATCCATCCATGTATCCATCCATCCATCCATCCATCCTCGTATCTATCCATACGTGTATCCATCCATCCATCCATCCATCCGTGTATCCATCCATCCATGTATCCATCCATCCATCCATCCATCCACCCATTCATCACCATTCAGCATTCCGGCCCTTCTACGATACAACATACTACTTAAGGTGCCAGTACGGTTTGAGTCATGCACTCCACACCCCTGCACCCTCACCCTCTCAGGCTGTGTGGTAATTAGGGCCTGTTTAGTGTCGGTGTTTTATATTCTTGTGGTGTGGACTTGTTCGTGTAATGAGTACTTTTGGTTTTTCTCGTAGGAAACAAAACCCAAGAGCTCGCGATGAACAGTGTCACTGTGTTCACGGTCCTAAAGTGCCATAAAGCCCCCACTCTTCACTCCCCCACTTCTGCTTTGTCAAACACAAAAGGAGATCACCATTATCAGAGGCATCAATTCAGGACTCAAGGTCACGGTCAACAGGCTTTCACATGCCTACTCTTCTTTCACATGTGAGCTTGTTATCATGTTTCTTCTTCAATGGAACAGGTCACCCTTTTTTATCCAGTAATAACTCACAAAATGATGAAGCTGACAATGTTTGTGTCCTGTTTATTTCTGGAAACGGACATAAGAAAATGTTGCTGTGGGAAGTAATCTCTCCAGGTGCACCATATTCCCTCTGCTCACATTAACACGTGGTAGACACCTTCATTCACTCAGCTCTCACACGGTTGTGGTGCTTGATGTGAGTAGAAAAGGTGACATATATGGAGGATGCGTGCTCTACGACACCTGCATGTTGTCAGAAATGAATAGACACCTGTGAAAGTAACTATTGATTGTCCTGTCAGTGGGAGAGGAGCTACGTGGACACAAAGAAATCAGTCACCAACTTTTTTTTCTCAGGTTTTTGCTGCCTACACACTAAAAGATGGCGAGCTTATGCATTGCATTCTTAAGGTACAGTGTTTAAAAATACCCTATGCAGTACAAAAATGATCAAACCTTTGTTTAAATGAACAAAATCTTCACTGACGCACATAAATATGGATTTAATTATCTTTAAAATTGTGGAATACAGGTTCATCTAATGTTTTTCACCTATCGGTTTTAAATGCCTTATTAAAGTCGCATTCCGTAATTTTTTTTTTAACCTTTTTACCCTTTCCTCTCCTGCTCTCAGTGAAGGTGGACACTTTTCTCTTTGCCCCTGTTTCCTCCCCTACCTCCCACTCTGGCCTGCGACTTTGTCCTATCTGACTCTGAGCCTCTTTTTACATCTCTTTACTCTTTAGTCAAATTTACATCATGGATTTGATTGGTTGGTCTCTCAACGCAATTGATCAAATTTTCTCAACCCGAAGATTGGGCAGAGGGGAGCCCGCATGTCCTGAGGGGATCCTTCCAGCTGGATGCGTTCAGGACTCATGGGCCAGGTGGAGACCAATGTGTCTGGCGGTTCTGTCCACTGAGGACGTGGAGGATGTTTACATCTTTGGATTATTAGCGATCGGGATTCTGCTGATTGGCGTTGGTGGAGTTCTGATCTACCTCAAGACCCGTGAGATTCTGGCAACAACTGGCAGGCTGCCAGAATTCTGTAACAGTATGTGGAGCTGCCAGCCTGAGACCTGCTATGGACTCAAGGCCAAGGGCAAATTGTTTTCCTCACCTGGAACCCAAACAACAATCATATCTGGATTCAGCTTCCCAGCGGCCTTGGACTGGTGCAACCCCCTCTGAGAATGGAAGAAGAGATGTTCATAGACGCTCTGTCCCCCCTCCTCAACCACCCCCGGTCCCCTCCCACATGACTCACCGCCTCCCTGGACTTTGTGTGTCTTGTTTTAGTTTGTGCTTCAGTGTATGAGGTTTTTTATCTCTGTATCTTCAGACTGCATCATTTGTAGCGCGGCATCGCTGATTCAGCAAAGAAACGCAAGATGATTAAAAGAGAGGAATCTTGAGGAATACAGGTGAATCTTCAGGGCATTTATAAATGAATTCTTTGGACTGAAGCTAGTGTCCAGCTTCAGTTTGCAATGTTAGAATTAAATTGACTTGGACTTATATCGCGCTTTTCCAGTCATGCAGACCACTGAAAATGCTTTACACTACTTGTCACATTCACCCATTCACACACACCCTCATAGCTTGGGGTTCAGTGTCTTGCCCCAGGATGCTTCGGCATGTAGTCAGGGGAAGCCTGGAATGGACCTCCCAACTTTCCAGTTGAAAGATGACTGCTCTTCTTCCTGAGCTACAGCCGCAAAGTAACGCATCATTCCAGATATTTTGGTGCAGTTTTGGACAGACTTTTAACAGCTACATTAGAACAAGAAACAAATCTAGATTTTGGCTTTAAAAGATTTAGAAAATACATTTTTATGCATTTATTTTTAGTGGTTGTATCTGCTGAACTAATGATGTTTTTACAGGTCTCTGGAAAAAAAATCCAGTGTCCTCACAAAGACCAAAGAGACAACACATCTTTTTGTTCTTACATCTCTATACTGGCAACAAAAAAGTTATGTTAATTGTTTCTGTTGGTGCACAAGGATCTGAAATGTTCTGGTCTAAAACAGAGAGCTGATCTGCTGCTGATGAGTCTCCAAGACTTCTGAGATTAACTGGGTCAAGTTTGTTTTCCATCGCAGAGTTTTGTTTTTCTGCTCCTAATAACACAGCAGAAAACTTGAAGTTTGCTCCAAAAAAATTGTTCTTTTCAATAACTTTTAATCAAGACATGAAGTTTTTCCCTTTTTAAAATCTGTTTTTGTCAGTGTGTACATCTCATATGTTCGAATTATGCAACTCGTTTTGTGTTTTCTTCTGATTAAATGTTTCTCTGAATTATGTTTGAAATGTGCTGTATGAAAAAATTTCCTTGCGTCTTTCAACACAAGGTCAATTGTAAATGTATCTGGTCACTTATAATTGTAATTGTATATGTATATGGGACTAGGATTTCTTTTATATGCAGTGGAGCTCGGTCATAGAAAGTTTTATTTGTGAGAAAAATCCTACATACTATTCTGAATTTAACAGGAATAATAACAAGGAGCTGCAGTTGTCCAATACTTACATGACCAAAGCATGTACTAGTTTTTCTGCATCACTCTGAGACAGGATGTTGCTTATTTTTTTTACTTAATTACATAGGAATTATGACTAATGTAAGACCATTAAAGCCACCAGTATTGGTAATCTGAGACCACTTATAGATGTTAGCATCTTTGCTCAACTGGACCCCTGAAGGCCTTTTGGTAAAATTCTCTGTCCACAGATTTTAATGAATGAAATACCACTGATCAAATATGAGAAATGTCATTGAAATGAGAAACATCTGTTTAAAAAAAAAAAAACACCCTTATTTTCACAAATACAAACTGAATTAAACAACGACAGCACAGAATAAAGCTGCATTCTTTGACATCAGATTTCACCTGGACCTCCTGCAGCTGCATCTAATCTTGGTTTCTGGTCAAAGTCTTCAGACACCGACGGATGCTGGAGCCAGATTACCTATTGACCCACCTCTAGCATCAGTCAGTTCTGTTTGTCTGCAACATCCTGAACTTGAACTTATCCTGCAGGTTGTTTCTCACCACATGGAGCATTATTTAGTCTTTATTTTTCCAAAAGGGTACCTAAGAGATACAAGATCTCTGCTATCTCCTCAGAATGGAGGTGGAGGCCAAAATTTCACTTAAAATATTATTATATGTGATGAAAAGGGTGGTTATTAAACAGAAGTTCATCCAAAACAGTTCACTTCTTTAATTCAGGTAAAAATGCATTTTTTTCAACACTGTTTTTAAAACTCATTATAAAAGTATATGAAAAGGGAATTAAACTTTTTGTTTTGGAAGTTTTGTTTAATAAGTTTTGGAAACTTATTATATATGGATAAAAAGAAAAAGCAGTTTTACATCTCTGAAGTGCATCCAGGAACATTTATATGGATGACATAACCGACCGCTGATTGAATGCTGGAAATATAAACAACATGTACATTTTTCATATCTGATTTTAAGCGTTATATTCAGTGCATTTTTTATGTGTGTGAGTCTGCATTCATCAAAAAACATAATCCTGCATGACATATTAGATCCAGTATCCTAAGTAAGGATAAAGATGCACCATGTACGCAGAGTTATTGTTGAAAGAATTGTACCATTGTCTTTATGACTGCTGAAGGAAACCATTTTTAAAAAGGGAAAATAAGGCTCAGATTAAGGTTTTTTTTTTTTTTTTTTATTGTCCAACATGGACATAAAAAAAAATTCTTCAAGCTATATACCATATAGAAAATATCAATACATGTATCATCCAGCTTTGAAGTAAAAGGATCAGCTGCCTTAATGCAAGAACAAGTGAAGGTCATAAATTTTATATTTTTGTTTTTATTTAAGATTTATTTCATTTCAACCGTTTGAGCTTCAGTGACTAAAAGAGCTTGGAAAACGTATATTTTCTGCAGTATTCATGTTTTTAGTCTTAGAAAGCAGATACTCTTATCAAATACTTATCACCATTAAAGACTGAACCAAACATTAGTCTTTGTATTACTCCCAGGGTTCTTTAAACTTGCCTTGCAAGATTAACATTGGTCTTCAGTTCTGTGGTCTGGTTCTGCTGGAGGTTTCTCCTCCTGTTGGAGAGTTTTTCCTCTCCGCTCCATCCTGCGCAGGTTGTTCTTCTGAATAAAATTGGGCAAGGATCAACAGAACTACTTCCCGGTATCCACTGTCCTGCAGGTTGTAGATGTTTCCCTGCTGCAAGACACCATATTAAAATGTTAAGTCCTGCACAAGCCTAAAGCAGGAAACATCCAAATCATAGGACCAAATTTACTGATCTCTGGAGAAGAGCTATCATGCGGTCTGATTGGTTTAACGTTTTACAGGTTTTTACATACCTGGATCCACCTGAAGGACATTAAGTTGCTCAGTGAGAATATTTCTTTATAAGCCAGAAGCTGAATAGAAAATGATTGATTGATCAATCATGTCTGGTTTCCTCCTTCATATGAGTCACAGGATGTTGGAGGATTATGGGGCATCACTTTAAGGCCGTGTTTCCTCAGGCCCCCATGCCCTGCATGTTTTAGACATGATCCTCCTCCAAAGCACCTGATTCAGATTATCGAACTTCCTCATCAAGTTCTTTGCGGTCTGTTAACGAGACCTTTATTTCATTCAGGTGTGTTAAAGTAGGGTTGCCTATAAAACATGCAGGGCGGGGGGGCCTGAGGACCGGAATTGAGAAACACTGCTTCAAGGGACTGCCTTCCTTGACCACATAAATTCATCTCTCTTTTCTCTCTTGTAGCAATCAATCCACAGACTCAGGATTTTAGCCTTTTCTGCCCCTGTCTTCTTCGGCGCCAGTTTTCCAGGATCCAGCCCAGTTGTGATCCTGTTCCCTGCATGACAGGAGGGCGGATGAGGAGGAAGAAACCACACTAATCTTCTCTTCCTCTCTGTTCTCCCTCAGCTATCCCAGGGTCCCAACCTCTATCACGCCCAAGAGATTGGATGGGCGTCCCCCTGCAGTGGACACAGAGGCTGGAGAGCAAGAGGAACAAATTCAGATGTACCTGGGAGTTTGTTGCAAAGCAGATTGCTGTGGTGCCGTTACCATCAAGCCAAGAGGCCGCTGCAGTGATTTCCGGCCTGGCGAATGCAGTTGGAGAGGATATTTTGATGCTTCATCCATCTGGTGTAGGATTTTCATGTTTTCTGATGAGCTGACAGCCCAAAGAAAGCTGTTAGTCATCACAGTACACCACTGATGTTTGTGGCCAAGACAGACCGTGTTGTGCTTAATTAAAATCATCATGGCCTCAGAACAAATCTCTTTATTGACCCGGATCAACCTGGTAAACACCACGATTGTACTTCCTCAATCAAACAGGTCTAAGTGAAGTCCTGATCGACCGCATGAGCGAGTACATGATGTCTGCTGTTGGATTTCGACCCAGGGACAGATGGAGCAGTACTTTTTTTCACAGTGACTCCTCTGTCAAAAACAAACCTTTGGCTCCTGCTGTTTGAGAAATGAGTGTGAAGCTTGACATCAAAGGATGTTGAGGACAAATCTTGTGTAAGGAGGCTTTGTTAACTTGCCTCATGCAGGTGCTGAGAAAAACAAAGCTGCCGACATTAAAACTCACCATTGTGTTGAATAAGATCAAATAAAACAAGTGGATTCATCTTTAATGTTTGAAATGACGAGAAAATGACAATGATGCGGCTTTAATTTGATTCAGCTCACTGCTGTCTTTCTCCTGATTATTAGGCTGTTTTACTGCAGTCTTTTCTCACATAGTTAGATGGTTTTTGTCTGCAGCAGCAGCTGTTTCCATCTAATAAAGCCAAATATTCTCTCAACTAATAAGATGAGTCATTACAAGCCATAAGTAAGGTTTGGATCTGTTTCTTCATCGTGAGAGATGCTGTGTGCAAAACCAGACCTGCTTAGATGATTTTTTACTGAATTTGTTGGACTATAAATGCCAATTAATGAAAGATTATTGGCAGTTGCATGAAGGGGCAAATGGGTAGGGAAACATGTATGACAGACACACTTGTTAACAAATATATTAGACATGTTTCACTTGTTAACCAGCCGATGTGGTGAAACGTTTCCTCAGTTAGTTGAAGGTTCAATGATATAAAAGGACAGAAAATGTTGGACAAGATGATCCGAAACACACAACGAACATCTCAGTATTTCACTTCAAAGCTACAACAATTAGTTTGTTGCACTAAAAGCTACAATTGAAATTATCATCATCTCAGAGTTTCTTTGCATCTGCGTTTTCCTATAGACCACAATGTCACCAGGTCACCATGCAGTTACCCAATGCCTCAACAATGTATCGTACTCTTAATAATAAGAAACCTCAGCAAGGATCGCTCACAGTGCAGTATGTACACGTGGAAACCGTACGTCCCCTTATTGTGCATTTCAAACACGGCATTTTACACTCAGTAAATCTTAACAATGAAAACTATGTAGTTTTCAAAGGAAATTTTTAAAGATGATACTTTTCTTGTTTCTTATTCTTGAGATTTGTTTAAAAAAAAAAAGGCAGGAGAAGCTGGAAACCAACTGGAATATTCCTTTTGTTGTTCATCTGAAACTGGATATCTGCGGGAGAACTGCCTGGGCTAAAAAGATTTAAAAACAAACAAACAAGACAAAACAAATCAACCAACTCTGACTGTTGCTCTGAAAAAACAATAATCAGATTCTCTGAGACAGAACAAATGATCTTCTCATTGGTTCTCTGCTGGGTGTTGCTTATCAAGCGCTTAATTGATTATCAATAAATGTTCACATGTCTTTAAAAGCAGAGCTTTTGGTTGGTGTGTTTACTCAGCAATCTGGGAAGCTTATCTGTGTCCAGATATCATCTAAGCATTCTTCAATGCAGTCTACAGAACATGTACAAGTGCTAAACATTAAAATAGTTACCAATCTTTCCAGGACTGAAAGTCAAACCAAGAGCTACAGTATGTCTCTGGCTCTCCAGTCTTCAGTTAACATGCTCAATATTACAGTTCTGACAGTAGAAAAATACTGTTGAGTCTTTATAGAAAACATGGCAGCACGGTTTATGTTGGCAAAGCTGCATCTTAACATGACATCTGCAACAATGTCTTTTATGCAAACCAGAACAACATGGAGATGTTTAATCAGAATGCACAGCAGCATGTTGGGAGAAAACTTAACTCAGCATATCGGCATTTAGCACCTTATACCAGCTGTTCAGTATGGTGGAAGGGATTTTACTATGCAGCATTGACTTCTGTTACACAGGGCCGGATTAAAAGTGCACAGGCCCCTGGGCCCAGAGTGACCTATGGGCCCCCCTTCCCCACCACAACATTGTAAAATACAATGAATGATACAATGTGAAAGGACATTTCTAACATCTCTCAATGGTCAATGGTACCAATAGCAATACACTAGACCACAGGTGTCAAACTCCAGTCCTCGGGGGCCAGTGTCCTGCTGGTTTTTGTTGTTACCATGCTCCAACATGCCTGACCAAAATTCATAGTAGGTTGAGAAGAAGCTGCTGGATCCATTTGATTTGAACCAGCGGTGTCAGTCGACGGAAACAACAAAAACCTGCCGGATACCAGCCCTCGAGGACTGGAGTCTGACACCCCTGCACTAGACACTGTGGTGTAACTATCTAGCTTTTATGTACATTTTGTTTCATGTCCAAACTCCTGATGTATGGCCTACGTGGGCCTCACTAGTCTCCAAATGGGCCCCAAGTGGGTGTGAGCCCTTGGGCCCGTGCCCATAATGCCCTATGGAAAATCCAACCTTGCTGTTACAGCGTTGTCACTGACTGACAACATCATTCAGCCATACATGGTTTTATTTGCTAGTAAATCATAGGTTGGACATATTTTCTTTTAAAAACCCATCTGCATTTTTACTAAGCTTTTGTTAAATAAAAAATGCAGTCGTGAACGGTACCATGTTTGCTCACCTGAGGTTATGTTTACTTATCTAGTAAGCACTAGACTTTTAGATTGATTTAATTTTCTTTTTTTCTTCTTATTTCCATCCATCCATTTCTTATACCCACTAATTCCACTGCACCGGTTCTTTTCTTTTCTTAAATTTATCAAGGGTCCCGTAGCCACACTGCTGAATTGTTGTAAATGTTAATGTAGGGGTTATATGAACATATTTAACTTAACCACTGTTTCTCAAATGGGGATACTTCAAGGCATTCCAGGGGGTACTTGGAATTTTTTGGAAACATCTTTTATGTTTTGTTTAAAACATCCTTAAATAAAATCATATAAAACTATATAAATATTTAGTATATTTCAATAAATGTAAGTGTACATTTATAAACTGAATTTACATTTAGATTTACACCATTTCTTTCCTCCTAAAGACCCGTTACGGGCCAAATCACATCCGTCAGTCACTGTTGCCATGACAACGCAGACAAAAGTTTAATAAACCAAACACAAATGACAAAGTGCTGTATTTTTTCACGTGTTTTCTAAACTAAAAATATTTTGCAGAGGTTAGGGGGGTACGTGGCTTAAAAAAAAAAAAAAAAAAAAAAAAAATTACAAGGGGTACTGTGTTGGGAAAAGGTTGAGAACCGCTAAATTAAACAACTCCAAATAAGTGTTTTATTCAAAAGGTAGAAACATTTTTAATAGTTCAACTTGACATCGTTAGTGTTTTTCAACCTCTTTTGAGCCAAGGCACACTTTTTTTTTTATTACTGCACAGCACAAACCACCCAACCACAATGTTGTTTTTTTTGTTGTTTTTTTAAGCCCATAATATTAATACAAAGTCCATCTTGTCAAATTGACCTTGAATAAAAATAAGAAAAAACACAAGAAAAGGGAATTTTATTGTTGTTCACCTGTGCCCTGGATGAACACAGAGCTGCTTTTTAGACTAATCAGGTGAAACTGGATAACTTTCTCAGGGCACACTGGTGTGCCACGGCACAGTGGTTGAAAAACACTATAAGATGCAGTGTGTTTGAGCTGTGAATCTTTGCGCGCGGGTGTGTGCGTTTATCTTTTGGTGCGTGACGGTGATGACGTTCCACGCCTCCCCGCACCAACAGTGCATTCTGGGTCCAACCCAAGATGGCTGCGCCCTTGCAGAAGTGCTGAAGAAGTGCTTCTCCAGAGAAACTATCGGGATTGTGTGTGATTTCCAACAAAACCATCCCACCAAATCAGCTCTCTGGGTCGCTGGTTTGTAGAAAAAGCCGCCAGGACGCCTCTCATCGTTACGCGCGGCCGGCGCTTCGTGTGGCTGTGGCAGACTGTCCGTGTGAAGATGGGCCTCGTCTGCAGCCCCTTCCCGTAGCGAAGAGCCGCGGGGACAGGAGCCGCAGATTCCCCTGCAAACACGCACCCGTCCAGCTTGCCTTTGACGGCTTTGACTTGCTGTATCGGCTGTGGACGCTGCCCTACAACTTTCTCAGCAGGATTATTTGCGCCACCGTGTCTGTCATCGTCCGCCGACGCAGAGCTTCGCCAGTCCGGGTTGAGCATCCCGCCGCACCAAGGTCTGCATCTGCACGCTTTGCGACCAACACTTTGCGCGATTTCTGCACACTCTGCTCTGTGTCGCTTGTCTCACTCCGCAGCTGTGTGCGTGGAGTTTTAAACAGGAGTGGTGTCCCACGCAGTGTCACAGCTGACAGAGGAGAGCAGCTGTCAGATTAGCTGCACGAAGCTACCTGCTCTATTTGCTGACTGCTCAATTCAATTAAACTTTATATAGTGTCAAATCACGGCAATGCCATCTCAAGACGCTTTACAGACAGGAAAAAAAACAACAAAAACATAATGAAAGCCAGTTCATAACAGCCTATATAAGGAACTCAATCTCCCATCCTGAGCAAACACACTGGCGACAGTGGGGCGGAAAAACTCTCTTTTCAGCAGCTTCTGAGTGGTAAAGTTTAAAAAAAAAAAAAAAAAAAGTGAGTCCTTATTGGCAGGGCCGGATTAACAGTGCACAGGCCCCTGGGCCCAGAGTGTACTCTGGGGCCCCCATCCCCACCACAACATTGTGAAAATTCTGGATGATACACAGTGAAATGACTTTTCTAACATCTCTCAGCCAATGGTACCAATAGCAACACACTGGAGACTGCGGTGTAACTATCTGGCTTTTACATACATTTTGTTTTTAGTCCAAACTGCTGGTGTTCTCCCTACCTGGGCCCCAAGTGGGCCTGTGCCCATAATGCCCATTGGTTAATCCGGCCTTGCTTATTGGCATAAACCAGAAAATACCACGTGTGGCTCGTGAAATGAGAGTAGTCACAGGGAAATAAGGGAATCATTCAGCATTTTAGAGGTAATGTGTTGCTCTGAAGGAAGCCAGATGGGATTGTTTGGTTGCTGTTCAGAGAAAAAAAGCAGGAACTTTGTGAAACAGAAAAGCTGGCAGCATGTGGGTGTTTTTGTTTACTTCCTCCATATTTCACAATTAGAATCACTAATACAGTAACTTTATGTAACTATTTTGTGTACAAATAATGTGCTAACTAAAAAGGGACATTTCCGCAGCTAATGTCGGGCGGACACGGTGCGATTTTGAGGAGATTTCACCACGATTTTGTTGTCGCAGACCACGCTGCGTCATCCTGGAAACATGGTAGCGTCGGGATGTCCGGTCGGGAGGTCGTGAGCCGTACAGTGTGAGAACACTCACGAGGAAGGATTAATTGCTGCTACGTTCTAACGATGATGCTGCGACCTCCCGATCAAACTTCTGGCATGTCGGAAATTTTCGCCGTCGCTCGTACAGTGTGAGTGGTGTTACGTCACGATTCTACTTTCGCACCTGCGCAGAAGACACCGGTGGAGCTTTAAACAATGGTGGGCAACCCCAACTTCAGGCGTGTGCGGTGGACACAGCTGCTAGAAGAGAGATTAGTAGAGCTATGGAGAGAACACAAGGTTTTCTTTTTTTTATTTTGTTTCAGCGCACGAGACAGCGCACACAACTGCAACAACTTGCTGCCCTCTCGCCATCTTGTTGTCAGGCACGCTGTGGTTGTCATAGGAACAAGGAACCTTTGTTTTTCGTTGTTCACAATCGAGCACGTCGTACCGTCACACGCCGACTGACGCCGACAAGTAGTCGTGGTTGTCAATAATCGTGGCTGACAGCAGTCGTACAGTATGAGTACACATGTCGTAGGGTCAAATAGAGTAGGAGGGACAAACCCGGTCGTGCAGTGGGAGCATTTCCCCGACAGTCAGATTTCTAAAATCGCACAGTGTCCGCCCAGCATAAGTTAAACACAGGAGTGGTAGAGGTTGGTTTCGTTATGAATATTAGCAACACAATCCTGCAGAACAGACAAACTGACCTGTGCAAACACTTAGAGAGGGTCCGTACACGGTTTTAGTCTCAGATGATGTGTGTTAAATGCAGCCAGATTCATTTTCTACAATCTAACTTTCAACAGCAGCTGCTTGCCACAAAAACACACATCAATGAGATACTCAAGATAGGTTCAGATTAGAACAGTCTGTCTTCTGATAGCTAAAAGAATGAAGAAGTTTGTATTCCTTAGTGTTTGTGCTCATTATTTCACAGGTCTGAGGAAATAAAGAACTTCAGACAAACAATGTCTCATTTTGTTGTAATGAGAACAGATATCATTTTGCCTGACTTCAATATCTTGGCACAAATCGTTTTTTTTTTTTTTTTTAATTTAAACACTTCTTGTCTTTTTAAAAGAAAATTTAAGTAAAGTGCACATATGATTAAAGAAAAGAATTGAAGTTCCAGATCTGTTTTTATTCAGGCGAACAGAAATGATGAAAGCAGGCGATCAGTGTGACCATCTGAAATATTTCTGACATGTCTGATTATCAGAAACACAGAAAGAGGCTGTCTGGGTTTTCACAAAGTCAAGACTTTCTTCTGTGAAACATCACAGCTACACAAAAAAGCCTTTTAGCCCCGAGCATCTTATTTTGTTCGGGGTTTTTCTTTTACCTCTTTGAAGGATCAAAGATGTTTTCTTCCAAAGAATTTTATTTTCATTTGTCAGCGGAAGTCAGAAATCTCACGTATTTCCTAAACTTCTGACAAAAGTCAAACCATGTGATCGAGCTGTAACTTTTCCTGTGAGCCTTTAAGTTGGCACAAAAAAAATAAGAGTTGTGAGATGCTCCGTCTAGTTTTGATGATGTTCTGATTCCTTATTTATGATCCACCATGTCTTTTTGGGGAGTTGTGTGTTGGCTGGGCTGCAGTCATTTTAGGTCTACTTATGTTGGACCGTCTCTTCCCTTTACTTGATGCTTTGTTTTTACTATCTGCTGGGAGGCAACAGGAGGGCAAAACACTCTTTCAAATGATGAGTCATTAAAAGAAACAGGAGACAACATTAATGAAAATAATGTTCATCTTTCGGAGTGATTAGTTTAAACTCTTCTGAGCCTTTTTTATGGCTCATTTGGATCTTTTGGGAAATTTCAGCAGCCGGTTTTAGAGTTCTGTGATAGTTTTCACCTCAGAGGTGATCACGATGCTTTCCAGTGTTGGTTTCCCTGCAGGATTCACAGCAGGAGTTGAAAGAAACTCATTAAACCTGTATTGATAACATGAGCACTTCCCCCACAGGGCCCTGATGAAAATGGACTCAGACTTGCTTCATTCACCGGCCGTGGGCCTCGCCGAGGAAGAGGAGGCCGATATGAATGACTGGAAGCTTCCTTTGGCCTTCATGAAGAAGAGGCACTTGGAGAAGATTGAGGGCTCTAAGGCTTTAGCGCAGAGCTGGAGGATGAAGGACAGGGTGAGTTTTCTGCTTGCTTATGTCCGCTGTACTTCAGGAAGATAGAATCGCTTTTCTGCTTTAGCTCAGTGAACGTCCACATCGATGAAATGATATTTTTAGTTTGAAATATCTTTCATGGGACCGCGGCACCGTTCAGAAAGCAGGAACTCTGAACTGGTGGATCGTATTTCATAAGTAGTAACGACAAACTTCCTCTTCTACATGTAAAATATGAGATATGGCATCTGATGCATTTTAATTTATTTTGTGATTCTTTCTCTGTGAAGCTTATTACCAACATCTGCTTTTCCATCGTCATCCACATGAAAGTCAACATGACAGACCATGACTGCACAGTTCCGTGAAAAAGTCTGGGGCACCCCCCCCCTCTCTTTGTGTATTGTGGCAACATAAAAATTCGGGCTGTGACGATATGCTTTTGTCCCGATATGATTCGATTCCGATTTTTTTGGGTGCCAATCCGATCTAAATTGCGATTCTCACAATTCTTTGATGTTGCTGATTTTTGTAGATTAGAAACAAAAAAAATGCCCAAAACTTCTTTTTGCTCGTCATTTTTCTCTATTTCAATTAGAAAAAAACCCCAACACAGTAGTGAAACCCTCATTCTGCTGCTATAATACCCAAGAAAACAGGTTAAAAGATAAATAAAAACAATAAAAATGACAAAAAAAAAAATTATGTATTAATTTTATTTATTTGAAAAACGATTTTTTTGTGGGGAAAAAAAAAAAAATCGATTTTAAAATTGTGAAGCAAAAAATCCCGATATATTTTTCAATTAGATTTTCTCACCACAAATATAAGATGAGATGCAGCTATTTATTGATACATGTACAAACACAGAATTAATGAAGAAACAAATTTTGTCCAATAAAAGTGAATATTTGATCTGAACAGCTTTATTCGTGAGCTCAGTTCGAACAGTCTAAAGATTTAGTCACACCGAATGTGAAAGCGCCGTGGCGCTGCACCTTTGCACCTTCACAGCTTGTTGCAGCAGCACTGGTCAGCAGGTCTGCTTCTACCAGAGGAACCGTCGCTTTCTGCTTGTCTGAAATACGCGCGGGTTCTATTTTTTGCCGCTTTGAAACCTCAATTTAGAGCAGAGCGGATCGTTTAGGCTGGAAATCAGCTGATGAAAACCAAAGTGGATCCAGTGGATTTTGCCAGTAAGAAACTACATGTCCACTTTGGATATGTTTTACTCTGAAACATCAACATTTCTTCATCACTGGTGGCACCGGCACCAAGCCATTAGGTGAGAGATGGTTTCACTTGATAAAAAACACCGTAGAAAACATGCTTTTAACTTGGAGGAGGAAAGCTGTGCTGTTTTGCAACCTTTTGTTTTTGTTTGTTTGCTTTGACACCACACATCCGTACTATGAAGACATAGAGAGCAGCACGTGAGACATGGCTGAACTGTGCCTGCTAATGTAGCTGCTGGTTTGTTGATCACTTTAAAACCTTTTTATAAACCATTTTTAAACGGTTTACACCAACTATGGCACAGTGACGCAATCCTCATGTGAACCACGACACAGACTCTGATGGTGAAACAGAGTGCCGAGTGGAAAGCTCGGCGCACCCACTCCGCAGCGCTTCCATGTTCAGTGGATCCCCAGGGTTAGAAAAAATCCTTAAAGTCGCATTATGTAACTTTCTGACCTTAAAACTCTGTGTTCCAGACTTGTTTGATGACTCAGTGACATGTATCGTGTGCATTTCTGGCTGAGAAGCCGACACTGTACAACTTTTTCTTCCGTGTGACGTTGCAGCAGTTTTGCAGGAAAACACACTTCCTGTTTTGAACACGCAGCGTTGCTGATTCAGCAAAGAAACGCAGGAAGATTAAAAGAGAGAAATTGGACGAAACAAGAGTCATCGTAGGATCGTCTGTTGCTGACTGGAGAAAACAGGTCAGCTAGGATGCAAGATGGATGCTAAATTAGCCATCGAAAGGGGGGCGCGTGACGGGAAAATGGCAAAAGTTCTGTAGAGTGTCTTTTAGAAGCCTTCAGGATTATTTCTCCAGACCTCTGGAAGGCCTTTTAAACCTCCTGTTTGGACTTTTCTGCCTTTTGTTTGTGTTCTCTGTCCAGATGATCCCACACTGCTTCAACAGTGTTGAGGTCTAAGTTTGGGCAGCGTCATCCCACCATCAGACACATTGCCACTGTTTTTCTGTCCAGTTCTTGCATCATTTGGCTCACCCCAGCCATTTCTCCCCATGTACCTCTTCTGGACGAGAAGGGGTCGGTATGAAGTGGAGCAGTGTAGAAGATCTTTGCAAACATTAGGAAACACCAATGCTAACATGTAGCATATCAAAATAAAAAGTAGAGACTCTGTTAAAAGACTCTACCAAGCATTGATGGAGTAAAACCAAATACATGTAACAAAAACATGAGAACAGCCCCTTTTTAGAGTGTCAGCTAACTTCTCCACTTCAGGCAAACCACTCAAACAAAGCGTCACATGAAAGCAGAGTTTCTGCTGAATACAAAGACGTCTGTCCCGTCAAAGTGGCACAAAAACTCCGGGAGCTGGCAGCCAAAGAGTAGCAAAAACATAGAAAACATTCCACCAAATAAACAAACAAGCAAGCAAACAAAGGAACTCTGCTAATGTGTTCTCCTGACTGCCTTATTGATGAATTAATCATGAAGGTCCGGTTGTTTCCATGGAGATGAAGGACGGTTTACAGTCAATTATTGTCTCTTTGGGCTTTACTTCTCTCTGGATCCTCATCATGTTTCATTCATTCATTTTCCAAACCCGCTTCATCCAAGTAAGGGTTGCGGGGGATCTGGAGCCTATCCCAGGCTGGGTACACCCTGGACAGGGCGCCAGTCCATCGCAGGGCCCTCATCATGTTTCTAAGGTGAAATTGGGGGCTATCACTCGATTCTCCTGACTCTGACCACTGATAGAGGCATCAAATCAAGTCAGCTTTATTCACCTTTATGTTTGAAGTGAACAGGTTTATTCTCTCTTGATCATCACCATCAGCCGGTGTCTTCCTGATCTGTTTACCTTTCAAACACCTTTGTTGTTGTTGTTATTATTATTACTTTGGCTCAAGTCAACAAACATTTAAATTAAATTAATTTATTTGTTAATTTCATTTCATGTTCAGTTTAACTTAACATTGTTCTACATGAACCAAAAGGCACAGATAGAAGATTAAATCTTGTATAATCTGCCCCCATAAAGCACCTTTCGAATAATATTAATAAATTGAGTTGACTTAACTAATTAATTAACCCCCACCCTAACTTTTAAGGCCATGTAAAAGTTATGTTTATTTTGTATGTTTTGTACAGAACATTATAATGGAACCATTTTTTTATTGTTATAAGTAATGTATTATTTACCCTGCTATGGAAAATTTTGCAAGGTTTTGTATAGTTTTAATAATATTTTTGTCTTTATATGTTATAGTTAAATTGACTATTTTAGGCTCCTTTTAACGTCCTGCATTCGGACCACAGAGAGAGTGCGCCTCGGAGTGTGCATGTTCAGTGGTTTTGTAAACGGAGCAGGACGAGGAGCTACAGTTTTTCTGACCGTAAATAGAGGAAAATATTTCTGTTTATATTTTGTTTGTTAAAGTAGTTACAGTAGTTTTGTGGACACAACACGTAAGTTTTTCTTTTTTATTGCTTGTAAAATAAACGGAGATAATTTTTGTATCCGTTTGCTTCGTTTTTGTCACGAGTCAGAAACCTCACGTCCAGAGTGGCCAGAACAGGTTCTGTTATGTTTAAGTTACGTTGCCACTACACTAACCATGTCACCACACATTACTTCAGCAAAAAAAAAACCAACATTTGTCCGGTGTATCTGTAGATTGATTCAATAAACTTACAATTATGTATACAGTCTCATAATTCCATCCTTATACATTTTTTAAAACATGAAAATACTTCTGATAGATTTCACATTACCTTAAGGGTGGAGTATGTAAAATTTTCAATATTTTCAAAATAAATTAACTAATAAAATAACTACAATCATAATCAGATAGTTTTTAAAAAAAAAAAACATGTAGGTTCCAGTCTGTCCATATTTGATGTGTTATTAAATTACAAGTTTAATTAATGACAAATGACAAAAAGCCCTTCTTTTTTTACTGGTAGGCAAACATTTAAGAATGGTCTTTGTCATTAATTAAACTTGTAATTTAATAACACATCAAATATGGACAGACTGGAACCTACATGTTTTAAAAAAAAACAAACTAATTATGATTGTAGTTATTTTTTTAGTTAATGTTTTTTAAAAATATTGAAAATCTTACATACTCCACCTTTAAAGAAACGTCTAGTATATTTGTTTGTTTGTTTGTTTTTTTTTAATCTTCTCTGGCTGGAAGGCCTGAAACCTGGAAAACAGTTTGGTTTCTGTTGCAAAGTCCAAAAGCTCAGAGGATCTTTAGTTATCAGTTTATCCGTTATCATGCCGCTTTCCTCTCTTTGGACAGAGCCTTTCTCTGCATGCTTAGTTAAGATCAGCCGCTGCAGCCACACCTTCACGTTTATCACACTGTGCAAGGACAGGGACTGTGATGTCTTTTGTAAGTCTTGGAAAAAGGACGAGGTCTGGAGTGGGTCAGAGGTCTACTCGCAGTGCTAGTTGTCAAAATTTCAATCACTTAAAAAGACAACCCAGATGCAGCGATGCTGCCCACTGTGTTTTGAAAGGACCTCGGTCTTTGAACAGCCGGGGCACGGTGGCAAATCATTGGCTTCCTGCATCTTTATCATTGTGCCAATTCATTTCATCCTGCTGGGGGCAACTTGTGCTACATTTTGAGGGGAAACCTCAAAGCTTTTCCTCATCAATGGCCACCGAGTGCTTCAGCTCTCATAAAGCTGTCGTCTGATCCGCTGCAGGGCCACCAGCCTGATTATTTCATCACCTCTCGGCTCACATTATAATGACGACAAATGTCACTTAGTCATATATAACCCTCACAAACTCCTCACCTATTATAGAAATCCACCCAAATGAAAATGAAACACTCGGCTGCCGTTAGGATACGACTCGAATTAAACTCCAGACCCTGTTAAGGTGTCGAGCTGCAGGGGGATGAAGACATTGTTAAATGTGAGGCTGCTGTTGATTTAAAAGGGGCAATAATGACTGACTGAAATTGGTGTTGCTATCAGAAATTCATGCTAAATCGACCGTGTGACATTTTTCTTTGCTTTTTATCCAGTAGATCTGCGTTTGTTCACTAGTAAGAACGCTTCTCTCTTCTGGATGCAGAGAGCTCTTCTGTCAGAGAAGCTGTTCAGGAGGTGTATAAAGTTTATTGTAGAAGCTCGAATCTGATAAATGGTTTGTGATTTGATGTTTAATATAAGTTTTTACTTGTTGATAGATTATGCAAAGCTTTGCCTTTGCTGTGACTGATTTAAGATGATGGTCGTTACCTGCAGGCGTCTGGATATCCTGAGAGTTGATAAACAGAAAGTTAAGCCTGGAGAGAGCAGCAGCAGGCTTATGGGTGGGCCTTAAATGATGTTCCCCACTGTGGGAAATCGGCTGTTTCAAACACACACACACACACACACACACACACACACACACACACACACACACACACACACACACAGAATGAGAGGAGGAGCAGGGGGAGGCTGTACAATTACTTGGGCCATTGGTCAGCGTTGTGTTTATTCCCCTGTTGGGCCGGCGGCTATCGAATTGAATCCTTGCTGTTGTGCTCTGCTGTTTGTGTGGCGCCACTTGTAGTGAAACATGTTTGTGTGTGTGCGTGCGTGCGTGCGTGCGTGTGTGTGTGTGTGTGTGGTTGCTTCACCTGCCAAGTGGAGTCATGATAACAGCTTTCAGATGTACGAGCACTGTGTTGTAGAGTCGAGTCAAAGGTCAGATGAAGGCTGGATTCAAAGATAAATATCGTGTCATTGTTGGTCAGAAAGACTTCTAGGACATACAAAGGGTTGTTTTTGTTTGAGTTATTTGCCGCTTGCAGAGTTTATTAGTGGAAGTATCGCTTTCCCTTTATTGAGCCGTCAGATCTGCAGTCAACCGGACAGAGTTAATGAGTCGGATCAGGTTTGTAGTGATTCTGCACAGGTTTGAGTGTCATCCACCAATAAAGCTAAAGTGGAAAAAAAAAAAACCAAACAAACAATAATGTAATTGATTAGAAGCTTTGTAATCAATTATTCCTGATTATTAGCATTTTAATCGCAAAGCAATGGTTACCCCAAAAAGCAATATTTTCAGTTTAAACAGCTTTTGGAGGCCGAATGAAATAAATAATAGACCCAGGCATGAATACTGTAAACTCAAGCTCTAGTCATGTATGAAAAAATTCATTAAATTGTATTTCAGTTCAAAACAGCAGAAAAATAAATGTAAAATATGCCTGGCCAAATCTGAACAGACCTAAATTCAAAGTGTCATTTTGAGTGTTTTCACTAAAAGCTCCTGCAGTTCAGTAATTAAAACATGTTACACAAGTTACAGCACTTTTAACTTTTTAAATGTTTTCGACTTTTCATCCACACGCTTCATTAATGGGCTTTAATACCTGACTGTGAGCCAGGGTTGGATCAGCAGGTGGCAACTTTCAGTCTGCTCATGGAGTAAAGGTAATCATCTCCTGCTCTGACTGCAGGACTGCTGCTGGGTCAGCGCTGGCTCTCTGGAGTGCTTTTGGATGAGGGAGGTGCCTGCAGCAGTGCCTGTTGCTCATGAAGAAGAGTAAACTGGAGACCATTCCCAGTGACATCACATTTATTTGTTATGCTGCCATGTTGTGTGGCAAACAGCTAGCTGCTGGTATCAAGTGACTCAACAAGAATGGTGCAAGCAAACTTCCTACTTTCCAAACCGGTTCAACACTGTGATCAGGTCAGACAAGCTTGTTGATGCTCAAAATCTTCATGATTCTGGATTACAAGCCTCTAAAACTGCCAAATGATGGAGACATTGATACCTGATTCAGCCTACTATGATATTTACAGTTACCTGGTCACAGTGGCAGAATTAAAAGCTTAAAGTTGTCAGAGGGTGATTCATTTCCGTGACAGGATGGGTTTCAGACCTCCAGCTGTGGAAATTGCCAGAAACAAAGTATTGTGCTGTTTATCGACACCGTGAAGGAAAAAAGTCAGTAACTTTTCATTAATGGTGAAAATCTTGTGGCCATTTCTTGCATTTACAGCACGATGCTGGTTGAATTAGTCAAACATCCAACCAACTTCATCACAATGTCATTTAAATTTCAGATTGTTTTTGGTTCATTTGCTCCTGAACACCAACAAAGTGCTGGCTCCCACAGCTGAGAGCGCTTCCAGCTTTCTTGTTTGATCGCTGCGACCCATTTAGCATGTCGTTCAGGGTTAGCCGTTTGGAACGTACACAGATACAGCACCAACGTACCAATATTTTTTTCAACACAAAAAAACAAGCTTTTGCAGCTGAACTAGTCGCAGCACACCTGCTTTTTCTGTCGTCATGTCACCCATGTTGTGCAAAGTCAGGTGATCAGAGATGAAATCTTAGAATGGGATCTTTCAGGTCAGTTTACAAAAGTCTCCAATAACACCACAAAAAGTTGTTTGTTGCTTTTTTCTTTTAAATAGTCTCAACAGGGCTGTGAAAACTCAGTTATTGTTCTCATCACTGCATTAGCTGATCTCTGATCTGTACATAATCAGTTCCAGGAAATCTTGCTTTGACTAATGTTTCACGTTGTTTGAAAGCAAGCTGTGATTACAGTGCATCCCAGCAACTCCTAAGCTATATAAAGGTCTGGATGTTGTCAGTGTAAGCTTATTCAGGGATACTTTTTCTGTTTAAATGATCGGTTGAGCTCAGGAATATATTATTTAGATATTTTAGTTGCTCTTTGTGATTTGATATGAATCAGCTGTGATATCGCCTCAGAATCAATTCCAAATGGTTTGGTGGCAGAAATTACGACATCACCAATAACCAGTTGAATCTGTGTCGTATTGTATTGTGTGTATTGGGACTTACACTTTTGCTACTGATGGCTCTGGACTAATAAACAGTCAGTCAGTCCAGTTTTTCCTTCAGTTTTTTGTGGCTGACTTGGATTTTCTGTGTAAGGTCAATGTATAGAGCAGGGGTGTCAAAATCCAGTCCTTGAGGACCAGTATCCAGCTGGTTTTTGTTGTTTCCCTCTACCAACACACCTGATTCAAATCAAATGGATCCAGCAGCTTCTTGTTAACCTGTGTATTAATTTGAGTCAGGTGTGTTGGAGTACGGAGACAACAAAAGCCTGCAGGAAACCGGCCCTCAAGGACTGGAGTTGGACACTAGTGGTATAGAGGTTTTCTGTAAATGTAAGACCCTGATTCAACTTGCAGTCCAAGTGATGTGCAAGTTTCACCTCTATGAACAATTGTGACTCTCACACACACGCACAAACACAAGATATATAATGTCTCTGACCTCCGGCTGTGCTTGTTTTCCCACATGTTGCCTGGTGTGTTTCTCAGCTACAGAATAATGAAATCAATAAGTTATGAGCCCTTTTGTAATAATGTGGCGGTAAAGCTGGTGGTCTGTGTTGTATCATTAGTTGAATTCAATCAGTGTGTGTAGTTCATTAGGCAGCATGTGGACTTCCAGTCATGGATCCATGAGAGGACAATGTACTTGCATTGTAGTGAAAACAACGACATATTAGAGATTTTGTACTGGCGTCGAGCTGCAGCAGCAGCAGCACTGTTGTTAGTATTTGGGATTTTCCCTGAGAGCAACCGATCAAAGCAAGTTTCCAGGAGACTGAAGTTTTTTTGAGCAGGATCCTGAATGCTGCTCTCACAGTAGCTTTGAAGGGAGGTAAATTATGCATGCTTCTAAGGCATTCATATTTTATTCTTTCATGGAATTTTTTTCCCCTCTTCCCAGGAATTTTCTTATACATGACCTTCTCGGTTTGCATCATGTTTTTTTTATTGCCTCTGCATTGTTGTGATGACTGCAGTAATGATGCTGATAGGTTTATTGCGCATGAAGGTAAACTCTTGTTAGAAACTGTTGTCTTGTGTATGAGACAGAAGATTTTATAAGCAGCATGTAAAAATGACTTTTTCAGTCTTGACCAAAGTTCCTAAAATGTTCCATTTCTTTTTTTTCCTACATAAAACTCACTTGAACTGCAGTTTTATGTGATGATAAAAGCTTTTCAGTACTGACAAAGTTCAGCCTTCCAAGGTATTCTGCTGTGTCTGGCTGTTGAGGTAACTAGAATGACCCTTTATCACAGCAACATTTCCAAACTCTTCATACTTTCTTCTCAGGGTTGCAATAGCTCTATTTTCAGTTTAGTTTTTGTTTATGTCACCATCACATGTTAAAGCGACACGTGTCGCCTTCCTCAGACGTGTTATGTAATGTTGCAAAGATGTGTTTTGTTCGTTGTTTTATCCAGGTTTGCTTCACATCAGGAGGGGACAAGTCTCCCCTGCTGTCTGGGTAATCTGTGTAGGACTCTATCACAGGTGGGGGATAGACTATCCATTATCTCTGTTGATGGTCTTTGTTGTGTGTTTGTGGATATTCGGTGGGAAATGAAGCACAGTAGATGTTTTGGAGCATCTTCAAATGAGAACAGGTTAAAGTGATTGATTTTAGTTGGTTATCAGAGCCTGATCAAAGGAACGATGCAGCTAAACATCATTTTGAGGTTCTGATGTTAAAGTTGGGATTCCACCGGAGACTTCCCTGGAAAAAATCTTCCTGTTGATAGAAAATCCAGCAGACAGGCTTTGGTTGATGCCTGATGTCAAATCAAAATGTAAGAAAGTGCTAAACTTTTCCCAGGGGCTTCACCCGTTAACACAATGCGGTTACTAATTTGGGCATCCAGTCGTTGCCTGTCCATCTTTGGATTATCAAAGGTAAATATACGTACACAAACTGGTCATAAGTCTTCAGTTTCTTTCATGTGTAATGCACTTTTACGCTTTCATTTTCAGTTAGCTGTTCACATATCAAATCAAACTTTATTTGTATTGCACTTTTCATACAAAAGCATATCAAAGTACTTAACATTAAAAAATAAAAAGTTTCACATTTAAAAACACACACACGTTTCCCACACACACACACACACACACACACACACACACACACACACACACACACACACACACACACACACACACACACACACACACACACACAACTCTTCCCCTGACCATTAATGCCAAAATAAAAACCTCATAATTTTAGGATTCTGTCATCTGCATCTGGCTTGACACATATCAAATGGTTGTTCTTTTCCTAAACTCGGTCATGTACTGATACTGGTCAGAAACACACCTCAGGGTCAGTACGGTCTCTGCTGAGCAGACTCTGTAAAGGTAAAGCCCAGATTGACATTGTCGAAGGAATATTTCATAATCAAATACAGCAGTGCATAAAATGTATTTATATGAAATAAATGTCTTGTAATGAATCGATCTTACAGTAAAAAAGTGTTTTTCGAAACTGAAGTTTTCATTGTATAAAATATATATTAATTTTTTTAGAGCTTTGATAATATCACTCTCAGTTCCGCATATGCTTCTGACTGTATTCATAACTGACAAACCGAGTCATTTTTTTTCTATATTGATTTAATTCAATGCCAAATTTATTTTCTTATTGTGTGCTCGCTGTGGAACTGTGTAAATAAATGCAGATATGCCCCCCCCCCCCCCCCCCCCCCAACACACACACGCACACAAACACACGCACACAAACATACACACACACACACACACACACACACTGTTTTAGTGTTTAAATTTATTTGCCTCATACTTTCCTTCAGAGATCAACTCCTTTGTTGAGTTTCCACAGCAGATCAGACGCCAAACTGAACTCGTCCTCTTAATGGATTTCTAGGTTACGAGTCCAGTGTTTTGACCCGTTGCTGCCGGCCAGCTAACGAACGCCTGAAGATCGATGCTCGTCACTATTTTAATAACCTACATTTATTGCCCACCTCACAAATGGATTAATCAGAGCCATTGATCAACGTGGTGAGCAGTGCTGAGGGCTGAATGGGAGTCTTAAAAGGGTGAGAAAGGGAAAACGGCTGGAAAATCCCCTGGAGTGCTGCGCAGTTATTAATGAGAGGAGGATCGTATCCAATTTAATGCTGAAAACCAGGAAACTCTGCACACACACTGGGATGGATGCGTATACAATTATTCTCTTTCAGTCTCCTTCCTATTCTCTTTTCTGTTACTTTTCCTTTTATTCCAGTCCTGTAACAGCACATCTTATCCTTTCTCCTGCTTAGAAGGCTTCATAAAATCATTGGAAATCCATGAGGTGCTCTACATCCATCTTCAAATCTAATTTTGTTGAGGCTTTCCTCTCAGATTACCGTAGTTCTCAAATATACAAACCAAAGCAGCCCGTCATCCCTTCACCTGCTTGTTCTGGCCAAAAAATCCTTCACAGCAGGAAAAGTCTGTGTTCCCTTTGAGTATCACTAATTTCTCATCCTGATCGCGACCTTTTTTCAATCTCCTGCTGTGCTTATTAATTATACTGTTTATATTTCATCAGTGATTCATTAGGAGTTGTCAGTATTTTTTAAATTTAGATTTTTAATTAAAAAAGAAAAAAAAAAAAGAAAAATACAAAAAAAAACAATTCTTTTCCTTCCCCGACAGCACATTTCCTCTGGGAGAGGTTTCTGTTCACTCATCTCAATTTCAGGTTTTCTATTGCAGTTCTGGGAGCTTGACGGCCTTGTTCAGTATCTAAGTTGTTATTTGGGCTTTTGGATTGAGATGTCCGATGTTTCTCCATGTATCTGTTGGAACCACCTCTCCGTAGATGGGGTTAAACCCCCCCACCAGTGTTTTGATGATTGTGAGTACTACCATTGGCTTCATCTTCCAGGCTATCTTCGGTTCTTCCTCGAGTCCTTGGTATTTCCCCCTTTCATCCGCTAGGGCCTGGCTCTGATATTAAAAAGGCCAACTTCACGGCAGAATAAACATGTTTACAGCCTGGTTTAAAAATCCATTTTCGGTTAATAGGTCAGGTTTACCTCAATGACAACTGTGGGAGGAGTGAATTTTTTCTAACTCGCCCGTTTAAAAGTAATTTAATCTTGAAGTTCTGCATATTTAGGGGCGTGTCCTTTTGATTGATAGGTACCCGATCTCCTGCTTCATGTCAGAAGAACGTAGAAAAACCACGGTTTTTAGCCGGTTAACAACGTGACTTAGCTTTAGCCCGCTTACCTCTGTTAGCTGATTAGCTCCTGTTATCTCCAGGTTAGCTTGGTTAACTCTTAGCTACAGAAAGCTCGGAGTTCGCTCAATGTCAATCATCCCCCATGACGCTCACAGCCCCTCTCAGCTCCACCTCTTTGCCCATATTTGTATTTTCCGTACGAGACGACACTCATGCCTCTGCCAAGATAGCGACAGTAGGAACCGCCCACCGAACTTCAATTCAGCTCTTCAGAAACCTATGGGTGATGTCACAAAGGCTACGTCCATCTTTATATATACAGTCTATGGTATTTCTTCAGTTTCTGGTGTTCCTTTTTCCTGATATTTCCATTGTTGGGGTTGGTTATGTCGATCGATACAACATTCCTCTGCTGCTGATCCACTATGTGTCTGGTTGATTAGCCAACACCATTTTGTCGGTTTGTGTCTTGAAATCCCACTGGATCTAAGCTCCCTCATTCTCCACCAGCTTGGGTGGTGTTTCTCATTTGGATTTGGGGCTCTCCAGTCCATAATCTGCACAGATGTTTCTGTACATTCTGACGGCTAGTTTGGTTATGGCGTTCCATGTTTCCTTTTCTTGTCAGTGTCTTGCATCCTGCAATGAGGAGCCGGATTGTTGGTGTGGTGGATCCGGGCCTGTATAGCTCTGCTGTTCAAGGCATGCTCCTGTTAAAAGACATGTTAGTAAAACCTACAGAGATTGTTTGATCCAATTTAAGCCTTAATATGGATCTGAAATCTCTACTGTGGCTGTAGATTCAGCCTGTTCAGCTGTGTCCCAATCATCGACATAAGAGGGGTGGTTTCATCCCCACCTTCCCGGGAGAGTTTAAACAGAAAGCATGGAGACAGAAATGAGACACTGTGGTGGAAAAATTGACCGACTTTGTAGATTTTACTACAAGAACAAAGTATAAACTGGTTCAAGAGAAAACTTCAGTGTTTTGTCCACTGGCTGCATGTTGCGGTTGGGTGGAGGCAGTGAAGCACAGATACCAGAGTGGCATTTAAGTATCAATGCAATGTTTATTGATATTTAACCCTATACCAAGTTTTGCAATCAATTAGTATCTGATTACCAGTTACACACTGGTAACCACACTTCTGCCAGTGGACAGAGAGCGCGTTGGCAAACACGTCAGCCAGCAGAAAATCAAACAAATTTTCAATGTTTTTTTGTTTTTAAACTTTCCTTGGGAGGTGGAGATGAAACTGTTGCAGAATATTTCCCCCCTAAACTGGTGATAGACCGAGAACGTCATGTCCATCACGAGAACACGCACAGCTGGACAGGCTGAATCTATGGTCGCTGTAGTTGGAACAGGTTACTTTACCTCCATACTGATGAATTATTTCAATATCATTTTATCTTTAGCCTTAAAAACCAACTGAAATTTATTGTTGTAAATATTTTCAAAATAGAAGTGCAGACATTGAAGATAAACTTTCACTTAAATAAATATGGTCATTTAATATTTCTAAATATATTTAAATAAAATTTTCATTTCCAAATCATTAAGTTTATTTTCTGCTAAGGACTTATTAATACAGGGCCTTTGCACAGATGGTGTCCACAAATTGTTCTATGATTTGGTAGCAATGTAGAGCTCCTGATGCATCATTTCAAAGAGCAGCTGATCCTGATAGTGCTTTTTTATTTTTGTAGGTGTGATTTTCTTTTAATCTATTCTTAACTCATAACAAATATCCTATAATTTACACCTCTTCACAAATCTCACAAGCTGTCCTTTTAATTCAGTACAAAAGCTGGTCAAAAAGACTTTGGTTGCAGAGATATACTTATTTTAGAGAAAGTATGCAATTTTGAAGAAAGTTTGATCTAGTATCAATGGTTAAGCCTCTATCTAGGTTACAGGTAAACAATCTTAAAAGTCAAAACAGACTAATTGTTATTTGTTGATGGATGGATGGCTGTGAATTGCTGTTGCTGTTTTGTTTCATGTAATCTGATGACACCCCTGCCATTATAAGAGGACTGCATGGTACGCATGAAGTAATAAATAAAACAAACAGGCAGATAAATCAACGAGAATAATGTGACGCACATCTGTGTGCTGTCATACTCAAATGCCACGTTGCACTGCGAAACATCCCACATTTATCTGCATTATTCTTATGTAAATGAGCATCAGATGTGTTATAAATTACCTGCGTCAGACACTGGATAGAAAAAATAATATACTCAGGGTTGTTTTTAATAGGATTTTAATTGTCTTGCTGTCTTGAGTCACTTCGTTATAATCATGATTAACATCATTGTGAGATCATGGCAGTGTCTTGTCTGCAAGAACTTGACTGGTATTAACTAAAATATGCATTTCTTTTATTTTAAATAAAGAATGTTTGTCTATGTTAACACAAAAATGGGAATGACCTTAAGTTTTATGAAGTTTTCCTTGACATTTTAGCTTTTCTCTTCCTGCAGACTGCATAGTGGTATTTCTCCAAGTGTACTGCCATTTCACATGTATTTTAAAGGGCAGAACTGATCTTGTTCTCCCTGTTCAGGGTTTGAAATACATGCTTGAATAAAGGTGCACTGGTGCACATGAAGAAAAAGCTTCTTGCACCATAAATAGTTTTGGTGCACGACCCAGATTTGTTAAATATTTACCTAAAATTCAGTCTTATAAAATCTTGGAAAAACTAAAACTAACAGTTTTTTCAGTTTAGTTTATTCAGTCTGATTTGGTCATCTTTAATTGATTTGTGCAAAATTCAAGATGATTCAAAGCTGGTTTACTGAAAAATTTAATATTAAAATATTCTATATGGAATATGTTATATAACTATAAAAACACTTATTTGTAAAAGGCATAAAAGGCATTTATATAAGGCATTTACTAAAATTTCTTGTTAATCTCAACTTTAACAACAGAATAAATGTGAAGCTGCCTTCCTTCAGAAAGCGAGAAGCGTCTGGTCTTTTCAGTTCAAATTCTCGACATTGTAGTAGAGGATAAAGTGATGATAAAGTGATCAGTAACTTGCATGTTCAGATGGTTGCAGAAGTTAGCTAACAACTTAAAAAAAAAAATAAGATTCAGACTTTCGGTAGTGAAATGAGTGGAACATGCGCCTGTTTTCCATTTAGAGACGTCAACAAACACCTGTCCAGGTGTTCACTGCAGTTGTTCAGCAAAATATGATCTCAATGGCCGGCAATCCCAGTCAAGTACCCCGTCCAGTGACCTGTGGTTTGTCTGTGTTCAGAGGCGGGGAGCAACACACCTTAACATAAAAAACCAAACAAAACTACATTCATGTTTAATGAATGATTGATTGGTGTTAACATGCATCGTCATATTTTTAACAAAGCGCCTACTTCATGTTACAGTAAAGCACTTTTCAAGTTTTAAGATAATTTTATCGACAGTTATCTACATTGTTGGACATTAATATTTGACTGTAGACTTCGTCTCATCTTCAGTTTGGGTGCGAAGGTGACCATTTCCTTATTTGGCTGCAGTTGGGATGGTTTGCCTGATAAAGTAGCTTGATTTGTCGAGTTAAAGCTGGGGTAGGTAAATGACAGCTTTATTCTTTACTCTGGGGAAGTGGTTCCCCATCCTGATAGTAATCTGTACATTTTGTAATCATGAGCTATAAGAAATATGGACCCCTCAGTTTACTGTAAATCTGTAAAAACTCTGACCAATCAAACCGTTCCAGCTGAATTGAAGTTGTTCGTTTCTCATATTTCATAAGCTGCTTCTCCTGGCTCCCCTCCTCCCCCTCCCACATCGCACACCCTGCATATAAATAGCGTGTTAGGATCAAAATACAAAGTAGTGAAGAAAAAACATTGAAGGCAAACATGGCTGAGAAAATGCAAGAAGGATTTCTCCGACCTGGCTCGGTTTATTTGCCTCCTACTGCTAAACAGCTGAGAAAAAGAAAATTGTTGGTGGAAAAAGCTGCGAACTAGAAAAACACAAGGAGGGCACAAACCTTCGCCAAGGCCTTTAAAACGTTCCTGGATCCAAACGGTGATCTGGATCACCACCAAAATTAAATCAGTTCTTCCTTTTCACATTTCCAACAACTCCTGAAAATGTAATTAAAATCTCTCCATAACTTTTTGAGCTATCTTGAACACACACAAACAAACAGATGAATGCCGGTAAAAATATAACCTCCTTGGCGAAGTAAGAATAAAGTCTTGGATCACAGAAGGAGCAAAACCGGAGGGGGAGGAGCCAAGGCAGGATGCCACTTTCAATCTTGCTAGCTCTCCAACATTACCTACCCCAGCTTTAAAAAAACAATAAGAACATTAGCGGTGTCTCAGTATTTGCTAAATATAATGACAGTCACTAAGCTGGCAATACCTGAGGTGAGCGGCTTTCCTGACTTGCATCAGTGCTCATGCAATGAGGTGTATTGTGCTAATCATCTGTGCACAAACTTGCACATAAACTTGGAGCAGGGTTAAAAAAATCAGTTTATTGATATAAATTGATTTAAATTGGTTTGAATTTATCATTTCAAATATCGGTTCATAGCACTGGTAGATTTGTTTAAATCATTTTGAATACACTTACTTTCCCAGTGACAGCAGTGACCCTGCTCTTACATGACTTATTGATGGGCGGTGGGATCTTTGCAAATACATACCTGAAAGGTTGCCTGCGTCGTTTTTGCTCAAAATCTCCTTTTCTTGCCGAGGTGGGGCCAAATGCAGAATTCTGTAATAATAGTAAAAATTTTGTTTTACACTGGATGACAAAATTTTTAAAAGGGCTGTGACGTTTTGCTTTTGTCCTGATTTGATTGCAATTTTTTAGTTGCGATTTGATTTAAATCTGATTCTTACAATTATTTAATATTGCTAATTTTTGTGGATTAAAAACAAAAAAATGTATAAAACTTTTTCTTTGCTTGTCATTTCTTGATTTCAATTTGGAAAAAACAGCACAGCAGCCAGATCGTAATTCTGCTGCCATAATGCCGAAGAAGACAAGTTAAAAACATCAATTAAAAAAAAGAAAAAAAGACACAAACTCTGTCATGGATTACTGTTATTTATTTGAAAAAGAAAAAGATTATTTTAACAAAAAAAAAAAAAAAAAAAAAAAAATCAAACATTTCTCAATTTTTCAATTTTTCAATTTGATTTTCCCACCCCTAATTTGCAATGTAAGTCTTATAAACAATCTGAAATTTCAGAAATGAGGAGAATTGATGTTTTTTGGGTGGTTTGTGTTCCCTGCTGTAATGAAGCATCATTCAGAATGCATCTTGACTTATTTTAATACAGTAATCTGATTACTCCCAGATATGTGATGGTCATGTAAAAAGACTCATGTCCATAAAACCTAAGCAAAATTGGTTCGGTTACATCAATAGTAAATGAATTTATGGCAAAGATTTAAGGAAATCAGTAGTGATGTTCAGCCACACACACACACACACACACACACACACACACACACACACACACACACACACACACACACACACACGTTTCATTGCAAACTGCTGTTTTTATCTGTATCTTTTCTCAGTATGGTAGGTTTTTTTTGTGACGATAGAGAACAAGGGGCATTTGCTTATATATTAGCAAATATATTACTCTGTAGTGGTAGTGGCTCCTGATTCACGTGTAAACTGTACATTTATTCAACTTGTAGATACTCTTGTGTACTGTGTAAGGAGTTCAGTCAGATACCGACGTGGTTTGAGCTACCCGCACAATACAATTACTGGAAACAATCTGCTCTGTCAACACAGGATGTAGCTGCACTGTACCTTTCTTTGAAGGAGAGAAACGGAGTCTGGAATCACATTAAAGGAAAAAAAAACCCTACAGTACTTAGCAGAAAATACCCAGTATGACCATCCTCTGCCTTCCGAACAGCATGACTCCTCATCGACTTTTCCATCATTTAGGTCCTGGGCTGTGTGTCGGGGGACATGAGATGATTCTTGAAGGAAAGCCTCCAGTTCTTTGAAGGCTGAAGGAAGTGAAAATCTTTAAAGTGTGTCCCATGAAACCTTAAGATCTGGCAACAGAAGAAGCCCTGGTATACTTTCTCACTCTTCCCAGTGCGAATGGGAAAAATATGAGCAAACCAACTCTTGAGTTATCATTGGATTTAGAGAGATATTGGCATATAGTCTTTCTTCTTTCTACGATCACTTTCTTGCTGGATTTTCATTTTCTTTTTTGTTTGGCTTCATTTCATTTCAAACTTGTCCATTCATTTATCTTTAGTAAACTAGACTACTGTAATGCTGACCTTACAGGTATTCCTAAAAAGTCCATCAGATGACCAAGTAAGTGGATCATATAGCTCCAGTCCTCAGATCTTTATACTGGCTTCCTGTCTGTCAAAGAACTGACTTCTAAATCCTGCTGTTAGTTTATGAAGCACTAAATGGTTTCGGACCAAAATATGTTCAGGATCTTCTAGTTTGTTACAAACCAGCCAAGTCTCTTCGTAGGGCTGTGACGATATGGTTTTGTTGCAATCTGATTCTAATTTTTTGGGTGCATTTTTTATTTAAATTGGATTCAATTGGATACAAGTCTTGGATATTGCTGATTTTTGTAGACTTAAAAAAAAAAAAAAAGTACAAAACGTTTTTTTGCTGGTCATTTTTCTTAATTTCAATTAGGAAAAAACAACACAGTAGCCAGACCATCATTCTGCTGCCATAATTCCCCTGAAGACAAGTTAAAAGATCAATAAAAACAATTAAAATGACACAAATTTTTATAATGGATTATTTGTATTTATTTCTTAAAAACAATAAACAAACAAAAAAAAAATCAATTTTAAAATTGTGAAGAGAAAAATTCTGTTATTCAATTTTTTCTATTTGATTTCCCACCTGTATCTCTTGGTCATCAGGAACAAGACTAATTTCTGTTCCCAGAGTCAAAACTACAGGCGTTTCTCGGCTTACAAACGAGTTCTGTCCCTACCGCTGCAACGTAACCCGAAATTCAGCGCAAGTCGGATTTTTATCCTTAAACAACCCATGTTGCTCCGTTGATCACTAAATAACTATCTAAATACATGTAATATACATCATACTAATAGAAAAACAGGCAGTACAATACAGGCAGTTAAAATACGTACCGAGGTGTCGTCTCAGCCTCTTCTTTTCAACGTTTCATTTGTTTGTTTTTAACTCTCTCTGCACCTCGCTGTAATGTTTTAATGTTTTCATGCAAAGCACATGAAATGTGCTATACAAATAAACCTGCCTTGCTTATAAAATTGTTTGTGTATTTTTGTGTCAATCATCAGTTATTTGTTCGATCTGCTCGGCAACGACAGCAGTGATGTCCTTCAATCTGCGGGAACTATGACGTTTTACAGGTAAATGCCTGTCACAGTGTTCACGTCTTGAGCTTATTATGAGCGCTGTCGTCACCGAGTACTATTGTAGCTTTTGCTTGTTGACTTTCTGTGTTCTTTGTCCTGATTCTTGCGCAGATTCTAAAATGAGTTAGCTGTGTCGGAGTCCATTGTCGGGACAGTGAACGAGTCTGTTGTTGGTTCCACGTTGGTCTTTTTAGAGCCGAACCGCATCCATCAAGGTGTGAACAGATGATGTGGAAATGAATGAAGTGATGTTTTGTTGTAGGATACATGCACATGTCAAGTCTAGTCCTGCTGCGTCCCACTAGCACACTGACCTTTTACCCAGGTGGTGGGACATCATGGAGTGCATTAATTAGTTTCTCGACCGCCGTGCTCCTAACTCTGCTCAGCCCCAGGGTGTCACATAACCCACAGCAGGCGCTCTGTGGGGCTGCATTACACTATCTAACACTACCTGCAAAAGGTTACCTGGCAGTTTTCTCATGACCTACATGTCAGTGTTCACATGTAACACTGACATGTAGGTCATACAAGTAACGCAGAGAAACAACACTTATACTTGCAGTAGTAGTTTAGCTCTTTGGGAGCCATTCACAACCATCCTTACAAACGTTGTTTTTTTGTTTTTTTATTTTGTTTCTTTTTGTGTCTTGTCCAGCATTTAGGCAAGCAGAATGATCGTCTGGATTCTGTGTTCTGCTGAGCAAATTTTCTTTGCCAAGGGAAACTTTATAGATCTAATGATCCCCTGGACTTTCTGAACTTTTATTTTATTTCTATATTTATTTTACGTTAATGTTTGAACTGTAGAGTTTGTACTGCTGGACCGATGAGGACAGAAGAAAGACAGAAAGAGAAAGAAGAGAGAACACTTCATAGGAAAAGTGATAAAGAGAGAGGAAAAAAAAAAAACCTAAAAAAAACCCAAAAACAAAAGACAAAAAAAGTCCTTCTTAAAGGGACATTGTCTCAGAATTACTCCCATCTAATGTTAAGAGTCACACATCTCATTCAGGTGAGATACGTGGCTGAACGCCAATTCACCAACGCAGCCGCAGCGTATCAGTAAGCCTCGACCGCACTTTAAGAGGTCTTTTCCATGTTGTTCTGCTCAGCCACTGAAACAGGTTCGTTCACTGTGCTGGTTGGAATCACCTAGTTTAGTCCATGAGCAGAAAAAGGTCATGGCAAGGAGATGACTTGCAATAAGGCACAGACACTACACATACAATGAAATCTGGTTATACTGGATGCTTCTGCGGTTTCAGTTATTTTCATAGTTGCTGTAAATATCGGCTAACAACAACTGTAAAGCCAGACTAAAAGCTGGTGGAAAGGCTTCATAAGTTGCATTTGCTGTAACCTAAATCTTTACCTCGACTCTGAAAGCTACTCAACATACACTTAAGCACCAATGAGCTTCTCTCTGTGTTGCGCTCTTGGATTTCTACCGTGAGCATGCACACACGGTTGCCAGCAACACGGACATAGTGGGCATCAGAAAAAAATCATCTAACACAAATATTAGTTCTTTAAACTGTACGAGTGAGAAAACGGTTGCTGTCCATCAAGGAGCAACCAGAGCATTTGTCTTAATGTGGTCTTACGAATGTGTGGGAATGTGTGGGTACTCAAATAAGAGTTTCAAGGAATTTTAAAGGAACTTTTTTCTGTCCAGAGTGGGTTTTCACAGCATTTCTGTCATTTATGGAAAATTAGTCAGTGATGAAGTTTGCTGAAATGGACAGGTCACCCGTTCCAGAGTTCATGACTAAATAACTCGACACCTCTTCTTACACAGATGATGGAACTGATTTAGTTTACAAGCTGTCTAAAGAACAGTATTTAAAGGCAAAAGGGAATGAAGTGTATGGCGCACCTCTTTCCATGTTTGCCCTGATAAATTCATGAGACCAGATTTACCAGCAGAATGTTATGAAACTGGGTTGCGGCATCCAACAGGCTGCAAGACGAGGCTGAGGGCTGCCCGCAGATTGCTAACCCAACCAAACAGGCAGACCCTCGTGAGGTTTAAGTGCTGTGTGTCTCAGAGTAAACAGCACGTAGGTTTAATTCATTCAGACTCTCTAACTCAGGTCAAGCAGCAAACAGCTGTCCTGCCGAGTCAAATCAAGCTTTGTATTTTATACCGCTTTAACTCATGTTTTTTCAGAAATCTTCCGTCTTGCTTGACAGTCTTCCAGTAAAGTTTGACATTGAGTTTTGGCATGATTTTGGGCTGTGTAGGACTCAGTGGAGTGTCAGCAGCTTTGGTGTCTTGAAAAGTGCCTTCTCTTCATTATATACAGACTTTGCTTCAGCTCTACAGCCACTGCTCGCTCAGCAGTGCATCTGCCTTAATGTAACTTACAACAAACGCTGCAAGGCTCAAAAACAGCAGAGCAGTCAGGCTTTGGATGTGCATGAAAAGGTTGCATTGAATAACAGAATAAAATTCACATGTTCTGCTGGGTTATATATATGTGTGTATATACATATACATACATACATATATATATATATATATATATATATATATATATATATATATATATGTATAGATATAGATATAGATATATAGATATATATATATATAGATATAGATATATAGATATAGATATATTTCTATCAACATTAAAACATTTTAACTTCAACATTGCCTCTGAAGTGTCTTTTTGCATGTGAACCTAAAAGTCCAGAGAGATTTTGGTGTAAATTAAATGGAAAGTGTGTATTTCCCCAAATGTATTTTGCAGAAATTGTTGTTGCTTTGGGGTGAGTCAGTCAGAGGTTCATATGATATGAAATTGAGTTGAAAAACAATTTCTGTGTTTTATAAATTGGGGGTCTATAATGCATCACATTTGTCTGTCCTCAAATTCCTTAAAATAATTATTCAGAACCAGAAACTGCACCTTTTAATTGTTTAAAAAAAGCATGACTGAAGCATGATAGCCCTAATGACACCAAATTTAGCATCCAGATCTCGCATCCTGGCTCTTCTCGAGGCTCCTTCCAGCTATAAAAGTCAATCTGATTATTACTCGTCTCTACGTCTGTCCCTTTCTCTTTCTTTTCCTCTCTTCCTTTAATTATGTGTTCTTGCTTTTCTTTTCTGAGTCAGCCACAATGAATGTTAAAAAAAAAAAAAAAAAAAAGCCGGCCTGTTTATATCCAATTGCTGTGTAGTGATTGAAGCTAAACTCAGGTGTAAGATGATGCTCCAGGCTGGAACACAGTTATGAGGTTTGGTTTTTCAGCCTCACGATGCTGCTGGGTCACTATGTCTCTAGAAATTTACATTATAACTATCACTGTTCCATGAAAACAAGTGAAATATCCACATTTTTAAGTTCAGAAAATTACATTGCGCTACTTTAATGTTACGTAAGACAATGTGATGCCAGTTTGGTTTCACTGGCTTTAATGGTCAAATTTGTTTGAATTGAAGTCTTCTGCTGATGTTTTTTCTATATTTTTTTTCCCTCCCACCCTCATATGCCCGCCCAAGTATTTTCTGAAGGGGAACCCTGGACTGATGAATAGAGGAAGCTCACCAGTCTGCTTACATTTAGTTAGAAGCAGAAATTATTCATATCTGTGGTTAATGCAACAAGTTTCTTCATCCTGTGAATGGAACCTCCTCATCAGTGCAAGATGGAGCGACACAGTGTTCGAAGGCTTGATGTCGGCTGTGAAAAACAGAAGAAAGTGTTTGTGAGGCTGTGACAGGAAAGAAGCAGTGATGGCTGACTGATGTGTAATGTCTAATTTGCACTGCAGGATTCCTGCACTGCCTTACTGGCCTTGTTTGTTTGTCAGGACTTGCCACGTAACTCAGATCGATGTTTGTTCTATTTCCTTTACCCCATTTTCCTTGTTGCTCATTTCCTGCTTCTGTGTTTTCATGTTGACAATATTCACCTGAGGTGATATTTTGACACTTGCAGGTCTCAGTTGGCTCTGCATTCAAAAGGCCATACAATGAGACATATTCACATCTGCTACGCAATCTGTGCAACAACTCCAGCTTTAATTTCTCTATGGAACTCAACTAGTGTTAATGTTAGTTGCTCTGGGATGTCTGGATCAGACGTGCAGGATGTGGAATCCTCTTTCTGTGTAATTACTGTTGACTTTTCCCTGGATAAGCGACTTGACCTTCACTGGCGCATCGGTAACCAGAAGAAGCAGAATTCCTGAAAGAAAATCCGGAGACAAATGTAGATAGCAACATGTTTTCTCCCACGTGAAGCAGTGTGATTTGATACGAGTCGGTGATAAGGTACACGGGTAATGTTCTGTTCTGTTGTTTTTTCCAGATGAAGACGGTGAGTGTAGCACTGGTGTTGTGTCTCAATGTGGGAGTAGACCCTCCTGATGTGGTCAAGACCTCTCCTTGTGCCCGACTGGAGTGCTGGATAGGTGAGTAAATCCACACGTGCACCCCCCACTGATGAATCTAATTTCTTTTCTGTGTTCTCCTTTTTTAAAGTTGTTGTGAATAAAAATTACACAACCGTACATTCAGTCTGTTTGCATGCCATGTTTGCTTAGCATTCATGTAAATTGGTTTGCCGGCTTCCACTTAATCCGTCAAATGTTATGGACATATGTATAGCTACGAATCTAACTGCAGCTCCTCAGACAGGGATGCTTTTTGATAGCTACATTCTGCTCGCATAGTGTCTATGCTCCTCTTTTTGAATAGCTACTGTATGTGCAGTCCATGTGGTTTTGTATTTTTGAGGTGCATTGGTATAGCTGTGAAGAGGTCTTATGGACCTCATGGATACAGGCCTTGCAGAATAAAGTACACAAAGATTGTTTTTTTGTTGTTTTTTTTGGTTGTTTTTTTTTTTTAACCTGTCCTGTCCAGCATCTCAGCATACAGAACAGCAATCTGCGTGCCATATTTTTGCCAGACAGATTTGCTCCGTCAAGGGAGACATCTCATGTATATGGCTGCCCTTGATAATCTGAAATTTAAAAAAAAAATATTATTATTATTTTTATTTTTTTTTTGTAACCATCATCAGTCTTGATATGGCCGTGCTAGACCTGGCAGGGGAAGAGGAAAGAAAGAAGTTGAAGGGCGAGAAAGAGAGAGAGAGAAAAGAAAGGCGTGCCTAAGCTGCTAAAGTCACAGTAATCGCAAAACAATATAAACTACTACAATACTGCAATACAACAAGATATAAGTAGAATAGTGACAGTATGCAAAACAAACAAAAAAAAAAATAGGATAAAATAACAATTACAATACCAACCGTTTTCAAAGATCTGCTATTATTGTAACTAAGCATCGGTGTATGTAAAAATTAAGGCACCCAGAGCAATACACAGTCAATACACAGACTTTCAGTACATCTTGTTTCGGCCAAACACGGCATTATCTGTCTAAAGGGGTTCCACAAGACACAGTGCTGGGGCCCTGTTTTCTTTTTCTTTTTTAATTTCTGACAATTTACACTACTTGACAGGTCTTTCTCTTTTTGGCCTTTACGTCAGTAGCTGCGTTTCCTTTACATTTTATTTTACAAAATAGAAAGTGATATTTGTAAGTTTCGATAATCAACAATTATGATTTGCGGTTGTTTCCATTGACAAGTGTTTAGCGCATTAGCCTCAAGTCTCGTAAAATCTTGTTGCTCTCGTAAGATTTTACAAAAAATTGCGGCTTATGCCAGGTAGTCACATAGTTATTTTGGGTTTTCTACTTGCTGTGGAGAATTTGCGACGACTTTTCAAAGCTTTTCTCCCTTATCTTCTTTTCTAAAACTCTGAAATTTGTTGTTGTTTGTTCCGCACTACGCCATCTTTACCGGAAATGAACTGGTCATGACCCCCCAACGTCACATCCGGGACAAAGGTGAAAAAAGTGTTTCCATTACAGTTCCGCAATATGTTTCTATATCAAAACGTCTGAAAACCATCTCATGAGAGCGTAAAAGTTTTTAGTGACATTTAGGACTTTCTTTGAAATGTAGCTGTTTCTTTTAGCGTTTTTTTATTGCAATATTTAGTTTTTGTGCAATTTGAGGTGTAATGGAAAAGCATGTAATTTTACTAAGATGATTGCGATGACCGTCTGGGATAATGTACCTCCAAGTTCCTGATCGTGGTTTAAATTATAAATAAACTATTCATTTACGTTCCCACAGATTTCTTTTTTGGTCAGATATTTATCTTGAAAATAGTCCCACTAAAAAATAAATAGACTATGTTAAATGCATGATCTCCTTTGGTGCAGCTAATTTGTGATGCTAATGGATGACAGTGTCACAAATTAGATCAAGTGTCTAACTGAAATGCTGTGATTAGTACTGACTCCTCCTAGGAAGGAAAGGGCTGAGAGGAACAATGAAGAGTAAGAACTAAAATCTTACGCTGAAATTCGTTCTAGTAAATGATCAGTCTACATCAGTGACCAGGATTTCATACTCAGGGTATGATATAATGCTGTGTCCTGATCAAACTTATCATTTACATGCTGACTCATGTGCTTAGATGGAAATCTTGTGTGGACATCAAGTAGTTAAAGGAGTTTATTTTTTTGGCTGCACTTCTCCGAACCTTTACTAAACATGAAAACCCAAGCTTTTACTCTGCAGTATTTATGGATATTCTCAGCTATTCCCATGGGAGATCATTTCAGAAGGTCTCTTTCACATAAGATTGATGCTACGAACCCCCACCAGGACCACACAAGATGATAGAACAAAAACCAAAAGAACAGACTCCATTGACTGGGTACCTCTGAACCATTGTTTAGCTCCCCTGAGACGAGTTGGAGACAGAAAAGCACATTAAAGTAGGAGCACAGGCCTTAAAGTTTCACAAACTTTCTCTGTGGCTCCTGAGGACAGTGTCATGGTGGAAACGTACCACGTGATTCCACATATGTCTTTTGGGAATTTTAAATGATGAATGCAGCAACAACGTCCTAAAATGCACTGCAGTGTTTAATTTCTCCTGCATGCTCGAGCCAAATATAGAGCTTACATCTGCTTTTCAGTGGAGCTGAGATGTGTTTGTGTGTGAAGTACCTTTAGAAACTGGAATATTTCTACCGAACAAGAAAAGAACACATCTTCTATGCCGTTCTTGCTCAAAATTCTTTTGTAGAAGTTATTGATTTATTAAGAAATACCAATTTTATTATTTTCAAGAGGGAAAATATGTCAGAATAACATTTTCTGGTTTATAAAAAAAAATAAGAAAAAAAAGAATCTAAGATGAAAGTTAAACAACCCCAATTAAAAATGAAAATTCAGGACATTGTTTAAAATGTAATTAAAAACAAAATTATATGATTTGTAAATCTTATATATCTGCATTTTATTCCCAATAGAACATAAATAACATTAGATGCTAAAACTGAGACATTTGAGCATTTAATGGAAAATACCAAAATATTTTAAATTTGCGCTGCAAAAACAGTTGATTGCTTAAAATAGGATAAATTATCTGCCAACAGAACAAGAAAATTTGGCTTGTCAAGTCTTCATAAAACAAGTAAAAATACTCTTAAAACAAGAGGAATTCTCTGGCATAAAAACTAAGAATTATCTTACCTTTAAAAAAAAAAAAAAAAAAAGTATATGTGTACTCAATTTAAGATTTTAAATCTAAATCTAAAGTTTTTGCAGTGTGATGGCAAAAACACCTTTCCAAAAAGTAGTTACCGGGTGGTATATAGCATCGAGTCATCCGTCAGCAACTGCCTGTGGACCTTTTGGGGATTTGGACGAAGAGTTGCTGGAGTTTTAGGAGAGATTCTGGTCTGATGAGCTGTAGTCCAGCTGCTCAACAGTCCTGCACCTTCATCACTGGATTGCTTTGGTCTGGACTGCAGACAGAGCAGGTCAGCAGCTGGACTCCTCTCCTGTGAAGCCATGCTGTTTTGATGGATATAGTTTTAAAACTGTTTTTAAAACAATAAATTTATTCGACTATTTCTTTCCGTGTTAATTGCTTTATTTTTAGGTGACACTTGGTCTAATTATGTTCAGCACTTTGTTTCAAGCGTGGTTGTGTTCAAGGCTTCCATGAATAGAGATGAGTTGAGTTCAGCATTGTCTCGCTAAAATCTGCAAGGCCTTCCCTGAGAGAAACGTCTGCATGGGAGCAGCTGTTGCTGTAAAACCTTCATGTACTTTTCAGCATTGATGGAAGCTGCTCCTGTCTAAGGCTCTAACACAACCCCAAACATCATGACCGATGTATACAGGCTTTTGTACTGTATGCTGATGATGAGCAGGATGCTTCCTCTCCTCTTTAACCTGCAGGAAACTGAGTCTACGGTTTCCTGAAAGAATTTCCCACTTTGCCTCGTTCTAAATGAGCTTTCGTTCAGAAAATACGGTGGTGTTTCTGGATCCTGATCACATATGTCCTTTTCACCATGATAGAACTTTAATCTGCATTTTGTGTGGATTTTTTTTGTTTCACTGTTTGTGTGAGACTGCTTTTTCTTTGTGTGTGTGTTCTGGCTAGATCCCCTATCGATGAGTCCACAGAAAGCCCTGGAGACCATTGGAGCCAACCTGCAGAAGCAGTATGAGAACTGGCAGCCCAGGGTGAGTGAAGGAGCCAACCTCCTCTTCCTCTTTGTCATCAAATGATGCAGACACCCCCCCACACACAAACTTTTACTCTTCTGTCCTGCAAACCGCTGAAAACCATCATTCTAGGGAAACTGAAATGAATTATAAGAGCTTTGATAGCCGCAGGTTCCTTTTTTCACTTGTGTTTTTACTTCATTTGCCTTTCTACATTTTCCCAGTGCATCTCCAGTGTGTCTTTGATTTTTTTTTTCCTGCCTTTTTCCATGAGCTGTGTCTCTACAGACAACATTAAAGCGATAAACCTGTCGGTCATGCATCAGGACTGTGATATTGATTTCCACATTCGTACGCAGCTGTGAGATCATTGGCTTGTTTATTTAGGGAATTTTCTGAGAAAACATTTTGTTCTACTTGATTGTTCTTGTGCTGGTAAAAGATGAGCGTGCGGTCATGGTAAATCTGCCTTTTATATTCAATAATCCTTGAAATGTGTTGATTTTGGACCTTTACTCGCCTGTCATCATGATGTGTGGGATTTTCTTTTCCTCTAAAATGAACTAAATTCACTTTTTTTTTTTACTGTGCACATGTAAATTCTGTTGTTTTTAAGATGGTCTGGAAGCACTTGTGTCATTACCAGAAGCGTAAGTTGTCCTTGGTTCGTACATAGCTGCAGGGAAGCTTCTGTTTTCCCGGAGTCCCTGCTCTGCTCTGTTTTATGCATTCAGACCTTGGAGTTGGAGCAGTGAACACATCAACCAAGAAAACAGATGCTCTGATGAATGGAGACAGCTGAAGGTCCGGGAAGTGAGAGAAATTTTGAAGCTGTCAGAGAATATTACAGATTTTTGGAGAATAAACAAAGAGACTCATCTGCACTCACCTTAGTAGTTGTGTCACAACACAGATCACAGCAACAGTCTATTTCATCTAAATGGTGCAAGATTACTGAGGTGGAGTGTTTTATCTCTGTATGCTGTAACAGATTCTCTTTCGACATTCCTGTTAATGTTCAAAATGTATTTTGATACTCAGCTGCTGATGCTGGTGCTGACTGGTCAGCCTAAAGACTTAGCTCTTGGTCCACTTCAAGAAAACCAAATACATTAAGGGAAAAAAAAAATGCAAAGAGCATTTTGGGTTCAATGCATGGCATTGTGGGTAAACACAACCTAAACATATACACACCTAGGACAACATGTGGCCCGGAGAGACGCCTCGCGATCAGTTGCGGAAGAACACAGTGAAAGTGCTGCTATACGTATGATCAGTCCAAGACCGATAGGATGCAGCTCAATGTATTTTCTTATGTGGCAGGAAAGAGGTTGCCCTGCAGTAACCAACAGGTGAACCAGTTTTCTTCTTTGTTTTGTGTAAAAATGAATGAAATCAGAATCACTTTATTCATCATGTTTGGAGAAACAAACAAGGAATTTGACTCCAGTGGCAAGTTGCTCTCCTTGTTGTTACAATGAAAAATAAGCAAATAAAAAGCAAAAAAAAAAAAAAAAAAGAAAAAAAGTTCAAATAAACTATAAATGCAAAGTAAAAATAAAATAAGAAATAAAATCGTAATATAAGTACAAGCAACAATGAACATAGTATTCTCTAATTGTTTGGACGATATCCAAACCGTTAAAATGGCCTGCGAAGGAAACAACAACAAATATCCGAGTCAGCTTTACTTGTGTGGATGGTGACTTTGTGAGAAGCTACAGCATCAAAATGGACATAATCTTATTGATGTGGTTCTGTGAGCTGTGGAAAAAGAAAAAGCTGAAATCTTATCCTGAGGAGGTAGAAGTAAAAATAAAACGTGTGGCTGTTTGGTGAGATGCTTCAGAAGTGAAAGATGAGGTAAGAGGAGGTGGAGGAAGAGCGTCCCCAGAGAGCGCAGCTGAAGGAACGTAGGCTCCAGTTCGGTTGACCTGAAGGGTCGGCGGCAAATGGTGGGAGGAGTGCAGGAGTTGGAGTGGGAGGGTGAGAAAGTTGTTCCTTTTTCCAGCCGGAGGATTCGTGGCTCCGCAGCACCACGATGCAGTGCACATTTCGCCAACACATCTTACATAAAGTGTTGACAAAACAATCAGTTAAACTGCAGTTAGAAGCTGCTGCTTGTAGCGCGCCGAAATTTACCAGTAAATCATTAATGGTACATTAATATCCTTTACATTACCAGATTAAAAAAAACGAGACAAAGATCTTATTTTCAAAGGTGACCTGGCTAAGAGGTCAAAGTAATTATTAAATGCTTAAGAAGTAGTTTACAAACAGTGAATATTACACATAAGTAATAATTTATGTAGTTATTGTGCACATTTGTTGCCTGTGGTGTGTAACAGCTGAGCTGTGTTTGCAACAGCTGAGCTGCCTAAAGAGTTGAACATTTCCAGCTCTGCTATCACAGTTCCTTTTCTCTGTTTTCTTCCATTAACCCTCATGGCCAGATGATGGAGAGAAAAAAGGCAAACTTTGGCCCAGCTACTGCCCACTCACTTTCCCCGCTAGCACCACCAACCAACTCTTTTTCCTCATAAATGTCCCTTGTTCACTGACCTCCCGTCGTTTTTAACTCTACTAAATAACGGGAATATTTTTTCTCAATCAAGACTGCTGGGTCTGATCGTGTCTGAGCCAGTCAGGCGTCTTTGCCGGTGGATTTTTACCATTTTACTCTCTGGCTGTTTTCTTTGTACCACAATGAAGAAAATGTTATTTCTGGGTCTTTTTAGTGTTTAAAGATGCAGAAAGGATGGATATTAGGCGGCGGTCTGATCCAACTTTGATTAGTTTAGCGACTTAAACAGATAAATTATTTGGCTCCAGGAGATTGCATTCCACACATTGTATTCAACTGCGCTTTAAAAACTTGGGAGATTATCTGTAAAACTGCAGTTTGCCATACGTGTCTGTCGAGCAGCAAATAAAGCATCTAATCAGCTTATAAAAACATAAATCATTTTCTAACTTTACAGCTTCAGCAGTAGATTTTTTTTAACAGTGATATAATAAATAAAATGATAAACTTGGTGCTTAATGTGCAACAAGAAATGTGTATTTAAGAACAATCATCTGTAATTTAGATTCAGAAGTCTACAGATATAAAAGTTTAAGGCTGATCTGGCTGCATTCTCATGTGATTGAAAGAAGAATGCGAAAGGTAAAATATTCACCAAATACTTCATCCTCTGATGTATTTTTTTCATAGGTATTGCATTACAAGAGACTGCCAGTGGTATTCCTTCTTTTTGCCAGCTTTTGACTTTTTCTTTAAATCCAAAGCAAAATACTCACTAGTGGAGTAAAATGACCATGTTTAACACTAAACCCAAGTTCTGCATTCATATGCATTTATAATTTTTCTGTGAAGCCACTAAATAGCTTTCCGGTGCTACCAGTTACCTTCTGAAGTCACATTATTGGATATACAAGGTCCACTTGTTTGGCATATAGGTGTCACCTGAGTTTGGCACAATTCCTATTTTCATATTCATATGGACACATTTACATGGACCAATATTTCTTTTAACTGAGGAAAATCACTCTGATTACAGATAACAGCTGACATGTTCACATGGATGCTTGATACAGTGAACCAGTCAGTTGTGTGTTTACATGTTGGTAAGATTTTGGAATTTTCTAATGTGTAATCGTTTAGAAGACAAAGATTTTATCAAATTTGGTCAACTTTCTGCATTAACAATCTTTTGATTTTTGAGATGCATAATAATCCTTCACTCTTTCCTATTTACTACAAAAACTTTGTACCCATCACAGTCCAGTCCAGTTCTGTTTTTATGCCATTTTCAGTTTTCTGAAATTCATCACACCACCCAACCATTGTTTCATGCCATCTCTGGTGTTTAAGCACCACAGAAAGTCCATGTACCAAGGAAACCATCAGAAAAAGGTTGAACCCATCCATTTCTATCCTATTGAAAATTATTTCGGATTTGATAAACTGAGGGGTTTTCACTTTTATTGTGATTGGACATTCATTCAGATCAAAACTGCACAATGTTAATGCAGCAAAAGCAACCAAAAAGTAACCTCAAAGTCACTGGACAGCTCGATCTGTCCATAGCTGTAGACCCTGCTGAGCTGAGCTTTATGGAAGGCTGGCCAGAAAGAAATAATTGGTTTGCAGAAAGCTTTGTGACCCAAACATGGTTGGAGGTTCCCTGGTAAGATGTGACTAAAGTCTGGTTTACACTTGCACAACATCTGCTTCAGGTTGGACCCACGTATTTGACATACTGTGTGTTCATACTCGAGTGTAGGGTAAAAGTACCGTGTTGCAGTTTCTTTTCCGTATTTGCGGATGGCAGAAGGGCTGGTATCAGCCAGTAAACTCCACAGGGTGGAGCTTTTTGATGGTTTGCTTCAGTTCCAGCAAGTATTTCCTGTTCAGAACTGCAACTGTGGCCAGTGGTATTTATTCAGCAACAAGACCCAAACATCCAGAAACACATAATTACACTATCACCAATCAGAATGGAGTACTTCCTACTGCGTTCTCAGTTGCGCGTTGAGCCTCTGTGGACCGATGCAGAGCTTACAGCGGCTATGGCGTACCCCAAAGGTGCCCAGTTCCAGTCCTCGAGGTCCACAATCCTGCAGGTTTTCCATGTATCCCTATTCTGTCCAACCCACCTGGCTAAAACTAATCAGTCATTGTACAGAACTTCATTGACTGTTGGATTCATTTAATGGAAGCCAGGTGTGTGTGTAACAGGGATACATGGAAAACCTGCAACACAACGGCCCTTGAAGACCATGGGAACTATGGGTGCCTCTGGCATAACCAATCTGATGCTGATGTATAATCTTGTATAGAACTTACCATTTTGGATATCAAAGTAAATCATTATATACGACACAAACCCAGCTCTCGTCACCCCAGAGATCATCGCTATGGTGAAACATGGTGGTGGCGGCATCTTGATGAGGGCACGTTTTTCATAATCAGGGAAGCTAAAGAGAATGATGAGCAGCGCTAAATGCAGGGAAATTCTTCACAGTGAGTTTAAGACTTGAGACTGGGATAGAAAGCTGAAGAAAGACTTGAGGTATTTAAATGTGTTTGAGTAGTCTTTATCAAAGCACAAGCCTCAGTCCGACTTAGAATCTGTGGCACAACCTAAAGACCGCCACACACCAACCGAAAACATCCAACCTGCAGAAGCTGGTGCAGTTTTGCTTTCAGGGTAAAAACATCCCAGAGGCTGGATGTTCCAAGACCACGGAGGCCTGCAGCTGGAGTTACTGAGCAGGTGGGATAACACAGTACTGACATTGGAGGGTTGAAAAGTGATGCAACCTCAAGTTTTCTGTTTATCTTTTAATTTATTTTAATCATTTGTTTGATTGTTTGTTCTTATTTGTTAGAATAATAGACGTTATGGATATTTGAAATTGCTGAAATTTTGTAAATCAAATTATTAAAAAAAACAAACAAACAAAAAAAAACAACAAACAAATATTACTTTTGATTGCAGGTTGTAAAGCAACCAAACCTGAATGCTGATGGGATTTAATGTTTGTAAGCCAGTTGAAAAGAAACTGGTTAAAATACATTTCCTCCCACACAACAGCAGCATTTTCCAGATGAAACTACAACTTCTTCAATGCTGTGAGGCAGTAATAATCCACTCTCTATGAAGCTGTGAATCTCATTCATCACCTCAGTTCGTCGTTTCAGTTCTCTCATGTACAATGCCGTCAGTCTCTGTTCTCCTCACTGCCATCTCTGCTGTTAAGCTTCATCCACAGGTGACTGGAGTTTTGCATCTTTCATGTCAGAGCTCAGACAGTCATCTGAGTCTGCTTTGGTTAATAAAAAAATGTCTAGAAACAAGATATTTCTATACAAGCTTGCAGTTTATCGTTGTGCTTCGAGACACCACCTCTGCTTTCTTATTCTGCTTGTTCACTTTCATATTCTCTCTGCTTGTCACCATTTTCCTCTCATTCTTCTGTTCATTGCTTGACATCCTGTTTGAAACTCTTTTCTCTTTCCTCTTTGGATGCCATCTATTGCAATAGTCTTGTCAAATGGCCTTTTTTCAAAGTCAACACATTGTGGATAAATGGGCAGACATGTTGCAGGCGCCTAACAGGTTTCTTCTGATTAGTTCCTTTATCTGTGTGGTGTTTGTCTTCAAGCCTCCATCTTGGCTGTATGCCGACCCCCGCTGGTCTCTCAGCTGACCATCTCTGCATTTTTAATCACAGAGTTACACCTCTAATACTTTGCCTTGACTTTTTTATGCCACCCTGAAAACAGCAAATCAGATTGCAATCGTGCAATGATGATATGATTTAAAAAGGTCATTGCAACATGCTTTTAGTCCTCCTGGTTAATGACATAAATATAATACAGAAAGCCAGTTGGACAGCTGTATAATACACAAGAAGCATGGCTCATGTCATCACCTCTACATTTCCATCCACACAACAAGGCTTTTTATCCTGATTGAACGTTTGATTGGATTAAAAGTGCTCCACGTAAACGCAGCTAGCGCCTCCTCTCCTTGCTTCCGTCTTGCTAATCAACACCACTCTTCTTGCTACATTATTACTTTTGCAGACCCATCACAGCTGCCAAATCAGTTTAATCTCATTCGAGTTCTGCTGATGACCAGCATGTGCGGGAAGCTGCAGAGAGAATAACATGATAAGGGAGCTGTCTTAATTATCCATCCCTCCCTGCTTCTCTCCATGCTCTCAGCCCAGTAGGAGCCACAGAGAAAACCATTAACCCACAGAACAACCCACTAATACATACACTAGCAGCATACTTATAAGCAGGGGCACAGGTCAGAGCAGGGCAGGGTGAGACTGCTTATTGATCAGTTCTCTCAGCTGCTGATTACTTGTGCAAATGTCAGTAATAAACAGTTCGGAAAACATCATCCTGGTGATTCAGGCTGTTTTATTATGCAATAATAATTATTGTTTTTGTACATCTTATTGGGGCAGCTTGTAGCTTAGGAGGAAGAGCAGTCGTCTCTTTCACCCGGGAAGTTGAGAGATCGATTCGCTTTGGAAAAGCGTCTGCTAAATTACTGTAGAATAGAATAGAACATCTATAGTAGAGTTACAGTATATGCTCTATGTAACCCATGATGTGGGGGACCAGGATAGACTGAGTTGCAGAAATGTTGGTTGTTTTTTATGGCCTCTAAGTTAGCGGTTCATCTACGGTAATTCTTTTTAAAGTAGTGGGTGTTGCTGCATGTTGCTCCAGATAAAGAAAGGAAAGTTAAAGATCTATAAGAATGACAAAACTTGGGTTGCATAGCAACATGTGGTGGTCATTGTAACGTCTCCTGCTGGTCCACTCCCAGGCAGCTCATTGAACATACACACTTCAACTGTTGTCAGTTTTTCAGACTTT
>NC_136621.1:13365178-13515178 GCF_933228915.1 Telmatherina bonti
TGTCGCTCTGCCTTTTCTTCACACTGATAATCCAGATCCATGTCCCCCGTGTCTTTTTGTTCTTATGATTAACATGGCTCTACTCAGCCAACCGTGGGAGCAATATTAAACCAAAAAGCTCTTTTGTTCTTGAAGTGTCTGTCAAAATTATTAATAAAGGGATGGATATTGACACAGAGTTCATTTGCAGAAACATTTATCTTGTAGTCATGGAGAAGCCAATGAACTAAATTTATCTTTCTGAATGTCATTAATACTGACAGTCTATTGTATATTATGTGTGTTTAAAAAAAAAAATTAACGTGATATAGTGGCAGTAAAAAGAGATATTTGGCTCTTATGAAAATGTACCAGACTATCGCTGAGCAGTGTGTAAATGGCATCAGGTGTGAATGCTTCACTCCTATAAATGTTCTTCATGTTAAATAATTATTAATCTGCTTCACTTACTTGTGACACAGAGAGACGTCATTCTTGTCATTTTTAATGTTTATGAGGTTAAATAAAAAAACTGTGGACTTAAAGAAATGGCTTCTCCTTCTGAATGTGTCCGGATTGCTAAAGCCTCATCTAAAGTAAAGAGACTGAAGAGAGAAAGCAAAACACACACAGCCAAGAGCTACTTCTGTTTTTCACTGAGATCTGCAACAAAAAATGTCATTAGGTGTTCATTTTCTGTAATACATGACTTAATCTGGCTGAATGCCACATAGCCTGGTTAGCCTTAAAGCGCCAAACAGTTTTACAGACATTTAGTAATGATGACAACTTTAGTCAGTGCAACTGTAGGTGTGAGCCCTGCTTACAAAGATTTTTAAAAAGGTGAGCACTATTGAGCTTTATTTTTTTGTAAAATATTGCTATAATGGTAAAATACTTTTTACTCTCATTCTCTCTCTGGCTCTACTTTTCTTATGTGTGTAATGCAACTAATTAATTACATTTTTTAGTTTGTTGGCTTCAGAGAGAAATAACCGGACTGACCAAACATGACCCTGTCCTCTCGGACCTGTCCACAAACATGTTAACACAGCTTTACTTTGGCCATTCAGGGAGTTAGTAGCCTGCAACAGCAACTTCAGCAGCACCCAGTACACCTGCTGCACCTCCAAACAAAACCCCGCAAGGGCTATGGTCTTAAGCCTTCCAGTCCACAAAACCCGTTTGGTGAAACTTCTGTCTGGTCAGCTGTTCCACAGTGTGGAAATAACCTTTGCCTCACCTCCTGAATCTGAAGTTTGATCACCACCTGGAACCTCATTTCCAACATCCTGGCAGAAGATAAACTCTCCCCACAATCAAGGAGAGGAGGGTGTCTGGTTCCAGAACCGTAGAGTTGCACCCTTGGTTTTTTCAGACGACGTGTTTGTGTTGATCTTCTCAGACCTCATGATTGTCAAACAGTCTGGATTAAAGTCAGCTGCGCAACGTTTGAGTCCTTTGTTCCCCTTTGTTGGGAATCACACTCTGCTTCAGGCAGAGGATTTAAGTATCTGTGGATCCTTCTTTCTAGCGATGGGAGGAATGGACCGAGGAATGGACACACCAATTGGGGCTTCCTCTGCGGTAATGAGCTAGGTGCACTGGTCTGTTGTGGTGAAGAGGAAACCTGGTCTATCTGCACTTCAACCTATGCTGTCAGAATCTCTGTAGCATTTGAAAGAAAGAGATTGGGATTGGATTTAGCCTGAGAGCTCGGGGGAGGTGCTCACACATCTGGAGGGAACTTGGTGGTCAGGTGCTTCCCTTCCTTATTGCACAGAGTCAGCTGGGGGATTCAGAGGTCAGATTGGGATGCCTCATACCCCTTTGGAGCATTTCTGTGCACATCTTACTGGAAACAGACCCAGGACTTATTGGAGGCAATATAAATCTCTTCCGGGACTGGACTGGGTCATTGGGGAGATAGATGTTGGGTTTTGCTCCTGAACCTGTTGCCTCAGCAACTCAACCTTTAATAAATGGATAAAAATAGATGGATGGATTATGTGGTAGAAATGCAATAGAATAATCAGAATTATTCACTAGAGTAGTGAGTAAAGCGACGAGACTAATGGCCTAGCTGCAGCCGTACTGTACTGAAACAAGTCTGATGCATGAAGAACCTGAGTGATCGTGACAGGCAGCAGCTGTGTGCATTGTACGGTATCAAATTTCTTCTGTTAGATTAGATCTTCTGTTGTTCATTAAGATACGAGAGAAAACAGAAAGTTGCTCGATTTTCTGGCAAAGGTATTATTTCAGTGTGCATAATGAGCTGTTTTTTTTTATTAGGCCAGACTAAAATGTGCAGGTTTTTGTTTTTAGCAAAGTAAAATGAGCACATGAAAAGTGATGGATACATTAAGAGCGCTCTTTGCTCTCTTTTCAGCAAAAATGATCAGCTGGAGTATTTTTCTCCAGTCTGACCTGCGGTGGCCTTTTAATGGGCTCATTTTATAGACTCATGTCTGACTCACTGTCAGTATTATCACACTTAACCCCTGAATTGAACACAAGAGAGTATTTTCAGAAAAAGTAGGTGGCCTCAGATTGATCCAAAGTGGAAGTGCTATAGATCCAATTACCTTTTTCTGATCTTAATCAAACATCCACCTGGGAAACGCTGTGTGAAAAGGGAAGTGTGCCTGTTTGCTGCTGGTACAAGTTGTGTGTTTCAGTTTCATTTCATCGCTGCTTATTCAGTTCAGTTTAGTTTTGTTTATACGGAATAGCACCTGTTTACAGCTAAAAGTCCTTTCACAGCACTTTTAAAGATGCAGTCTGATTACATCTAATAAGAAACCATCAATCCTTTAATCCACTTATAATCCTATTTAATTAAAATAAATGATCATTCTCAATTGTTCCAGTTCATTGTAATGTGTTAACATAATGCTAATTCACAAAGAAAACCAACCAATGGCATCAAGTCTCCTTTGCAATTCAAATGTGTTGTCATGAGCAGGCGTGGGCTGGCAGGGAGACTGTAGACATTTAATATGAAGAAACGACCTGTTTAGGCTGTGGAGAGGAAATACAGGAGGGGTCAACGAGCATCACAAAACCAGGGATAACTGCAGAGATTGTAAATAATAATACAAAATTAATTATAGCAACATTTCATGTTTTAAAGAAAAGAAAATAATCTTAATTCTGCTAATTATGTCGTTGTTCTAAAGAAAAGATATAGACATTTTATTATGATTAAAATGCAAATAGGACTGCGCGTGTGCATAAATTGGTTTTTAATATATATATACATATACATATATATATTTTTTTTTTTACTTTTAAGCTTACATTTTTTAGGTGACTGAGACTTTCTTGATAAAATGCTGAATTTTCTATGAATTTTTCTGTTCTCCATTTTTCTGATTTGGAAAACATAATACAAAATGTATTATTTCTCTATATTAGAGATTTAAAACATGACCTCGTTGGTTTAGGCAGCTTTGCTTTTTATTCTGGAGATTCTAAAAACTCTTTAAATAGAGCCATGTTTGGAAGGAAAATGCATCTGTGGGATGAGCAGCAGAGGTTTTGTTCATTCTAAGGCTGTGACAATATGCTTTTGTCTCGATTCAATTCGATTCCGATTTTTTTGGGTGCTGATTTGATATAAAATTGTGATTCTCAAAATTATTTGATATTGCTGATTTTTGTAGTTTAAAAACAAAAAAATATTTACAAAACTTTTTTTGATCGTCATTTTTCTTGATTTCATTTAGTAAAAAAACAACACAGTAGCCAGACCATCATTCTACTGCTATAATGCCCAAGAAAACAAGTTAAAAATATCAATAAAAACAATAAAAAATGACAATAATTTATAATGGAATATTTTTATTGATTTGGAAAAAAAAATTTAACCAAAAAAAAAAAAAAATTAAAATTGTAAAACAAAAAATCCTGATATTTGATTTTTTTTAATTCAATTTGCCATCCCTAGCTCATTCCCAATCTTCTCTGCTATATGTTTAAAAGAACTAAACAAGCTCTCCAGCACTTTAAGATATTCGCCAAAAAGCATTGTTTCAACAATTATTAATTCATTTTCCTACTTCTTTTTCCAGTTTAGGGTGAGGGGAAAGCAGGAGCACTTTGTAGTAGCTTTTCTTTTAGTTTTAGGTAATGAAGGGAAAAACTACTTTGATTGATCTTTAAACCTAAATCATTGCCTGATTTTCTGAAACATTGAAATCTTGTCCTGCAGCAGCGAATCTCAGCTAATGCTTGTTCTCTGGTAGAAATGATCAGTCCGTTATCCATGTGCAAAATGATGTAATGATGTCATTTCTATAGATTAAAGCTACGGCCGTGTGAAGACATGACACCATGTGGAGATCTCAGTGTATAATTGTAAACTCCTGCACAGTATATTACATCTTGTTTGAGCCTTGGAAAATCAGGAAATCCTCCAAAACCAGCAAAGCCCTGCCATGCCAGATTTGACAGGCTTTCTTAATTCTTCTCTGTCCCTGAGCTTCATTAATAGGAAGGAAGTCTTTTCAGGATTACTGGGGTTTGTGGGCTGCCACAGGCTTTAGACAGCTGATCATTATACACCTCTGCACTCCTACTCCACTGTCCCCTCTTGAGTCATTTTCTCACCGTGCTTTTCTTTTAAATGCTAAAAATCAGCTAGCTGCGACTTTTGTCCTTTTTTTATTCTGAACCTGTCATCATCTCAGAAGGTAAACATTTGCATTTATAAGGTCTCCTGTCTTTTATTTTTCTTCTCAGATTTTTTTAAAATGCAGGGTAATGTACTGTAAAGTATGAGGTAGGTTTTTAGCAGAAGAACAGAAACTAATCAGGTTTAAATCAGAGAGCACATACTGCAGTCTAACCAGCTATGATAAAACTTGAAGGGGATGTGAAAAATTTTCATTTTTGAGGACCTTGAAGCGCTCCTCGGGTTACGTGGTTCTTGACTTACATGGTTCTCAACTTATGTCGTTTCAATTTTATGTCGCTCCTTAAATAAATGTAAAAAAAAACTAGAGCAAGTTTTGAATTTCCGAGGTTCTGTATATGCTCTTACGATGCGTGCTTATGATGCGTGACGTGGAGGCTGAGACCACGCCTTAGTGCGTATATTTTATTTTTCATAAAATGTTTATTTTAATTGCCTGTACTGTTTTTACATTGATATGATGTATAATACATGTATTTAGATATTTATTAAGTAATTAAGGGCCGTATTTAGGCGGTATTTAAGTGTAAAAATTTTGGGTTATGCCGTGGTGTGAGAACCGAACTCATTCGTAAACCGAGGACTGCCTGTATATTCTGCTTTATTCTGAGTTTTAGTTGGTAAACCAAACAGTGGGGTGTTGACGTCTTATCAGGTCATGAGAAACCTTACTGGGTATCTGGATCATGAGATGATGTCATAAAACAGTAGCAGGATGTGAAATATTGAGGACGCACCGATCCACTTTTTGGGAGTTCCGATCCGATACCGGTATCCGAAATTTGAAGATCTGTCGATATTTCATTAACATGAAGATATTTTTCAGTTTTATTTCTTAATTAAGTGTCACAGAAAAAGCTGAACAGCTACATTGCATCTAAAAGAGGAGCCTGCAGTTGAGGCTGTCACAGTAACCGTGACTACAACACAGCCATGGCGACAGGCCAAATGCGGGTAATGCCAAACGACCGTCACATAAAACGTTTTTATTCGCTTTTCCTCTTTTTTTAAATTCAGTTTGCAGAATGTTCACTGATCTTAAACTCTCCACTAAATCAAAATAAAAGTTTGAGATCAGACACGCAAAACTTGCTTTGTAGCCTTTTGGAACATGTTAAGGATCTGTCCAGACCAGTCTGTCACCAGTGGTGATGGATGGTTACCAGTCTCATGGCTCCATCCAGCGACTGTCTTCTGCTCTCCATAGCAACTTAAATGCCAGACTCAAACAAGTGTCCACTGCAGTTCATTGCCGTTAACCAGGTGGGGGAGTGTGGTTTCCAGGACAGGCTTATCATGGTCCCATCATCCTGGAAGCCAATGGTTATCTCACTGGAAAAGGCTAAAATCCCACACAACTTCCCACCCAGAGCAGGCAATCTTTATGCCAGCTGTTTATTGGATTAGCTTCCTTGGTACTGTCCCCCCTGTGAGAGTCCTACCTCACCTCTGCAAGATGAAACTGATTGTCAGACATGACTGTGTTACTTGCAAGTATCAGACGCATTAAGTACCCTGTGAAGTAAAAGGATCTTTTGAACAAATGCATGCACTCGCATGCGCACCTCAGATCTGTGTTCCAATGTAAGCCCCTCTTTCAGGACACCTACATATCAGGTATAAGGATAAAAAAATGAGGGAGGTGGAAAAGCATGGGAACAGGAGACATGAAAATGGTACAGAGGAAGCCATTTATTACAGCCAATCCACAAGAACAGACCGCTTAATGAAGACAGATAGTGGCTTCAGCTGTCAGCACGAGAAGCTTATCTCTATATTAAGCAGTCCCACCGTGAGGAACAGCGACCGTGTTAGATTGATCTAGAGTATTTAGTGACTTGGTGAAAGCTCTAATTAGGCTGAAGTTTGACACCAGGTCTTGTTTCTCCTTTCCCCCAGCGGTGGGAATGACCTTGTCGTTTCTATCAGAGCAGCAGAGATGTTCAGTCATCTTCTGTAGATAACTCAGGTTTCAGGAAAAAAAACATCAGTTTCCTGTCTGGCATACTCAGAAAGTTGGAGTAATCTCATCTTCTTCTCTTCTTTCATCTTCTTATTCCTTTTCAGAAAGATCTTTTATGGGACACTGCAAGGTTATAGGAATATTTTCAGAAGACTGCAGCCTTTTTCTGCACACTTTCTACCCATGGTTACTATATTCATAGCTTCTGATGCTTCAATCAGTGCTCATTTCAGCATAATATTATATATATATTAATATTATATTATAATATATAACATATATATATATCTGCATAATATTTTACAGAGGGGAAAAAATGATCTAAGCCATGATCTTTTGTCAAATATTTTACTGATGCCAGGAAGGCTGGAGGTCAGTAGTTGTTAATTAACAATCCAAATAATTAAACTGGCGACATGAAATAGTTTTTTTTTAAAAAAAAACATTTGATTAGTGATTAGTCCTCAATATGTCAATGATGAACAACAAACCGGATTTGACGTCATTAGTATTTTTCATGTAGTAACAGTTACTTTCTCAGCCAAAACTGCCTCCACTGACGTCCATTAAAATCTCATTATTACAGTTTAAAACTGTGCATTTTTTAATGTCAGCATTTCATTCAGAGGAAAAGTAGTTATATTTTACTTCATCCCATCTGATTCTACTGGTTTCCTGTTGTAGCCAGATGGAGGAAATCCTGGTATTTCTGTAAAACTACGGAGTGGGATAACCTGGGTACACAAAGGGGGGTTTCTTTGGGCCTGTGTGGGACATTTTTTCTCATCCTCAAATTGTTGATTAACATGTTGATTAGGAAATTATTTTCCACACACACACACACACACACACACAACATTTTGATCCCTCCTGGCTGTCTTACAGCTCCATAATGACTGGCGAATATGCCAGGATTTCCTGCGTGTGCCTACAACAAGAAACCAGTTGCATCTGATGGAACCAGGCAGAAATATCATTAAAAAATGTATGATTTTCACCTACAATGACAATTAAATTAAAACATGTCCTTTTAATTTAAGTCTGTATCATCAGTGAAGAAGATTTGACCCCAGAGGTCCCCAGAAAAGTACCTGATGCTACATAAAAACTTCTAAGGACATCAAATCCATTTTGCTGCTAATCTTTAACGTATCCAAGTGTCTCATCACCACCAAAGACACGTCCATCTGATATTATATTAAAAAAATATTTATTTATTTAATAACTGAGGCAGCAATGCAAATAGGCATTTAAGGACTAATTTACTGAAAATAACTGAATGTATGTGAAGCTTTGAGCAGGACTGAAGTTGTTTCAGCGAGTTAGGGAAAAAAAGCAGAAAGATGTGTGATGGTTTTGTAGCAGTGTTTCTGTGTGGACACTTTTGGCCACACAGGTCACCAAATGCTACTAAACTCATCAACGGTGGATTTTATAATGGGGACATGTTCAGAAAATCACGCCGTGATGTTCAGCCCAGCTGAAATTACCACAAAAGAGGAAAACGTAGAGAAAAATGTCCCAAGGAGGCCATAAGGGTTAATGTGGTTCTTCTCCTCCCTCCTACACGCCACTCTTTGTTACACGCACCAACTCATCCCTGCAGACTGGCAGCTTTTTCTTTCAGGATGTTTAAATCGGGAGGATGATGATTTTTCTGCTTCCCGTCTTTCTTCCATCTTCTTGTTGTCCCTTGTCTGTTGCTTTCATCTCACTCCGGTTCCTCTTACTTACTGTCTGGCCGGTTTCATTTCAGTCCTTTCATCCATTACCCAGAGTCTGCCCGGGTGTTTGACTAGCACCACTTGTTGAGAAGAACCACAGCAGAAAAGTGAGTCGGCTCTTTTGATCCTGGCAAAGCCTTCCATCACCTGGATACTTTAATACTAGACAGGCTTGCATAACACTTTTTAATATTTTTATTTCCTAAGAAGATTATTTGGTAGCCATCTTATCAGGATTAAAGATGATTGCTTTGTGTTTATGCATTTTTCTTTACAATAAAAAAAACATGCAGTACGACCCCCCCCCCCCCCCCCCCCCCCCCCCCCTCCTCCCTCCCTCTGCTTCACATTATGAGCATACGAAGTACATTTTCTAAAGCTGATGCATTACCTTCATTCTTATTGTTGCATTCTTTCCTCGATGGGATACAAGCTCGTCTCCGGTAATATTTGCCCTTCCTGACAGAGAGGACTGTTCCAGGAACAGCTGTCTGGATCTTCCTGCTCATCGACGTCCTTTAATACTGTAATCTTTATTTCTTTCGATGTGTGTGCCCTCTTAGACATTGCTAAGGCAGCGGTTGTAGGTTGTGGCCAAAAAGACTAAAAGACTTGACAATGTGGGAGATATTTGTAGGTGTAAACACCTCCCAGGAGTCCCACTAATAAGACTGGGAGGGCAGAAAATACACTGCTCTAACCATTGCCCCAGTACTAATGGCCCCTGGGGGGAGCGAGAAGAAAAGTGGGTGTGGGGTCAAGGTGGGTTTAGTCTTGAAGAACATCTACTTCCAAACATAGTTGAAGAAGGTCGTTTTAATGAATGCTCAATAAGTTTTGATGCCTGAAGGCTGCAACTGAAGCTGTACACACACAAACACAAACACACACCCACCTGGCTCATTAATCATCACAGTGAGGGCTCACCTGACATGCACATGCTTCCATCTCTTCTTCTCTTGTTTTTAACACATGCACTTGTATGTGATTCACAAAGCAAAGGCTAAGGTGCTACAATTAGTGGTTCTCTTTGTTGGATTCGCTCTGACTGCTGCCTTGCCGAGGGCTTTGCTGCACCATGCCTGCTACCTCGCTCACTGAGCACGTGCAGAAAGGCTGTTTGCCGTTAAAGTAAAGTCTGCACAACAATGAAGCAAGCACATGTTGGATGTTGGAATGGTCACATAGCAGTCAGACCTTTCATTTCATCCTTTAAAAATCAGGTCACGAGCTCTGCGCACCTTTACCTTCACTTCGTGCTTCTGGACAGGTATGTTCTCCTCAGAATAAACCAACATCGTCTCTACAGATATTCTCTACTCTGTTCAGGTCCCGACTTTGTCTGGATCACTGTTTTTTCTGCCACCGCCCCTTTAGGTGTTAGTGTTTTGTCAACCATCACCCCTTCACTGAGATCCTTAACACCACTGAAACAATCTGCTATCACGTGGTTTCCTCCCCACAGGATGCTGGGAATGTCATCGTCTTAGTATCATCATGAGAATTTAGCGTTTTATTCTCTGACAGCCATCCAGGTGCCTTTTGTCAAGCTGTCATATCCGCTTCCATCTGGCCACTTGATGCCAAAGGCCTGCTGGGTGCAGCACTTAGACATTTCCACAATGGACTTAAAAAAATATGAATATTAATTGATACAAATCCAAACCTGTTTAAAATGTTCCTGTTTGAGCTCCAACATGCATCAAGCAGTAAACGTGGCGTAAACATGGATGTGTTGGGATGTGTTGGGTTCTGAATTGGTTGACAAATGTCAAAAGTTGATGGTAATTAGGGGTGGGAAAATCGAATCGAAAAATTGGAAATCAGGATTATTTTCCTCACAATTTTAAAATAGATTATTTTTGTTAAAAATCAATTTTTTTTTTTTCAAATAAATAAAATTAATCCACTATAAACTTTTTGTCATTTTCATTGGTTTTATTGATCTCTTTACTTGTCTTCTTGGGCATTATACCAACAGAATGATGGTCTGGCTACTGTGTTGTTTTTCCTAACTGAAATCAAGAAAAATTACTAGCAAAAAGAAGTTTTATTAAAAAAAAAAAAAAAAAAAAAAAAAATCGTTTTTAATCTGCAAAAATGATCAATATTGAAGAATTTTGAGAATCGCAATTTAAATCGAATCAGCACCCAAAAAATCAGAATCGAATCAAATGGGACAAAAGCATATCGTCACAGCCCTAATGGCAATATAATATAGATTAGTGGGTTTTCAGTGCCTGGACAGTCTGTTGTGTGCACAAGAGAGAGAGAAGTCTGACTGGAAGTGAAGCTCACAAATGGAGGCTTTGGCTGCTGGTAAAGTGCACAAAGATATTTTGGAAATCATATAAACAGAAACCACAGTGCACATTTCCAGCGGGGGACAAAGGTATGGTTGCTGCCAACAAGCCAGTGATGCCAGCGCTTTATCCCAGCTTGGAACGGGCAGAGCAAATAATTATAGCTACTTTTTGCTTTTTTATTTCCTGCAAAGATTTGCATCTCTATTCATTTGTGTACTTCAGAGTACTTCTGACTTTCATGGTGATCTGCTCTACAACACAACCCAAACTGACTGATGTGTTAGAGAGAGCAGGTGGGACACTTCTGGCATGTGATGCTGAAACACACAGGATCTAATGTCATCTAAACGGAGCTCTTTGTTGCTATGATTGATTGAGGCCTGCTGCTAGATGGAGACTTTATCAGTGCTGGAAACTTAACTTTGCAAAAACCTTCCCATTAAATGGAGACGTCTCTCCTATTTGCCTAATCGATGAAGGATGTTAGAAACAAATTAATTAGGGATTAAATCCATAAATGTACCAACTGCAAGGGGAAAAACAAGATGTGCATAGAAAAAAGCATCAATAATTGTTTGATGAGGGCATCACAGCCTCTGCATTGTAATGGAATCCGCAGGCGTCTAGAGATTTCCACTCGTTGCACCAGAAACACTTGAGGGATGAAAACAAGCATGCCACGTCTGACGAGCAACACTGACACGGTTCACAATACAGCATCAGGTCTGAAGTCTGTGGAGCATTAAACGTAGCAGGAGGACGGCAGATCTGAGCGCTCACCTGGGGAGACGTCACGTTGAATTCCTGGATGCAAGTAAACAAAAGCCAGAATAACAACCACAAGCGAGATGAAGACACAGATATAAAAGACGTTTTCCAGGCTCGACTCAGGAAGGTCAAAGGTAACCCCAGCATCTATTGTTGTATTTATTGCTCTCAGCTGCGGTTGAGAATAACAGCCTGCAGGACATGATGGGTGCTGACAGATACCAGTAAATGGTATTTCATTAAATTAAATGTGCATCTGTCTGAGACATCGATATAGAAACTAAAGAAAGATCACAACTTCACACATTTTTACCTTTTTGACTGTGCCATGAAATAACAGAACATACTCGACTTGCTGATCTTTAATTAAATTATTTGAAGGCATTAAGTGGTCCAATGATTATAGAAATGAGTTGACAATAAACATGTATGTGAAAGAAATGTTGTGATCAGTATCAGACTGAACAAAGGTAACCCCCCGCACGCATGAATAACTAAAAAACATGCAATATTTAACTTCTAAATACATGTACACACACTTTTCTTTGGTTATTATTATTAATGTTATTTGACTTTTTATTTAATTTGATCTCTAGAAATGCTTATAAAATATAAAGTCATATTTCTATAATAGAAATATCTTTTAAAAACTAACCAGTATCGACCAGTATTGACCAGTATTTTCTTCTCCTGCTTATCACTGAGGTCAAGTTGCTAATTACATGTATGTGTGTGTATGAAATTTGATACAATATTTCTTTATTCTTCAGGGAGTGTCAGTGTGTTGGGTGACTAGCAGAAAACAGCCTTTAGGTCCACTGTAGAGGACACGATGCATAAAAGGGTTAAAATGATTCAATATGCTTAGAAACTGAATGAACCCTACATTTAGCTACGTATCGGATCATCTTACAAGGATGAAAAACAGACTTTTACAGGGTAAAATAGCAAAACTTTGTGTAATGTGGTGAATAAATCAGTTACTGAGTTTGAAATAAAAAAAAAAAAAGGAAAATATTTAATTATCTGCAAGACAAACTCCTCAGATGTGTTTCCAGGATTGACATAAAAGCCAAAACAAACAATAAGCTGACAGCGCGATGTGGAAGTAGCTTCATCACCATCAAACCAAGAAATTCGAAGTCCTCTGCTTGATGAAACTAAGGCCAGTCGGCTGCAGGGTCCAGCAGCATGTGGAGAGGTAACCATGGTGATGGCAGCTGCAGAATGAGAGACAAAACCTTTGTCATTTCAACAATTTTCATTTAATGCTCTCCACTTCAAACATCTCAATCTTTTTTTTTTTCCCCTCAACTTGGGGATCTTAACTCTTCATAAAACCAACTTTCACCAGAAATGTCGTCAGTTGAAACCTGCGGAGCAGAAACACGCAGTCGGCTTCCCGTTCACTCATGTTGCGTTCTCTTCTTTGTTTGTCCTGAGTTGTTTTCACACAAGTGTTGTCACGTAATCTTGTCCTTCGTCCATGTCAGAAAACTGAATCCCAGCGTCATCAGTGATGTACATCAGACACTTTAACCTCATTTCTGATGTGGACCGGGCAGAAAACACACTAATGGAAAACGTTTCTACCTGATAAAAAAAAAACAGCTTGTTGGCTCCTTTTCAGGTCAGGGCATGCTGCATGCAGAGAGGCTATTGACATTCAGACTGGGTCTGCTAATGAGGAGACCAGGGAACCGCACATACTCTACAAAGCACAAGTACACATGATAACTAATCATTTGTGGGGGGAAAAAACACACACACAGGAGCTGAAAATGGTAAATCCATGTCCATATACAGATCCATAGATTTAGCTGTAAATATATATATCCTTAAACTCATCAGGGTTCATACTGAGTTTTTCTTGGGCTCTAATGTGTGTTCTGTTGTGTTTGTTGTGTATGAAGTGCTGTGGCTCGGTCACTCAAACTCTCCAGCTGGTGTCGAAGAAGAATTACGCAGAATGACAATTCATCCTATTTTCTTTGCTTCTAATAACATTCATATCTTTAAATATCTGGTCTGGTCCGGTCTGATCTGGTCTAAAGTGGATCTCTTACTTCTGTGAGTTTGTATGTCATCCCCTTTAATTATTCCTCTTTCTTAAGCCTTCATATCTGATGCTTGCACTTATTATATTTATTTATTTATTCCCCAGTATCTGAGACTGGAACTGTGGAAGTAAATGTGTTACGGAGGATTTTGGTGCATTTTTTTCCCCTTCCATTTGCAGTTGTGATCACTTCAGATCTTATTGGACAGAATGACAGATGATTGAACATCCTTTAAGTCCAACAAAAAAAGGACTATTTGTTATTAATAATGAGCAGGAAAAAAAAAAAACCAAGCCACAGCTGATGCCTTACTAAATCCAGCCTAATCCTTGTTTTTTCCTTCCTTTCGATCCCCATCAGCTAATGCCACAACTGCTGTTTTTATCATTTAAAAATTTACATAATGCAAATAAGTAAAACACCTTAAAACATGGAAATAACTTTAAAAAAAAGCACTTTCTAAGTAATGCATGTTTCTGTGCTGTACCTATCACAGTGAATCACCTCAACATTAATCAGTTGGTATTAATGTTATTTCAATTATCTGTTAAAACTGGCTTTACTGGGAGCTTCAGCTGTAGTAACTGGAAAATTACAACACATTATGGTGGCTCATCTACACACTCCATCATTAGTGGGTACAAAAAGATTGCTGAGAGTTGTAACCACGCTGATCTCTTGACTTTTTGCAAATTTGGTAGGTTAGTCCGAATGTCCATGTCTAGAGTCTCAACGAACCATATTTAGATCTTTATGTTTTTGTCTTTGCATGAGGACACCCTCAGCTGCTTTTTCCAGAGCTGACAAATAACCTCACTGTTAATTATTTTGTCATCTAAAGTTAACAATCCAATTTTTTCTACTTTCTCTTTGCAAACAACGTCGCTCATACTTAGAGGCAACAAACAGAAGCTTAATTGGAAATTGGCTGTTATTGACTGATTGTTTTCTTGTTTGTTGAAGAGGCAGGATTTTATGTACCACTGCACAAATGACCATAATATGTCTTTAGTTTGTTTGCGCTCTTGATCAATACTAATAAGCCTTTACTGTACATGTTGTTGTGATTTCTGTTGAGCCGTGGCTGTGGGGAAGGATCCATTAACAAAATATATTATTCCCCTGCAACATGAAAGACAAACACTTACGATTATAGCATCCAACACTGTGACATTTTATCTATTCACCATAACTCAGCCCGCAAACTTGTTATGTTTTGTAATTTCTGTGAGGAGGGTGCATCTTTGATAAACACTTCTTATAAGCTGCCTTTGGATGATGGTAAAAAGATTGAAATAAAACTGAAATCCGACTCTCCGTAGACTCTCCGACTTGGATCACAAATGCACACACAGTCACGACATCACAGAGTGAGAACCTGCAGCATTCCCACAGCTCCGTTTCCAGGCTAATGGTTTGTGGCACAGTTGCCCGATCCAATCCCTGTCCAATCACCAACTGCTGCAACTCTCCCTGCAGGTGGCTGGAAATGAGGGCAGCAGTTGATTAGACCAGTGGAGAGCAGTCTAAAGGAAACCAGCTGCTCAAATCTATTTGCAGAACCACAGGTTTCTCTGACTTTCCAGTGTGTCCAGCAGTGCATGAAGATGGATTAAATTTATGATATTTGACCTGTTATTCAGCATTTTCAGCTTGTGTATCATTGGGATGGAAAAACCATCTATTATTCCATCTTCTTTCACTTCATCAGGACATTTTGGAAGATTTATCAGCTTAGCTTAGGTGATAAAAAAAAACAAGTGTGGAAAATGAAACAAGATGCAGATCCAGTGTAAATGTATTTGAGGCCAAGATGGAGCAAATTCCTGAACTATTTCTACATCCCCGCGGGATGCATTTAACTCCAAATAAACCCGACCTGTTTGGGTAGTGGAGGATTTTGGTTGCCCGCGACGACAGGAAATGTGTCTGAGTGGATTTGTAGATGTGTGGATGCTGCAGGTTTTCAACCTGGATCGGGTGCACTGTAGCAAAGTTCCTGTGTACCTCATATCTTCTCCTTCACACAACACGGAAACTACTAACACCTGCTAATAGTCATGATGTCTCATTATTGTCGTAATGGTGGTATATTTAAAGGCAGAGTATGTAAGATTTCAACTCGATTCTTTCCACCACCAGGTGGCAAACACCAGGTTGTGAGCAAAGCCACAAAACTGTTACTTCCACAAACGACCACAGGTTGGCAGTAATGAGCAAAACTCACCCCTCACCCCTCCTCCTTGCCAGCTCCAATGAGGGCAGGAATCGCTTGTGAGCTGTAGCTCAGAGCCGCTCTGCAATAAATGGGCTTATACTCCCCCTACTGGTGGAAAAAAGTACTTTTTTTTTTACTGGTCAGAAAACATTCAAGAAGGGTCTTTGTCATTAATTAAACTTGTAATTTAATAACGCATCAAATATGGACAGACTGGAACCTACATGTTTAAAAAACTAATTATGATTGTTGTTTTTTTTAGTTAATTTATTTTGAAAATATTGAAAATCTTACATACTCTACCTTTAAGTATTTTTCTTATAGATTATTTGTAAATTATAATGTGTTTTCTTTTAAACATATTAAACGATGCAAATGTAAAAAATATAAAAGAAAACAAACATGTTAAACCGAATTATCTGCCTTGAGCTTTTTGTGCTTCAGCTTTCATCACCTTCTGATCTTGTATCCAGACTTTGGAGTACTTTTTAATTAGACTGGTGCTTTGGAGGTCTGCCCCTTTTTTTTTTATCGCACGTACAAAAGACTGAGTACTTTAACTTTGTGTATCAAAAATAATAAAAATCATCTGTTTCCGAAATGAGCTAAATACATCCTCCAGTGCTGCAACATTTCACAGCATGAGCCCGGCTCATGTTCAGCTCTCATGAGAATCCGTGCAGGTAGGAGAGGAACACAATGGGGCCAATATTTAAGATTTAAATACAAGTGGATTAAAAAAGGGAAGAAATTAGAGAAAGCCAAAAACAAAAGGGCATCTGGTTTCATATAAATGATAGACGAACATAAAAAGAAAAAGTAAGATAAAAATAAAGCTTTTATAAAAACAAAAAAAGCTAAACATTTTCCAATACAAGAACCATTAGACTTGTTGAATTTGGTAATAGTAGAAGCCCAAAACGTTGCAAAATCGTGAGCCATTTGCGAGGCGACGCCAAAAGGATCCGGACCTCCCATCATCACACAAAGTCAGATAAATAACTGTCCCAGCAGCTACCGGGTGAGAGGAAGGGTACACTGTGGGCAAGTCTCCAGTCCATGGCAGCATTATGACACCACTCATTTAAGACAGTGTGTGAAAAAATAAGTACGATGATTAAGCTCGTAAAACCAGCTGTTACCGCAGTAACGTGATGTCGTCACTACGTGTATGATGCTATCATCTCACATGGCTGTTGAGGTGTTTTGTTCTTTACAAATTGCTTCAGTTCATTGAGGTTTGCTGCATTTATTTCTGCACAACTGTTATTTCCCACAACGGCATGAGAACCACGTTAAAGGATTTTATTCAGACTTTCAGTTGCAGGTTTGCTTCTGTGTTTGAGATCATTGTCTTGTTGTTGGTATGCAGATGGATTCATGATTTCTCAATGACTACAAAGTGTCCAGGTCCTGTAGCTCCACAACAAGCCCAGATTGTCATCCCTCCATCACTGTGCTTGACAGAGTGTGTGAGGTGTTTGTGGTGCCTTTGGTTTTGTCCAGGCTGCGGATCTTTCTGACCAAACATCTCCACTCACATCCAGTCTGTCCAAATGACTTTGTTTCCAAAATGTTGTGGTTTGTTCAGATACAGCTTTAATCTGATACAAAATCCTCAAGAAGCGAGGGCTTGAATCAGCAAGTAAAAAGTTCTGTTTATTCTGGTCTATTCATCCTCCACAAGAAGCTTCGTCTGCAGCGAGGCGGGGATGTGCTTTTATTTGCGATGAACCTGGTTTCAAACTTCAAAATAAGTTTTGTCCACGACAGGGTGGGTGTGTACACAAATGGGCCCGTGTCTTTAAAAGCCACGTGTTGTAATTTTCGTACTTTTTCCACCTCCTTGAGAATGTGGAAGCGGCAGATGTGAATTTCATGATTTTCCATGCAAATCGCGCCCACCTCAAATGTCTGACCTGTCACACAATGCCCACTAAGAAGAAGGTTTTGCCCACTGCCCACCTCAGTTCTGCCCGCTGAGAGAGCAAGCCGCAATCTGTCCCCAGTCACGTCCACGAGAACAATAGTGTTGTCACTTTGTTCGTGTGAAAAATGTTCCGCTTCTCACGGAGTATTTAACAGACTGAAGCTGTGCAGCCATGTTGTTTTCAGAAACAAAAGGGATTTCTCCTGCGACCCTTCCAAGCAAGCCATTCATATTCAGTCTTTTTCTGACTGTATTGTAGTTAAATTTAATGTTTAACATGCTAACTAAGGCTTTAAGTTTTTCTGAGCATTGCACTGACTTTACGTTGAACTTGTTGGGATGTGCACTTATGGGAAATCTGAAAGCCATCTTGAATGTTTTCCACTTGTAGATAATCTTTCACGCTGTGTAATGATACATTTTTTGGGGAATGTTCTTATGACCCTTCCCAGATTGAGGGACAGCAATAAGTGCCTCTTGCTCAGTGCTGATGTCTTTCTTCCTTGGCATTGTGTTCACACACAGCAGAATAGCAGCAAATCGACACAGCTACAGCTTTTATGGATGAGCCCACATTTATGACAATCAATTGAATGAATACATTTTTTTTAGCAGCACTGACAGAGTTTACATCACATGCTCAAGAGTTTCACAAAGGTTTTAATTCAGCCAATTTTATTAAATACTATTTATCAGTGACAACTGGTAAACACCAGTTTTAGTGTCTGTTATAACTTTTAGATTAAAGTGAAATATAAATTAGAATCTTATGAAGAAGTTTAATATTTTTCGTCACTCATTTCAGAATGTGAAACCCATATATTATATAGGTTCATTACACATGAAACATATGCAACACACAACACAGTGACATATTTATGTCTTTAAATATTGATAATTGTGGCTTTCATAGATAATGAAAACCCAAAATGCAGTGTCTCAGAAAATTTGAATATTACACAATATCAATGGAAAAAAAAAGGAAATTTTAAACAGATGTGTCAGGCTTCTGAAAAGTGTGTTCAATTCCATGCACTCAATACTTGGTTGGGCCTCCTTTGGCATGAATTATGGCATCAATGTGGCGTGGCAATGGAAGTGCTCAGCGTGTAGCACTGCTTTGGTGTGATGGAAGCCCAGTTTGCTTTGATTTCCAAAATCTTGATTTCTAAATGAAATGCAAAATTTGCTTTCATCCGAGAAACAGTCAAGTCCTTTTTCTCCTTTGCCCAGGTGAGATGCTTCTGTCATTGTCTCATTGGTTCAGGAGTGGCTTGACATGAGGAATGTGACATTTGTAGCCCATGTCTAGGATTCATCAGTGGGTAGTGACTCCTGATGCACTGGGTACAGCTTCAGTCCATTCCTTGTGAAGCTCCTCAAATTTTTGAAAGGATGTTGCTTGACAAAACTTTCAAGGCTGCAGTTCTGCCTTCTGCTGTTGCACCTTTTCCTTCCACTCAACTTTCCATTAATATGCTTGGATCCAGCACTCTGTGAACAAGCAGCTTCTTTAGAAATGACCTTTCATGGATTTCCTTCCATGTGGAGGGTCAATGATTGTCTTCTGGACATCTGTCAAGTCTTCTCCGTGACTGTGTGGCCATCTGACCCAGACTGTGAGACCGTTTAAAGGCTCTAGATACCTTTGCAGGTGTTTCGAGTTAAATAGTTGATTAGGTTGTGACACCATGATTTTCTGGGATTGAAGTTTTTGACAATATTTTAATTTTCTGAGACACTGCATGTTGGGTTTTCATTATCCAGAAGCCACAATTGTCAATATTTCACAGAACAAATAGTTGAAATGGTTCACTCTATGTGTAATGAGTCTATATTTGGGTTTCCCATTCTGAAATGAGTGACGAAAAATATTTTACATAATATTCTAATTTTCTGAGATGTGCCTGTATGTAGCTGTGTCAGACCCCCCAAATGTAAATATACACATGGGGAAAGGAAACTGGAAAAAGTTAACCCATCTGCTTTTGAGCACAGGATGTGCATGTTGAGATAAAAGTATGGAAGAAGAAGGTAAACAACTGGCTGCATTACTGATATTGTCATGGCAGTGTGGGAAGTCAGTGGTTAAGCCGAAGTAATAAGAGCTTTGCAGTAGAAGACGGGAAGCTTCATTGATTTCTCAGCTCCATACACAGAGGAGGATGGTGGAGAGAAGACACGGTAAGAAATCTGATCAAACTTAAATAAATAAATAAATAAATAAAAAACACTATTTTAAATTATCACACTTTTTTAAACAGACAGCCCAACAGTAAGTGTGTTTGGACCTTCTGCCAGTTACATAACCAACATCACTTAGTCAGCTGCAGCAGGACTGTTCTGACTCCTGCTGCTCTCTTCCAGCATCAGACTTCTAAGTTGTCAGCGATGAGTGGTGCTGTGTCATCAACCATTTGCCATTTTTAAAGATCAGAATTATATAAAATCAGTTTCTTCCCTTTCAGAGGCTAATCATCAGTTTGAGAAACCATTTTCAGTGTTTTTGGTTGTTTTTATCTGCATCTCTGAGGAAATGGATCTGGTTCTGAGTAAGAGTTGTGTAGGTACTGTAGTCTTGACAGGAGGTGTGTGCTGGCAGAATGAGAGGATGACGTGTCATTTTTCCCTCTGCTTCATAAGACCTGCTGTGAACTGAGTCAGCCCAGCACGCTGGCCCCAGCAGGACTGTGTCACCAGAGAAATGACTATCTCCACAATTTGTCAAACCAGCCTGTAATTTCTCAGCTAAATTTCAGTAACTGTACTTTTTTTTTTTTTTCATGTTGACCCCTTTTTCAGGTCAGATGTCGCGACTGCCAGCAGATCAGGTAGAACTCCATTTTCACTTCTTATTGCAAAAACTCTGCTCGTCTTTGCTGCAGTTGAGTAATTAGAGATCTCCTCCAAACCATGCAGCAAAACAAACAAAATCCTCCAAAGTGGGTTTGACGTGGTTTTAACAAAGTTTTTCCTCAGTGAATCGCTCCCTAATCGCGGCTAATCCTACCTGTACTGTGGGCTCTGTCCAGTTAGGAAAAGACCATTTTAACCCCTGATCTGTTCCCATCTCTTCCACTGATAATGTCTTCTTGAGTGTCGTTACTGAATTTGCTGCAGTACACCTTCAAACCAGTTTGTTGAGATCTGCTTGCTGGTATGTGATGGGAGTGTCAAGCAAAATTGAGATGCAACGTTGCGCAGCATCCTGAATGCAGTACAGTCTCACCCTCTGGAAGCTGCTGTCACAAAGCTCAAATAACCTTCAACTGCTTTCATTGAAATACAATGATCGTCACCAAACCTCACTCCAGCGGAGCACCTTTGGGATGTCGTGGGACCGCAGACTGTACATAAAAAGATGCACAGTGCCATCACCTGTAGGTTTCTGAAGAGCTGAATTGATGCTCATTGGGCAGTTCCCACCATTGCCATCTTGTCAGCGTCATACATGTCGTCATACTGGGAACAGGTGGAGCTGATGGGGGGGCTATGTATGTGGGAGTGAATGATTGACACCCATCAAACTCTGAACTACCTGGAGCTTAGTGCTAAGTAATCTAACCTGGAGCTTACACTGATGGACCTCACAATCGGTGATAAAGGGCAGCCTTGGCGGAGTCCAGGGCCCCAAAGATGGTATAGAGCTGGTCCACTGTTCCCTGCCAGGACGAAAACCACACTGCTCCTCCTCAATCCGAGATTCGACTATCGGGCGGACCCTCCTCTCCAGGACCCCTGAATAGACCTTACCAGGGAGGCTGAGGAGTGTGATTCCCCTGTAATTGGAACACACCCTCCAGTCCCCCTTCTTAAAAAGGGGGACCATCACCGCAGTCTGTCAGTCCAGAGGCACTGTCCCCAATGTCCACACGATGCTGCAGAGACGTGTCAGCCAGGACAGCCCCACAGCATCCGGAGCCTTAAGGAACTCCAGGCGGACCTCGTCCACCCCCGGGGCCTTGCCATCTATCCCTTTCGTGCTGACTCTGACTGGGCCACACGGGCAAAGGCCCGGCCACCAGATGCTCGCTCTCGTACCCTACCCCCAGGTCTGGCTCCAGATGGGGGGCCCGCGTCTGGGCAAGGGAACATTTATGCCCATGGTTTTAATCATTGTAGGGGTCTAAAAGCTGTACTTAGTCTGGTCCCTCCCCTAGACACCTGTTTGCAATGGGTGACCCTACCAGGGACATGAAGCCCCCGACAACATACCTGCTAGGATCTTCGGGACACACAAACCCCTCCACCATGATAAGGTGACGGCTCAGGGAAAGAAGAAATCGCTGTTGCGAGTAAAACATGGAGATGAAATTATTGCTGTTTTGGGTTTTTATTTAGTCTTATGCAAGTATACTGCAGAAATACACTGCAACAATGGACGCAGTATGAACAACAGGAGAGGCAGAGCATGTATTTACCCACAATGCAATGCTACGTCAAATGCACAAAGTTACTTTCTTTTTGTTGTCTATATCCTGTATTTGGTCCACTTGAAACGGTCAGAGACCTGTGTTTTGTAGGCGGACCGAGTCAGTTTCCTTAGTCCAAATCAGAATTTGTTTGTTGAATACACAGCTCTCCAAACCAAGCAGACTTTCCAAGCAAACAGACTCAGATTAGAATCAAAAAGGCAGATGTGAATGTGCCCTTCTGCCGGGCTGACACGGTGCGATTTTGAGGGGATTTCACCACGATTTTGTTGTCGCAGACCACGCTGCTTCATCCTGGAAACATGGTAGCGTCGGGATGTCCGGTCAGGAGGTCGTGAGCCGTACAGTGTGAGAACACTCACGAGGAAGGATTAATTGTTGCTACGTTCTAACGATGATGCTGCGACCTCCCGATCAAACTTCTGGCATGTCGGAAATTTTCGCTGTCGCTCGTACAGTGTGAGTGGTGTTACGTCATGATTCTACGTTCGCACCTGCGCAGAAGACACCGGTGGAGCTTTAAACAATGGCGGGCAACCCCAACTTCAGGCGTGTGCGGTGGACACAGCTGCTAGAAGAGAGATTAGTAGAGCTATGGAGAGAACACAAGGTTTTCTTTTTTTTAATTTTGTTTCAGCGCACAAGACAGCGCACACAACTGCAACAACTTGCTGCCCTCTCGCCATCTTGTTGTCAGGCACGCTGTGGTTGTCATAGGAACAAGGAACCTTTGTTTTTCGTTGTTCACACTTGAGCACGTCGTGCCGTCACACGCCGACTGACGCCGACAAGTCGTCGTGGTTGTCAATAATCGTGGCTGACAGCAGTCGTACAGTATGAGTACACATGTCGTAGGGTCAAATAGAGTAGGAAGGACAAACCCGGTCGTGCAGTGGGAGCATTTCCCCGACAGTCAGATTTCTAAACTCGCACAGTGTCCGCCCAGCATTAGTCATACAGAAACCACAATCACAGCTTACATGGCAACACTGACATAAAACCTGTGAGGGGCAGAATTAAAACTACCCCCCCACTCCATCCAGCTCCTGGTCACCCAGGCTGCTGTGATAATGATGCAGCTGCTGTTGTGTCACGGTCACCAGCAGCCGTATGTTGACGATTCTTCTCCTCCATTGACCCAGAATAGACTCTGACTTGCACAGTGTCATCACTGAAGTCATGTTGTTGACTTTTACAACCAGCATGTGTGTCCATGACCGAACAAATGCTGCACATTAAACTCAGAACAAACCTGTTTTTGAGTTTTTAGAAACTGGATAATTTTTGGCCATTCTCTTGTAAATGCAGCACATTTTTTTTATCTGTCCAGTATGAGATTTTTACATTCGAATTTATTTCTAAGTTTTGAATATTTGCACAAACATAATGTCTAAAATTCCCTCATTGTGTTCAGGATCAGTATTTTATTACATTATATTCAATCCATATGCAGTAAAGGATCCAGCTTTAGAATTACAATCTCTTTTAAATCCCACATTAATTTAACTTAATCGTGCTGCAAGCAGCTACATTTTTTAATTAGTATTTAATCATTTTGTTGACTGGGAAAGCAGAACTGTTATCACAGGCTCAATGGAACTGTTTTCTATGAATATTTAGATCAACCTCAGTCATGAAACTTTGATGAAATATATGTCTGACACATTTTAATGTCAGGCCTAGCTCTTTTAATTGGGTTATATTGAAGATACCACTCAATGGAAGCTGAATACACAGCACAAAGTGGCTGCTCAAACAACCAGATGCATCCATTAAAAAAACACACAATAGCCCCTCTTGTTTATTGTTTTGTCAGCCACGGTTAATATTTAATTCCATTTATTTTCTCCAGGACAACATCCAGGTGCAGCTCAAACACACACTCTTCATTTTTGGTCAATTTAATTAGCCAAAAAAAAGTTTTACAGCTGATTCCAGTTTCAGTGATTCTGGTCTGAGTAGTTCTTCGCTGGACCAAATGTCTAATGTGTGCCGGTTTTTATTTAACACAAACAGCAGTAGAGCTTTTATTTTCAATTTAAAATTTCTATCCAAAACATCCATCCGGCTTGGTCCAATTAAGGGACTCAGCAGGGAAACTGGAGCCTATCCCAGCAATCATTGGACGTGAGACAGGGTACATTACAGGGTGAACACAGAGACAAACAACCTTTCACACACACACACACACACACACACACACTCCTAGGGACAGTTTAGAGTAACCAAATAACTTAATTGGACAGTGGGAAGAAGCCAGAATACCTGGAGAAAATCCACGCATACACGGGAAGAACATGCAAACTCCACACAGAAAGGCTGTGAACTTCCCCCTAGACGAGGCTCAGACCGGCCACCTTCTTGCTTTGAAGTCAAGAACAAGTTGCAAGACGGGATGTAATTTTGATGCTAGTCTTCCTAAAACAATAGACTGCAAACACATCCATCAAAGCACCCTCATCAGATCCATTTTCTCAGAATATCCATACATGTCCAAGTCAACTGTGACTTCCAGAACCACCCGCTGAATGGGGTCTTTTATATTTTAACCTGCCCAAACGGTTTCTTTTTATTGTATTGATTAATTTAACTAGGAAATCAAGTCTATGTCCTGCTTGGCAGCTTATAGACACCACTGACCTTCATTTCATCACACGCGCCACTCACTCTATCGGCACACCGCGTCTTTAAAGGATGCCACAACTGAAGGCAGTTTGCTTTACAAACTGTTGACGGTACAGAGGGCTATGTAAAGAAAAGGTATCATTACATGTGGATGTGTATTATTCCATGAGACCAGACGGCAGGCTGCTGTTCAAGCTCACTGAATATAATTCCCCGCTGGAACGCAAAACTGCTTTTATATGGTTTGAATCTCACTGAGTGGTCATTTATAACCAAGTTATCACATTAAAACCTAGGACAGTCAAATTTCAGGGCACATCTTTATTAGATTTTTTTGTTTTTATCTTTTCAGGTGGCATTTTCTTTATTTTTCATCACTCGTCTCACTGCTGTCCGTATCTGTTTGCACTTGGACCATAAGTCTTGACCTTTTTTATGGGCAATTTTATGGGTGTTAACCTATGAAAGTAGGGCCAGCAGGCATGTCTCTTCGACCTAGGAGAGGTTGCCATTCACCAATCTAAGAGGAGAGATATGAACCATTTGTGGTCTACAAAGATGTTGGTGGGTTTGCGTTAATACACTCCAACTCACACAACTTAACAAGATTCATAAGAAGATATTGGTGAATGGTACCAGCAGCTGGAGGAAGAGAGGAAAAGAGAGGGAAAGGACAGAGCAAAAGACTTTTACTGGCTGGAGAGCGCTCAGAGTAGAGGAAGGATGCAAGGCGGGTGCTGATTGACTTGATCGTTGGTGAGGGGATGCTTTACTGAAAAAAATCTGCCTAAGTTCAGTTTCGATGTTTTAATTGAGGACTGTCTGGTTATTGTGGAACTTTTGATTCTTTTTCCTTAAATTTTTTTCTAGTTCTGAGTTTTGAAGATTGCAGCAAATTAAAATTAAAAAAATAAATGTCACAATGTCAGACTTTTTTTTTCTCTATAGTTGTCATCTCTTCTGTAAAGCTGACCAGCTCAAATTATTGTGATATTATTATTAATATATTATTATGCCTTTTGATTTATCCTAAGAACCAGTTGTTTACCAGCCTTTGTCGTCTACAGCTTGTTAATGAACTTCATAAATTCCTCACTTGGTTAAAATGACAGATGTTGTTTTAGAGAACTACGTCTAGGATGATTCATTCATTTATGTTTTCTCAGAAAGTCTGTTTCCTGTACATGTCTGGGAATTGTTTGCCAAAGCATATGCATCAGAATGCCCATTTTTCTGTCAAAAAACAAGAGTTAAGGCTTAGTAAAAGACTTCTTTGTGTGGTTTTAGATTAATCAGATATTTGCTGGCTGCTTATAACACCTGGAGACACCTGACAGAGTTGACAGAGTAGCAGTGAAAGCTGCATGATATTTTCCACCAATCAGCACGACCGCTTCGCTGAGTCCTGGACAACTCGCTTCAGGACTGGACTGGTGGATTTTTTGGGTGGTGAGGTGGGTGAGCAGCTGGTGAAGTTCAGTCAACACTCTGACACGATGGTCCTACGTTTCTGTACTCTGTATTTGATAGTTTCTACTTTCATTCAATCCTCAGTGTGAATCATAAGAATTAAATGTACATAAATCACCTTTAAACCTCACACACATCCTCTGACACATGGCCTCGTATCTGTGACAGCATGTGAGGCTTCACCTGCATGTTACAGCTTCACAATCTGTATTTAATTGCATCTTGAATGCTCACGGTACTTTGAAAAGGTCGCCTGTCCTCCGGTAGTGACATGATGATGAATGTCGCCTGAGTCAGTGCCGAGCACGCTGTTAAAAAGAGTTGGTTTCTCGTGGCCTTGATGGGCGTAATGGAGGTGTTTTACAGTGGTGGTGAGAGGTAAAGAGGCGACAGGCAGACTGCAGCTGTAGTTTGCATCCACCTCCGGAGAGACTGTGTCCCTGCAGGAGGCTAGAGCTCCCCCTGCAGGCCAAGAAGAAAACCGTCCTTTAAAAGGAGTCTCCCAGATGTCTCGCGCATATGAAATTTAATCTCCATTTTATGTGAATTTAATGCTCTTGGCTGTTATGAATGTAAATAATCAGCTTTGTTAATGCCTTGAAATACAAGTGAGAGTCATGTGAAACAGCTAAAAGCAGAAAAGTGCTGAATGTTTCCCCCACCTGCTTATTTTTATTTCTCTGCTGCTTCTTTCATTTCTCATTTTACTAATTACTTCCTCCAAAATGATCCCTCCCCTCTCTTTTCCTCTCACTTTACTTCCATCACTCACTAACAACATTATGCCCTTCAGATATCACTTGATATCGTCGAGATGAGCTGCACCTCTCGGAATTCAGACACTTTTATCTGATCAGACCCAAATGAAATTATCCTGCAATCTCTGCTATGATACGACTGAACCAAACTTATGTTGATAAACAGGCTGGAATGAAGTAATTTGACCACTTTATGTTGTAACAAACAAAGAACAAGTGTTGTTTTTACTTTGCAAGTCATGCGTCAGACTTTCTTATTGGGATAATTGTGGTCGTCCTACAGATGAAGTCTTTAGACTGAGGACCGGCTCACTGTGGTTGAACACAATATGCATGACAGATACAAGTCAGCTGGCTGGAAATCATAGACTATTTTAGTAATATGTAAAAAATGTAAAAGAAGATGGACACAGAGGTCCAAAACTTTTATTTAGTGTTTTATTTACCACATAACTGAGTTACCAGTGGAAATCCTTTCAGTGTTCCTTAAGTCACATAAATCCATCCGTTTCTGTCTATTGTTACATCTTATTAACATCCAGCGAGTCATTTTTATTTGAATCCACTTCAGCACCTCTTGTACACATTAAAAAAAAAAAGTGTGGTTGAGTTTTGTAAATGCAGGCATCACAAGATGTTCTGCTTTATTTTCTTTTTTTTTTTTTTTGCTGTCGGTCTGAAAAAAGATTGACCCTGGACTTCAGGTGTGTATTAGATATGGAACTTTTATCTAACAAGGGTCCCAAAATGGTAAGGAGAGAATAAAATTAATAAATATATCAATGATTTTGTTTGTTTTTACTGTGAAGCATCTTGTTTTTCAAGATGCTTCACTGAATGATGACTTGTCTTTTTAGCAACCATCTTGCTCTGATTACACGTACACACTGTTCACTTTACTTGTTCATGACAAGATAACTTTGCCATTTCTTACGTTTCACTGCTTCCATTGCTTTAAACAAGACCAAAGATGATCAGAATGAATAGCTTCAGTGTCAGAGGTCAGCAACCTGTCCTGGGTATTCCCTGCTAGTTGCCTGCTTTACTGGGATAAGCTCCAGTCTCACAGCAACCCTGATTTGGAATAAGTGATATGAAAAATAGAGATGTGAAGGTTATATGTTTCCTAATTCGTTAAACTGTAACATTTTAAAGAAGCACCACTGAACATTGGTGCCCTCTAACAAAGGCAACCTCAACAATTTCCTTGTGTCCTGTCTCTTCTCCGGGAGCTTTTCAGTAATAAAAGTCAGACCATTTCTCGGTTGCTTTTCCTGTCTTTCTTCTGTGATGTCCTCTTTCATTTTTCTTTACTGAGACAGGTGCACATTTAAAACAGCCAGTGTGTTGATATCCAGTTGTTTGTGTGTGACGGTGTGTGTGTGTGTGAAGTCCAGTTTCTCGGCCTCACGATGTTGCTGGGCAACGACTCCTCCAAGAATGTACATGATAAATGTCACTGTCATCAGAACGAGGCAAAAACACATTTGTTAAGGTCAGGATGTTGCGTAGCGCTACTTTAATGGGAGGTTGACCTTCTTTTTGAAGTCCTCCTGCAAAGTTTCTTGTAGACTCGTACATCTGTCCCGAACACACGTCTCTTTTCAGTTAACCTTCAGAAATACCAGCAGTAACACACAGATGGGTCAGATCCGAACCTAATTCACTTCATTGTAATGAACTGAGTATCGAATTAGACACAGTGTGACGTTCAATAAGCTACTATACCAATATTACAGGCAATATGCACGAGTAGAAGGACATATTTCGGTACATAAAAGGAGCATAAATGAGCCTGTAAGCTAAGAATACACCTACTCTCTAACTACTCTCTATTTATTATTAGGGATTCCACACAGGGGTGGACTAGAGACCAGATAAGTTGCCTGATTTGTATGAATTGATAAACAGTATCAACAAAATGATCAACACGGCCACAACAGAAGAGCTTAGTTTTTGTTTGGGATCACAGCAGGAGAACTACAGCAGCAGTGTGTAAGATCCTGAAACCAAGCTCGGCTTGTCTCTTATTTATTTATTTATTTTTTTAACTGTTGTTGACCTTCTTACCTTACTTCAGCTCAGTTGTGTCCCAACAAAGCCCTTACTGGTTGCTTGCATAATGCACCATGCAAACACACAGCTCTGATTTCTGACGATGTGCGCTTCATGCATCAGGCAGCCATGGTAGACGTACATACATGCTGTTTTAAACAGAAATATTTCCAGCTTTACAGTCAGATTTCTGCGGCACAAACTTGTTTAACTGAACCTAACTTGTACTTGGTTTTGTTTCAGTGCTGGAAGCCTTTCCAAAAGTTGGAAGTTAAAATATGGATTATTTTGTGATTCAAAGGCGTTTGACAGGAGGCAGGCTGTTTGTTAAAAGGCCTGTTGGTTATGTAACAGAAGGACCTCGGTGAGTGTGATCATGATTCAGACCGAAGTAAACGGGTTCTTTTCTGTTGCATAACTCGTTGACACCTCTGCCGCTACATCTATGCACAGGCATGCACTTTATTTAATGAAATAAAGGAGCACAAACAATACACACACCCTTTGTTTTCAACTTTAAAGTCTGAAGCTCATCCTTCTTGTACACAAACACACTCACACACACACACACTCAGGGGTATGAGCTTAACGCTGACTTTGCTCTTATAAAATCACGCCGAGCAGCGAAGTATGAGATGAAGTAAACAACAGGTGGCAGAGAAAACAAGCTGACAGCAGTGAAGCAGCAGTAGCTCCATGTCAGTCTTTTAATATGTGTAGTATCTGCTGGTTTATTTATTTATTTAGTTTTTTAACTACGACTCCGCTCTCAGAAAGCCCTTTAGTGCTCAGTTTGTAAGCCAGCAAGGTTCGCACATCTGGCGTTGTATTTATTCATAATGTTATGACCTTTCCTTTACGAGCTCGGTCCGTTTTTGGGGGATAAATGTTTACAATTAGATCATTAGAAAAGTTGAGAATTTTTTTTTTTTTTTTTAATTTGATCGTGTCAAACTGGTCTGCTAGCTTATTAGTTACCTCTTCACTGATTCAAATCATTTTTGGGGCCTGATATTTCAGGCTCTGACTTTGTATGTCAGAAAGTAAGATGAAGAGAAACGACGGTTTATTCTTTCTTGTTGAGAAGATTTGATGTGATGCCGTTCATGTTGGGTAATCTGTGTAAGAGCACAAACAAAAGAACAATGAAGGAGAATGTTGATATAATTACATTTATGTTATAATGCTGTATGTCCTACACAAGACCTAGGAACTATGATATCAGCCACATAGAAGCTATAGGATTTTTCCTTCCTGATCAGACACAATACTTTGCAAAAATTAGTTCCAGCAGCAAACAAGGTTTAATCTGTTTACCGACTTTGAGTTAAACACCAGGCAACAACAAATTTAGCAAGTAGAACCGCTTGTTTAAGCCTGTTGATCCGACTAAATGTGCACACGCGGCGACTGGTTCCTGGTGTGGATCCTGGGTCTGTCCTTTTGTGGGTGTGAGTGTGTGAAGAGAACTTGTGTGTGTGTGTTTTTTTTTTTATTTTTTAAATTGTTTTTAAATGTCTTGTTATCAACTGTTTGTTAACCTTTATGACTTGGTTTTATCTTGTAAAGCATTTTGTGTTGCGCGTGGCATGAAAAGTGCGCAAGAAATAAAGTTTGATTTGATTTGAAAATCGTAGCTTTTAAAACTGAATAACACACCTGAGAATGTCACCGCACTGACTCACTCCTGCATATTTTCACCCAACTAGACCTGAGCGGACATCGGTTTTCTAAACCTGTTCCAAAGTTGAGTCTTTTTGCATCTTTTCTTTACAAAAAAAACAGGAAATCCTGAGAGTGAATTGAAGCAGCTGAATTTCTGTTTTTCTGTCTTTTGGTTTTGTTTTGTCTTAGATTGTGACTGAGAAGCTCTTCATTAAGACTCTGTCACCTCTCTGTTGTATAAAGCCTTTTTACTCTGACATCTGACAATTTCACCATCAAAGTCAGTAATTAGCCTGTACTCACTACTTACCGACTTGACCTTGTGGGTTTTGGATTACAACATGCAGGATTTTGTTCAAGATGCTTCACTGAATGATGACTTGTCTTTTTAGCAACCATCTTGCTCTGATTACACGTACACACTGTTCACTTTACTTGTTCATGACAAGATAACTTTGCCATTTCTTACGTTTCACTGCTTCCATTGCTTTAAACAAGACCAAAGAGGATCAGAATGAATAGCTTCAGTGTCAGAGGTCAGCAACCTGTCCTGGGTATTCCCTGCTAGTTGCCTGCTTTACTGGGATAAGCTCCAGTCTCACAGCAACCCTGATTTGGAATAAGTGATATGAAAAATAGAGATGTGAAGGTTATATGTTTCCTAATTCGTTAAACTGTAACATTTTAAAGAAGCACCACTGAACATTGGTGCCCTCTAACAAAGGCAACCTCAACAATTTCCTTGTGTCCTGTCTCTTCTCCGGGAGCTTTTCAGTAATAAAAGTCAGACCATTTCTCGGTTGCTTTTCCTGTCTTTCTTCTGTGATGACCTCTTTCATTTTTCTTTACTGAGACAGGTGCACATTTAAAACAGCCAGTGTGTTGATATCAAGTTGTTTGTGTGTGACGGTGTGTGTGTGTGTGAAGTCCAGTTTCTCGGCCTCAGGATGTTGCTGGGCAACGACTCCTCCAAGAATGTACATGATAAATGTCACTGTCATCAGAACGAGGCAAAAACACATTTGTTAAGGTCAGGATGTTGCGTAGCGCTACTTTAATGGGAGGTTGACCTTCTTTTTGAAGTCCTCCTGCAAAGTTTCTTGTAGACTCGTACATCTGTCCCGAACACACATGTCTCTTTTCAGTTAACCTTCAGAAATACCAGCAGTAACACACAGATGGGTCAGATCCGAACCTAATTCACTTCATTGTAATGAACTAATTCTTATTGTTTAAAATGCTATCCTTTATTTCATTTAATCACAGTTCAGCAGCAGAGTGGTGAGATTTGAGGACATCGTTGCTGAACAGCAACACATTTCAGAAATCCAGTGTAACGGTAGAAAACTGATACTTACAGAAGTGTCTGAGAGCGTTTTAGCAAATATCTGTCATTTTTTCAGATAATTGAAAGGAGAATAAAAAAACATGTCCCATCAATTTCCAGAAGGAGGCTGTTGTGGAAAGCATGACTGACATGGTGAATATTCAGGCCCAGGCTGGTGTAATACCCCTGTCACCAGAGGTCAGCCCATCAGTGACGGGCTACATTTTCAGTAGGCCAAGACGATTGGAGGGATTTTTTTTTTTTTTTTACTTTTTACTATATTGCTTTGGTAAAGTCGCTGAGGACTGGATCTGAACCAGTGGTGTCAAAATACACAAATCTGTGCCTTCCAACTCTCACCATATTTATTTTATCTTTCCTGCTAAATAAAATCTAAGGAGAATAGCAAGCTATAAATGTATATCAGATTCAAAACTCTTTTTCAGAAACATCCCGTTTTTCAATAAATCCCCTAAACATCTTTATCAATTACCAGTTCTTAAGAATTTATGTTCTATTTGCTGATGCAAAACCAGGTAGAAGCTGTGCAGGTCAACAAACAGTGGTCCTATAATGGGGCCATGTGGTACCTCTCTGGACATGTCTGGTGCTGAAGGTGTAATTCCAGCTAATATAGGAGGATAAAATCCGTCGTCAAACAAATCTAAAGTCCAACACAGGTCTGAACTTGTTATGGTTAGAAGCCAAGCTTTGGTTTAGCTTAACAAACACAAAAAAGTAAACCTTGCAGAAACTTAGAGTCAGGATATCCACGGTATTACTAATATTCAGAGGTAAAACAGCAAATTTCATGCCTTCCTCTCTTTTTTTATGGTTTCAGGCTCGTTACAAGCAGAGTCTGGACCCCACAGTGGATGAAGTGAAGAAACTCTGCACATCGCTGAGACGCAACGCCAAGGAGGAGCGAGTTCTCTTCCACTACAACGGCCACGGAGTGCCGCGACCCACAGTTAACGGAGAAATCTGGGTTTTTAATAAGGTAACAGACATGTGTATGCTGGTGTAGATTCTCACACATCCAGAACATTGTAATCCAGAGAGCTTGAACAAACGCAACCAGGCTCTTAAAGACACTTGAACCACATATGGATGTTCTGGAAACCATAAAAATATCTAGATTCATGACCAGTATTGCAAATCTGATTTCATGAAGACAGCTTCAAGTGAGTTAAGCACCGCGGGGGATTTGAAAACGCCAAATAATGTGTCTGAATGCGAACGCTGACCGATTGTAAATCTATTTAAAAAACATGAACTTTGAACGACTCATCAGGCAGCTTCACAAATGAGACTGGGAATGTTTATATGTTGAGCAGCAGGAAAATGAGCTCATTTCGTTTTCCAGTTTCGACTTTTACATCCACGTTGGAGCGTGGATTTATTTATTTAATTATGTATTTATTGCTTTTTGTTTCATATTATTTCATTGCCTTCTCATGAATTCCACAGACTGAATGTTGCACTAAATGTTGATTAGCACAGTTTAGTTGGTCTCCACAGATCTGCCACCGTCTCTGATGCAGGAAGTCGTTTGTCCTGCATCAACGAGTTGGTGCTTCTGGGGCAAAGCCAGAACTTTTGGTGATAAAACCATCAGAACTGCGGGAGCTGAAGCCATTCGGCGCCACACAGACAAATTATCCAATATTAGGAACCTGTGCTCTTAATTATACAAACGTGAGTCATTATTTCTAAACCTGAAATACGGATTTCCGACAAAGACTTTAAATCATCTGCTGCTGAGATGTCACAAGATGTTTTCACTGGTACAGAATTAGAAAAATAGAAAAAAGGAAACAAACATGAATATCACAGTTTCTGCAGAGTAATGCTGTAAACCTACTAATCACAAAGCCACAGAATGCTTTGTTTATCTCCCCCCACATTCACGTAGCTGCCAACTGTCAGCTGCCACATCAGATCAGCTGCCGCTACATTTAGAGCACTCTTACATTATCATCATTATGTTTGATGATAATATGAAGTCTCGCTTTGGGAATCTAAAAGCAGAGAGGGGCTACATGTTTTGGAGATGCTTTTGAGAGAAAAATAATAATCTGCCTCATAAAAGGCTTAATAAGTCATGAAATAAAGAAAATCTTATATTTATGCTTAAAATACTTCCAAGCAGCCAGACTGTATTTTCCTCTTTTCAACTGACCTTGATTAATTGTTCTCCAGCCTTCCCAGAGTTTTCTGAGGACATTGACTTCTTTTTACACTCAGTTCCAGTCCTTGTAGCTGACCAGTTCCCCTTTCAGGTCTCTTAATGCTGAGCCTGGAAAAAAAGGGCACCTAACTCAAAGGATGAGTCAGCAGGCGTCTACATACCCTCAGTGGAATACACAACATATTGTAACTATGTTATGTATTCCGCTAAGGGTACGTAGATGTCTGCTAGGACATGCAAAAAATGTCCATATCTCATTTGTTGTCTGGACGCGGTGATGTGACTTCTCTATGTAAGAGTTAAACTGAGACGGGTTTTGTGAGTCCTGACTGACGGAGACCCACTATGAGAAGATTTCACATTGGGTAGGTCACATCGCTGGTTTGTTTATTTAGCTGGACTAAGGCAATGCTACACAATGTCGGGTGAGGCTGTTAGGACCCCTGTTTTATGAGCAGCAGCTTTTTAAGGCTGTTCTTTTTTTTACAGTGAAGCATGTTAGCAGCTTTTGTCAGGTTGCACATGTGTGATTGTGAAAATAAAAATTGAAAATTGAATTGAAAAATATAAGACTTAATGTGCATATTTCAGTCTGTCACACAGGCAAATATCACTTTTCTTTCTTTTATTAAAAGTTAAATTTATGAAAAAAAAAGAAAGATAACACCGTTTGACAGATAAAATGTAGTATTTTTGATTATTGATGGCAGTGATTCGAAAGAAGCTTTTAGCTTAAAAAAGCTGGCATGTCAGTGTGGTGTGTAGTCTGTCCTTAGGAAGTCTGAAGGAAATAAAATGAAAATGAAATAAAAAATACTTCAGTAATGGGATAGATAATAGATATATAGATGATAGATTATAAATGGGAGAAGTGTCTGACAAAAAGAGGACCTGACAGATGCATGTGGTTCTTTTTCTAACTTCGCTCGGTGTTTCACTATGGGAATCGCTTATGCGTGACCAACTATGGAAGCTCCAATGACACCACGTCTGTCTGTGACAGACAGGTTGAGCCGTACCCAGGGCTCCGCCCCCACATACAGATATGGCCAACCAACCCCCTCCTACTCATTCTCGCTTTCTTCCCGTGTGGAACTACAGCGAAGCTCCCTCAGCGCGGTCGGACTAGCTTGGTCTACTGTTTAACTGTTCGCAGGCGTCCCGTCACAGGAGCACGTCGCCGAACGCAGTTCCTGGCTCTGGTCTGCAACCGTGTTGAGTAAGACGTTAGTTGCACGGTCGTCGGATAGGCAACTGCGTAAAGCAAGCTGCGTCCAACCGTCTTTAACAAGCGGTCTACTGACTCCCGTGTGACTTGGGCTAACGCGTCAAGGTGAGCCTGTTGTTGGTCTGACATTAACTTGTTAGCAAGACCGTCTGCTTCAGCTAACGTGTCACGGCGAGCTGACTCGGACATTAAGTGGTAAGCTCGGAAATAACCATCCGACTGGCGCTCACGAACAGACTAACGTGTTACGACGAGCCTGTTTCTTCCCCGCATTCCTGCTATGGCTACGGCTGCCACCCCCGCCAAAGGGTCGGAACCGAAACCTAAGGAGGCTGCATCCCGCCCGTGCCCTGCGTCGTGCGGGGCCTCCATCTCGGGCAGGGACCCTCATCCGATGTGCATAGTTTGCATGGGCACTAAACACGCCCAGAACTCGCTAGCTAACCCGCAGGAATGCTCCCACTGCTCCGCCATGCCCGAAAAGATCCTCGAAAGGAGACTGAGGGTGGCGGTAGCGAACAACCAGGACCCCTCTCTTGCCGGGACCACTGCCGTGGCTCCAGGTGACATCCATCAGCCGCGAGCCACCACGAGCTGGGCGGACATGATGGAAGAGGAGTCCCCGGTCATGCCTCCACTTTTCGAGGGAATTCTCGACGATGGAGGGCTCGACCCGGTTAACGAGGACGCAGAGTGCGATGCTAACTCTGACCTCCTCGAGATGAACGACATGGAGGAAGAGGAGGATGACTCCACCTTCCCAGCCCAGCCTTCACGGCCAGCCAGCGGGGCAGAAATGCCCCCTGCAGCAGACAGCAGTTTATACGATGTATGTAAACGTGCATCTGCGCGGCTCGGAATCCCATGGCCCGCAGCTCAGGATGCTGAAGGGACAGAAAGAGATCTGTATGATGGCAAGAGACTTCCACCAGCCCTGCCACCAGCCAAGCAACTGCTACCAGCAGTTCCTGCTTGCATGAAGGAAATGAGCCGTTACTGGTCAAGCCCTTACAAGAGCAAGCTTCCCACCAAAGGCTGCTCTAAGCTGGAAGTGCAAGGTATGGTTGAGCTGGGGTTGGCTGAGCCCCCAGCGGTGGAGCCTTCAGTGGCTTATCACCTTCATCCAAACCGCAAGTCACTCTCAGCATCCTCAAGTGTCTCTCTCCCCAGTAAGATGGATCGCCTCACAGCATCCATTTATCAGAGGATGTACAAGTATGCTGCACAGTCAGTGTTCTCCCTCAACGCAGTCACGCTGCTGTCTGCATATCAGGCTGAGATCCTTGAGGAGATGGGCCGTCAGCTGGACTCTGGATCACCTAATCCAGTTCTGTGGGATGAAATTTGTGTGGTTAACGATCTCATCCTCCGCTCCTCCAGGGGAGCAGTCCAGGGCTCTGGTCGGGTTATGGGACTAGCTGTCTCTGGTGAAAGGGCCCTGTGGTTAAACCTGTCGGGCCTGGGTGATTCCCAAAAAGCTGAGGTCATGGATGCTACCTATGATCCAGCCAAAGGGCTTTTTGGACAAGCTTTGGAGAAAATGAGGGAGACAAGCACCCGCAGAAAAGAGGAGGGTGAAGCTTTCAACCTCTGTCTCCCACGTAAGCCAAACCCTCTTCCCCCACAGGCTCCCAGGCCTGGCTTTGCAGCTGCTGCTGCAGCTGCAAGAGGGCACCGGAGTGGGGTGAAAACACAGAGGCATGGAGGTGGGCAATCAAACCCACCTCACAAAGCTGAGAACCCAAGACCATGGGGTAAACATTCCTTCGCGGCAGTCGCAGCGAGAAACCGCCCGTCCCACCCCGGGGAGGGGAAGAAGAAGCGGGCGACCTAACACCCCAGTGTTCACTGTCCCCCCCTCCTTGGAAGAAAAGAAAACTGACCGAGGATGGACTCGGCCCAGTTCTTCAATGTTCAGTGGCTCCTGTGGTTACCAGTTCATCAGGAGCCCTTTTTCAGTCTCCACAGCAGAGAGCAGAGACTCAGATGCAGGTGGAACAAAGTTCAGATCTTCATGCCTGCAAAAACACTTTGTCAGTGTCACCAAGCACGACACAGTGTCCCAGTTCAGTTTGTTCCAGACAGGGGGTGACAAACAAAATAAAGCGTGCATTTCTGCAGCCAGGCATGTTGCCAAGGGCAGAATGCCCCCCACAAAAAATAAACAGAATAAGAGAAAAAGGCTGTTGGTCCCTGTTGTCACCAACGGAGGGCGCTCCGGCCCTTCGCAACAGGACTGACAGCATCGCCAGCGTGACGTCACAAGAGTGCGACACTTTGGCGGCCCGGGCAGAGAAATGGCGCGCATGCGCAGTGCATCCCTGGGTCAGGGGGACTATTTGCCAGGGATACAGACTTCAATTCGCGATCAAACCACCCAGATTCAACGGTGTGTTAACGTCAGCGACCAGCGGCGATTCAGCTCACGTCCTACAGGACGAAATAGCTGCCCTGCTGAACAAAAGAGCGGTCAGAGTAGTCCCAGACGAAGAAAGTCGTCAGGGTTTCTACTCTCGGTATTTCCTCATCCCGAAAAAGGACGGGAGATCGCTCCGACCTATTTTAGATCTACGTGTGTTAAACAGACACTTAAGAAAGTATACGTTCAGAATGTTGACACACAAAACACTCTGCCGCTCTATCCGCCCAGGAGATTGGTTTGTGACAATCGATCTCTCAGATGCGTATTTCCACATCGCCATATATCCTCCACACAGAAAGTTTCTCAGGTTTGCTTATCGGGGCACAGCCTACGAGTTTCAAGCCTTGCCGTTCGGGCTGTCATTAGCCCCACGGGTATTCAGCAAGTGTGTGGATGCAGCACTGGCTCCACTGAGGAACAGCGGCATCAGGATCTTCTCCTACATAGACGACTACCTGGTCTGCTCCCAGTCACAGACACAGGCGATCAGGGATTCCAAGGCTGTGATAAGTCATTTAATCGATCTCGGTTTCAAAATAAACTGGGAAAAGAGCCGTCTAATTCCGGCTCAGTGTACGGAATATTTGGGGCTCAAAATAAACGCCATGTCATATCGGGTCACTGTCAGAGGGGCGGATCGCGTCTTTCACCCAGTGCAGGACTCGCTTTCGGCTGGGGAAAGTCGTGACGTTCAGACTTTGCCTGCGTCTGCTCGGTCTAATGGCATCGGTCATTTCGGTGGTACAGCTCGGGCTTTTGATGATGAGAGATTTTCAGCGGTGGGTCGCGTCTTTGCGGATGTGCACCCGCCGTCATCTCTGCCGCGGTGTGAAGATCACACCGGCGTGTATGGCTGCTCTTTTGCCATGGAGAGCGCCAACAACTCTCACTGCGGGAGTGCCGCTCGGCGCAGTGTCGTCCAGGGTTACCCTGACAACGGACGCTTCCTTGAAAGGTTGGGGCGCAACCATGATGGGCAGAGTGGTGAATGGCGTTTGGTCACAGAAGATGGCCCGCCTTCACATAAATATGTTGGAGCTACAGGCAGTATTCCTGGCTCTGAGACACTTTCTACCCCACCTGGAGGGCCGTCATGTCCTGGTGAAGACGGACAACTCCACGGTGGTAGCCTACATAAACCGTCAGGGTGGGACCCGCTCACTACACCTGCACAAGCTGGCCAGGAAGATTATAGTGTGGTGCAGCTCCAGACTTCTGTCCGTTCGAGCAACTCACGTACCAGGAGTCTTGAACAGGGGTGCAGATTTATTGTCGAGGGGGAACCCCCTGTACGGGGAATGGAGACTCCATCCTCAAGTGGTGGAGCAGATATGGCAGAGGTACGGCCGAGCCGCCGTAGATCTCTTCGCCTCATGGGAAAACACCCACTGCCCACTGTTTTTCTCCCTATCCGAGCCAGACGCGCCACTAGGGATGGATGCTTTAGCCCACCCATGGCCAAACGTGCTGCTGTATGCATTCCCACCTCTCAGCCTGATCCCCCCACCTTAACCAGAGTGAGGGAGCAGGGTCTGGCACTGATCCTGGTAGCTCCTTGGTGGCCATCCAAACCCTGGGTAGCAGAGATAATTCAAATGCTAACTGCGGAACCATGGTCTCTCCCCATCCGCAGGGACCTTTTGTCTCAGGCAAGGGGGGAGATTTACCACCCTTACCCAGACCGGGTTGCACTCTGGGCCTGGCCCCTGAAAGGTGGATTTTAAATGCTACTGGTCTCTCTCCAGGAGTAATTGATACTATCCAAAATGCACGTGCTGCCTCTACGCGCTCTCTTTACAGCTTCAAATGGCGAGTGTTTGAGAAGTGGTGTGAAGAACGGCAACATGCACCGTTCCAGTGTTCTGTTGCAGATCTACTCTGTTTTTTACAGGATTTGTTGGAAAAAGGGAAGGCCTTTTCCACCCTCAAAGTTTATTTAGCAGCAATTTCAGCCTGCCATGTCGGCTTTGGTGACAAACCAGCGGGTCAGCACCCCCTGGTGTGTCGTTTCATGAGGGGTGCACGCCGTAAACTACATGTCTCCAAACCACTCATTCCATTATGGGATTTGTCGCTTGTTTTGGATGCCCTCTCTCAGCATCCTTTCGAACCGATTGAGGGGGTGGGACTGAAGTTTCTCTCATTTAAAACAGCACTGCTTTTGGCTTTGACCACAGCCAAACGAGTCAGTGATCTGCATGCCTTTTCAATCCACCCTTCTTGCTTACAGTGGAGTCCAGGGTTCACCAGGGTGTGTCTGCAGCCCAATCCGGCTTTTGTGCCTAAGGTTATTGAACCATTATACAGGTGCTCTTCGGTGGAACTGCAGGCATTCCATCCTCCTCCATTCGCCTCGGGGGAGGAGCAGAGGCTAAACACATTATGCCCTGTGCGAGCACTAAGGGTTTATGTGAACAGAACAGCTTGCTTCAGAAGATCTGACCAGCTGTTTGTTTCCTGGGTCACTTCCCACAAGGGCAAACCTGTGTCTCGTCAAAGGTTATCACACTGGATCGTTGAGGCTATACGTCTATCTTACAGATGTAAAGGGGCGCAGCCACCCACAGGGATAAGGGCTCATTCTACCAGGAGCATGGCCACATCTTGGGCTTTGTTTAAAGGGGTGTCTATTCAAGACATCTGTGCTGCCGCTAGTTGGGCCACACCACACACATTTGTGCGGTTTTACAGGCTGGATGTTGCTCAGCCGTCTCTGGCTCACGCAGTACTGGAAGTGGGGAGTTAGGTCTGACTTTTACCTGTCAGTAGCTATTCCTCACGCTTCGGCATTGTTCATGCAATCCGGGAGTGGGCTATATCTCCCATAGTGAAACACCGAGCGAAGTTAGAAAAAGAACGTTGGGTTACTTAACGTAAACCCTTGTTCTTTGATAACAGAGTGAGGTGTTTCACCTTCTCATCCCGTCTTGCACGGACACGGAAAGAAACCTGTCCAGAATGAGTAGGAGGGGGTTGGTTGGCCGTATCTGTATGTGGGGGCGGAGCCCTGGGTACGGCTCAACCTGTCTGTCACAGACAGACGTGGTGTCATTGGAGCTTCCATAGTTGGTCACGCATAAGCGATTCCCATAGTGAAACACCTCACTCTGTTATCAAAGAACCAGGGTTTACGTTAAGTAACCCAACGATAGAGCTGCATGTGTGATGCGTCATAATACTGATAAAAGTTGTGACGACTAAATCATTTTCTTGCTTTTACTTTGATTTTTTTGGCTGAATCTGTGCTGCATTGTTTTTAACCAACGCTAGATTTTAGGAACTCTTCGTTGTGGTTTTCCTGCAGAGCACTTGTGTTTGTGTGTCACCCAAACAGCTGACATGCTGTTCTTTTTAACCACAAGTTCTTCTACATCCAAATGTTAATGTTAGTGTTGCTCCTCTTCCTCCATTCAGCCATCACACGTCTCGTTTTGTGTGTTAGCATGTACACGGAGCTTCCAGGACAATTAGAATCTGTTTAAGTTAAGATTGATGCACATCAATGTTTGTAACGTCACATCAATTCCTTAAAATGTGTAAATGTTGGGGCTGCTGTGTATCCCCGTTGGGCAGTCGGGATTTGTATATTGTACACGTTAATATAACAGTGAGCTGATGGATCTCAGCTGATCCATCAGCTGTTTGCCGAAACCTCATCAGAAATGGCGTCAATGGAAGGGTGGCTGTCAAGAAGAACTTCTTAAGCAAGCGAGAGAAGGAGAATAGACACGAGAACAGGACTAAATATTGGTGGCAGCAGGTCTGATGGAGGGATGAATCCTCCTCGACATTACTGATCATCTGGACAGAAAACAAAACCGAAAGCAGAAACATCCAAGTAAATATTTAGAAAGTCCTTTAAGAAGTGGAGGAGAATTCCTGAAGACTTCTAAAAGAAATGACTACTTTTCACGGCAGCCTCTTCGGACTGCTGAAGAATAAAAGCTGCTCAGACAAAAAATTCACTTTCAAGCTCTGAATTGTACAGATTATATAAACATGTGATTCATGAAATCTTTGGACCTGTTTTCCATCTATATATATATTCCATTTATTTACATTTATATGTATTTATTAGAGTTTGGGTTTTAATTATGATTCATTCATTACAGAAAAATCAAGACATTTAATCGTAGACTGTTTTCCAGTCCAGCTTTTACACCGATGCACACTGTAGACTTTGGCTATGGATGCAGCACTTTGGCGCTATATTTAGCAAGCGCTCAGACCGCTCGAACGACTCTAAAGAAAAAGTGACGATCAACAAGTCCAGCGACTTTTTCTGGTGTTATTAATGAAGTTAAGTGAGTAACATGAAAGCTGGAATAGTTTACTAACAGTTGCATTTACTTTCTATATAAACACAAATGACAAAACCTAAATTTCAGATCATTTAATCCTGAATAATTATGTCAGAATTAAAAGCAAACACTGTGTAACCACTGCCACTGTCATTACCCAGAATCCTTAGTCTATTCTACATATAAGGCTTAGTGGTTTGCACACATTATTCTCCCAAACTTCCTAAATGAAGGAGTTTTTCCTCAGGCGGTGTGGGTAGCTGTAATGTTTCACAGCATCTGTGCTGATGTTGGAGTTTTCACCCCAGTCCCTCTGATTGAAGTGACTCTTAAAGAGGATGCAAAGTTTAAGTGCGCTGTCATCGCCTGCAATCCGCTGCTCTGAATCCATTTCAGGGCTTTTATTTGAACATGAATTGATAATGCCACCAGGGAGTTGCTGTTTTTAAGTTCATGCTCAAAAAACTTCAATTTATTTAAAGAGACTGTGATCAAAATAAAAAAGGAACAGTCTGTACTTCCGAAGGTTCCCGGGCCATAAAATTGCAAATGACTTCACAACCAAACATAAAAACACAGATTGCTTTTCACACTGACATTGCAGCTCCGTACAGACCCCTGCGAGTCGGACAGTAGATGTCGAGTGGTTTGTCACCTGTGTTGTAGGTAAACATCCTCATAATGATGCATCGCAGCTGCCTGGATTAAGCAGCTTTCTCCACATCCTCACTTCACCCAGACGTCGTATGAGCTTCCCCTCATGCTCTGTTCTTTTTTTCTTTATTTTTAACCTCTTTGTCTGTTCCTTGTTGTATAAAACTAAGCTTCTGTGCCACTGGATGTTGAGACAGGATATTATTTGGACTCTGGTGTCGCAGCACGGTTATTGTGGAACAAAAATGCACTTTAGATTAAACAGTTTTACAGATTCCAGCGTCTCTCTCTCTCTCTCTCCCTCCGTTCGCATCATCCTCCCTCTCCCTCATTTTAATTTGCTCTTCTTCCGAGTTTTTCTCTTTTTCCTCTGCTCAAACTTTTCATCAAACAGATGCCTCCTTAATAATTAAACACAAATCTATAAAAGTGAGTTATCAGCAATAACACGATGCGCCATCTCTCTCTCATTCCCAACGTCCCCCTTCCTCTTGTTTTCCCTCTCTCTGTGTTTTCCAGAACTACACCCAGTACATCCCGCTGTCCATCTACGACCTGCAGACGTGGATGGGGAGCCCGTCCATTTTCGTTTACGACTGCTCCAACGCGGGAATCATCGTCAAGTCGTTTAAACAGTTTGCTCTGCAGAGAGAGCAGGAGCTGGAGGTGGGCCGCTGCAAAAACAAACACCGCGGGTTTTACGACGCGCCACAACACAGCAGTTCTGCAGTAGTTGTGGGCTCTCAGTGGGAGGAAGGAAGATCTATAAAGATTAGATGAGATGTACAAATTGTGTTCCAGTAAACGAGACAAATAGAAGTGTTGATTTTTCAAGAGGTGTTTGGAAACTAGGAGCAACATTCACATCATGCTATCAGCAGTTTCAGTGTTTCTCCTCCTCATAGCTGTGATGCAGCCATGGAAATGACACACACATACACACACCAACATACTGTACATCTCTACCAGCTGCAGTCCTTTCAGCACTTCATCGTTTTATTACGTCGTCTTTCTCTTTCTCCCTCCCAGCTGAGGCATGTTGTGTGAATTCATAATGAGGTGGCGCTGTCATTCATTTCAATTATTCATGGGGAAGTTTGAGCCAGACTGTAGATTAGCAGGAAAATGAGTGAGAGGGAAGCCAAAGGATGTACAGTGTTGAGCAGGAGAGTGAGGAAACGCTGCAGCGATCCCCATTAAAGCAAAGGCGAAGGCAGCAGATAAAATGCTGAGCTGCTGCAATGTTTGGCTCGACCCATCACACGTGGCTCCGTCCTCAGCCTCACCTGGTGTTTCTCTTTGCAAAGGTCATGGCTGGTGAATACGGGTCTAAAACTACAAATCTAAGTATCAAGTCTAAATATCAGATAAAAAAGGCGGCACACCTTCCTCAGTCGTCAGGTGTCGTGGATCAGAGCACAGCCAGACGGGAGGAAATGAAGCTTTTTATTCAGGTAAAATAACTTTAGATCAACAATATGAAACGTAAGCTTGTCGCAATAAGTCAATTATTCACACAATAGGAAAAAATGCACACAATAAGTTTACCAGACGCAATTATTTTCATTTATCTTACTTTTCCGCTGCATTTATTTAAAGACAATATTAACTAAACAGCAGTACAACAAGCTTCCATCTGCACTTTAAACATCAACAATCAGGCTAGCTCCATCTTTCTGACCGTCCACGATCACCGGGGTGTTTAACCGACAGATTAAACACAAACAGGACGGTGCAACATGGCGTGCACTCACACAGCGTGCTTGGTAAAGCCTTGCTGACCTTTAATATTGTTAAAAAGACGACATTTCAGTAAAACATACTGAAATGTTTTACAAACATTTCAGTATGTGAAATGTTTGTAACAACATAAATGTTACAAATTCCACAACTTTACCATAACATGAAAAATGACGTACTGAAGGCTTTTAAAGACATTCAATTTTACCCTTCCACCTCTGGTCAGGTCCAAACATGTCCCCTTACATGAGCTTTACTATACTATTTACTATATATATAAATGTGTTACATCGTGTTTAGAAACAATAGTTCCACATAACCACGTTGTCAAAACTGCAGGAGAAATCCTGATCTGTTTCAGCAGACTGGGGACTGGATGAACATAAACTAGTCTGCACGTCGAGCTAAATGTTCTTTGGAAATTAAAGTATGTTGTACTTGCATTATTATGATATTGTTGTTATTTTAATTGAAAATGGTCTTAAAATAACAACAATAATCACTTAGCGCAATATTATCGTCCATTGCGATAATTTCTGAGACAATTAATCGCACTGCAAAATGACAGGCCTAATGATGTGGCATCTACACTGTTCTCATTACCTCTGCCAAGGAGGATGTGTTTGTCTGTAACTGTTTGTTTGCAACTTTACGCAAAAAGCTACTGAGTGGATTTTAGTCTCGCTGTAACTTAGTTTCTATTAAACGTTGGAAGTGACCTGGAAGGAACTGTGAACGCAGGAGATTCTTCGTAATATGGATGGAAATGAGCTGCTTGTTGGAGGTCTGTGCTTTCCCAGCGCTTCTGTAGTTTAACATGAAAATCGCGAACAGGTCTCGGTTAGCATGTTAAATGTTAAAGTTCATGACAACAGAGCAAGGACGGCTTGTTTGGAAGGCTTGCAGCAGAACATGGCAGGACAACTTTCACAGGATTACACAGCTGCATCTTAAGAAACCTGTCGGTAGAGGGGATGTGTTGTTTTCTGTTGTTTACTTTGACAAAGTTTTGCTGTTATTGAGAATATTTCAGCCATGATGGCTTCCAGTTGGATCTTTTGTGCTCAGATACGTACAGATTCTCTTTTCCTACCAGGAAGCTGTGAACCCCCCCACAACCCCAGACTACATAGTTATTTTATATCCGACTCAATAACACATATTTTGAAATATTGCTTATATCACTTCAATTCATTTGCTTTGGTTTTCGGTTTAAAAAATGAAGGTTTTTAGACATTTTCTTGAAAACAAATGATAAATAAAAACTTGGCATGGAGCTGCTTAGCCATCAGACAGGCTACGGACAGTCAAAACCTCTCAGGTAGGACCTAAAAAAGACTCGTATAAACTACGGTACAGCGAGAGGCAGTTTCTTAGGTATAAACAGGAAACATATGTGGGACATTCTCCAGTGGTTATGAGCACTCGGAGTTGTCTGTGTGCATCGGAGTGCTCATCATACATGCAGAGATGCTGTCTTGCTGTGAGAGTGAAACTACATTTTAGACTTGGACTATATTTGACTTTTCCACAGTGGGGCATTCAGTGTGCTCCAAATGCATCCCCTGCATCATCATGCTGGAAGTATTCCTCCCAAAATGGGATTTTCATGCTTTATCTGAAGGACCTGAGTCAGAGAATCAGCTCAGGAAGTGCTTCGGTTAAATGTAAAGGAAGTTGCATAACGTCCAGGAGCAATTTCCCTTTTCCTCCTCGGCAGTTGCTCTTTCCAGCGTCTCACGCAGGAAGTGTGCAGCAGAGCGGAGTAATGGAAGATAAAGAGAGGTGATGACTTCCTGAGAATCTTTAATCATACAGGAGAAGATCCATGCAGGGAATTCTCCACCTCGCTCACACACCGGCACGTCTCGGTGTCGCAACACATGGAAGTCCCCAAACGGATTTATCTGCCGATGACCTTACGCTCCTCGCTTTGTCGCTGCAACGACGTGCCGGATCCCACCGAGGTCTGTTTTATTGGAGGTGCAGTGATGCGGATGAAACGCACAAATGAGATGAAAGAGTGGAAGACATGAAGCAGCCAGCGGATGTTTTATAACACACACACACACACACACACGCACACATCAGGCTGCTTCTCTGGTCCAAGCAGTTCATCGGTGTGCGAGTTGGATGTGAGCTCTTGAGTGCACAATTACAGAGCCACCTGCTTCCTTTTAAATATCTAATCACTTCCTGTGTGCACTCAGCAAACATGCTCAGTGCATTAGCTTGGAAGGTCGTGTGTGTATGTGTGTGTGTGTGCTTCATAGAGTACCACCGCTGCAGTCAGACACTCTGGCCTTTCTGTGTGTGTGTTCTGGGTTAGTTGTGGTGCGGCTGGTGTTTCCAGGATGTTCATGCTAAGCTCCGTCTCCTTGTATCATTTTAATGAATAATAAATGCACGTCTGTAAAAAAAAAATCAATCTCTCAATTAAAGTCGCATTTTGTTTGCCTTGCGTGCACATGCATGGCGGCCTTCTTCTGCTGAGGCCGCATTGCATCTGAAATCCTCCCCACATGTAGAATCTGTTCCACAAATCACTTTAAAAAGAGCGAAATCCATGCAGTCACGTTGTGCCGCGTTATCCTCGGTGAAAGAGAGGAAAGAAAGCTATCGAGATGATTTTCAGGGTAATTCACAAGATTACAGTATGCTAATGTGATAATTGTAGACGCTTGGCATTAATCAGCTTCTGCTGGCGCCGGTTTTACATTTACCGCCGTTGTCACACGCCGACTTCAGATTTCTTTAAAGAGATTGACACAAGGAGAATCTTCAGAGACGTACATGTTTCTCATTGATGTCTGTCTGTGGAAGGGATTTTACCTCATTAGATGCTCAGAAGAGGAATTATGTTACAAGACAAATGGCAGTGATCCATCAGCATCCTCCGATGACTGCGACACAACAAGAGAAAAGGCAAATGTGTTTAGGAGCAGAAATATATATTGTTGTGAGGCACTTTGTGACCTTGTGTCGATGAAAAGCGCTATATAAATAAAGTTTATCTTATCTTAACTTAATACAGACAGTTCTGCATTGTTTATATCATTATTAGTCTGTGTGCAGAACTTTGCAGTAAATACACATTTTCCTCCACTTGTTACACAACTTATTAATGAGCTATTTTAATATCAGAAAAATGTATAAAAAGACGTATTATATAAACTTATAGTCGATGCAGTTTTTTTTTCCTTGTTTTTTTTCTACAATGAGGTAGTTTTACTAGAAAATGTGGTGAAAATTCATGTTTGCTTAAACAGTTATATAAATTAAATGGACATTTTTATTTTTCCTTCAGTCACTAATTATGTATATATTCCTGTTGTGCTTCTCTGGCAGCTTGGAGATAATTTTCTTTATGCATTTTCTCACCTGATCCTCAAACTGATAGAGGGAAAGAAAACAAGGACTTCCCCTTAGTGCATGCCTTGTGTGGCTTTGGTGTAAGTTTTATAGCACATGCAGTAATCATGTAAACTGTGCTCCTTTAATGGCATCACCACCCAAACTCCAGATGCTCAGCCTTTCCAACCAACATGAGGTTTGCACGTGGGTTTCTGTCCCATGTAAAACCAGGTTTTTGATCAGTGGTGAAGCCAATCTGAGTGACGTTTTGAGAAGCAACAACATAAAAAAGTGAATTTGACATGTTTCCATTGATTGGTTTGAAGCAAATAAACCAGCCTGCAGAGGGTGGAGGTGTGTGTTATGCTGCTGTTGGTTGTAGTTGTAGAAGAAAGACTTCTAACAGGAAACTAAAGTCATGGAGAGGAAAAACAACTGCAGTGGACATCCACATGAAGAAAACAAGAGAAATGACTCTAATCTCTGGGAATAAATGGGAGATTTTTGTTTGCATTTTATATTTTCTCAGGTGAAATTCAGTTGATAAATCTGTTCCTCTTCAAGTCTTAAAAGCAAAAGAAAATCACCTGCAGTGAGAATATGAGCTCTTTAGTTTCCATATATTTTCTCAGTTTGGCTGCTTTGGGGTGTAAAATAAAGGGAATGATGAAGTATAGCAGGCTGGGCCGAATTACGGGGTGCAGGTGAGAGTGGGTTGCTCGCCTGAGAGAGAGAGACGGCTCATACATCAGACATGGGAACACTTTTTACATCATTCCTAAACGGCAATTTGGAGGCGGAGTAATGGCAAAAAGAGGAAGACGCATCCACTCTGAGGAAGATGTGTAGAGCCGCAGCAGAGATGCAGCAGAAGATGTTGCATGTCTCTGGAGAACGTAGTGATACTTCTTCTTCGTCACTTACTGCAGTTTAACTCCACAGTAGCAGATCACTTCTTTCCTGGTGTGAAATGTTGATGTAGCTGTAGAGCAGAAGCCCGTCCCCTATGAAACTTAGCAGTTTTTTTTATTAACAAGCCTTTAACAGATCAGACTCTTAAGTTTCTGGTTTTCTTCAGGTTAACCTGCTGCAGATTTTCTGTGTTGAGTCTGATGATCGAGTCTTAAACCTGCCAGCGGATGCTTATGACTTGTGTGTTTTTTCTTCTTGTTTGTTTTTCTTTTTCGTTTACAACATGGCCTGTTTTCTAACAGTCTGTAACAGTTTGCAGATTTCTCACATCCTCTCTTTTCCTGCTTGCTTGTAATCCCCCAAGTGTTTGCAAACACAAAAGTAGTTTTAGCACCTAAAGCAACACTTTCTCCTTCAGTAAACAGCTGTATCCAGTCCATACAGCTATTCTAGTTTGCCATGTTGCATCAGTTATGTAAACTTTTAGCTTTATATTATATCTATTTGTGCATTGTTTCATCTTTGCTAAGATGCTATATTTTAGTATTTCTCATTATTTGTCACCAGTTTTTATGTCCAGTTTTTATGTCTGTCAATCAACCTATAAAGTGCTTCCTTATACGAAGATATGGTGACGCAGTGTTATTCACTGAAAATCTAATAACAAACAAACATAAAATCTGTACCCATAAAGGTGCGTAGACCACAAGTCACACATATATACATAAACATGACATTTACACACACATATATACACAACATGCTCTCCTATTGTTGCAGTAGTCAAAATGAAAACGTAAATGCAAAGAGGTGAATTTGTGACATTCATGGATGTAAGTTTTAATGCATAAGTTTAAGTTTACAGTCAAGATGTATTAAAACAATGAGTTTGCTGTTATCTGTGTAAATACAAGCTGCTTTGGGCCATGTAGGTGCTTTGTTACAGAGGTGAACTAAACACACACAAACACAAACCTCCGTTATCTTGCTGGTTTTGACTCAAAAAGTTTGGGAAGTGCTGCTGCAGGCGGATGAGACATTAGTAGAAAAATCCGACCCTCCTACAAATATCCTCTGAATCTGTAATTTATCAAAGCCTCCAGGTGGGTTTGTGTTCATTTACCCTTTTTTTAAAGTCAGCTTGTGATCTTAAATTGTTCGGTTGAGTGACTCTTTTGTCTTCAGGCACTTTGTTGTAATAAAAGCAAAGAGTTTCTTCTCTCCTGATGGCAGTAATGACTGCAGATCCAGATCATGGATATTTTTAGGTTTCAGTTTCCAAAGCTGAATTGATGCTAATTTCCCTGTTTACAAAAAACAAAAACAAAAAAAAAAAAGGCAAATAGAGGTGGTAAGAATGATAATATAATAATCTCCATGGCTAATTTCGTTCTGCACAAGGCTCCAGAATGAACGAAACGGGCTGTTGATGATAAAGGAAAGTCTTGGATTGCTGCTTCCATTAAGACCAACAGCTCATTAAAGCCTACTCGGCAAAAGACAGAAGCCATATTGAACTCCCAGCAAACAAATCAGCAGAACAGCAACACAATGAGTGCATTTATAGTCAGGAGCTCCAGATATAATTAAAGTTTTACATAATGCACATGCCTCCTCCATGTGTCACGTTTGCAAGTATTGACTGGGCTGGCCCGCAATGTGGGAAATCACTCTAGTTCTGCTCTCCGAATAGACCAGGAGGGGATTGTTTACCTCCACAGACCACCCGCAGAAGAGGAAAGGAAATTTTCTCACCAAGTTAAAAAATGTACAACATTATCATCATCATCTTCTCATACGTGCCCACGTGGTTGTGCAGAAGAGGAGGAAAAGGACTTTCATTGCTTTCTCCAAACTTCATAACGGCAGACAAAAGATGGAGATGTTATTAGTTTCAGGCTTTTGTGGGATTTCTTATGTTTTATCAGCTCTGCGTTTCAATTTTTAATGCGGTAAGCACAATACAGCCGCTTATACACACCAAGCTGGAAGAACATCTGCAGCTTTCAGCTGGTAATGGATGCAGCTCTTCACAATTACAATGAGCTAATTCCGTTAGACGCACAAAAGAAAAAATCGGTTTTGAAAGGTGTAAACAGATAGAATATTACCTCAGAGTTTTCATTTCATGTCTTATTGGGTCTTTAGCTTCAGCATATCATTATTGCCTCCGCTTCCTTGCCAAAGTATGTCTCCATCCGTTGCCAACAGCTCCCTGTGTTGCAATGTGTAATTATGCTTCTTGCTATTACAGCCATAAAGGACAGAAAAACCCACAGTTTTTCTCTAAATTAGCCGTTGTACAACTCTGTCTTTTCTTAAATGTTTCCACCAACCTGGGTGGAAAACCTCTGGGAGTTACTGCTGAATGTTTCTCCTCAAGTTTCCTATTAACCACATATCACTTTACAACCGCAACAGGTGATCTCTCGCCTCAGTTTCTGCAGCTTCTTCAGGTTTTTTCTCCATATTCCAACCCCTGCATGATGTTGCCACCTCCATGCTTCACAGGAGGGTTGGTATTAGGTGAACTTCATGAATTGCATTCTGTCCTGATCTGCACTTTAACTTGTGAAACTATTTCGATAAATAGTTATGTCTCCGTTCAATCAGTGTCATTGGTGGATGGTCCGGTTCTAGACACGTTCTCCATCATTTTTTTTGTTTTTATTTTCAGCTCATTTGTTTAATATATTTTACACATAATTTGTACGCCAGTGTCTGTCCTCTGAACAAGGGCAAAGCACACACATGGGTTATATTGGGTGTAAATATGGTTCATACATATATTTTTGTTTGTAGCCTTGACTTGCAGCCATGAGTAAATGTGAGTGCAGCAGCCAAAACTCAGCCACATGAGCGCCACAGCTGGCCTACAAGGAAACTGTCATAACGTATGTCCAGACAGGCTTTCTGTATCGGAACCACTTCTGGTCCACAAAATGCTCGCCGTGATCCCATGACAGATGTGAACTACATCGACAAACAGTATGCAGCATCAGTCAAAGGTCTGGACACAATTTCCAATTAAATCTAATGGAAAAGTGGGTCCAAACATTTGACTGGTGCTGTGTGTATATATACACACACACATATATATATATATATATATATATATATATATATATATATATATATATATATATATGTGTGTGTATGTGTATATGTTTAAACCGGGATGTCCGTCAACCGGCATCTCTGCTATCTGTGATCTTCCTGAGAAAAACAGTCTGGTTGTGGAGCTAGCGGTACTTGTGGACAATGATCCAGACTCCTCCTCAGATTTCAGCTGTGAGCTGCCCTCTGGGAGGAGATTTGGAGGTTTGGCCAACTTCAGCAGATTTAACCTGAAGAATCCATTGTCTTGCTGTGTGTCCATTCAGGTGGCAGCCATCAATCCCAGCCACCCACTTGCACAGATGCCGCTGCCACCCTCCATGAAGAACTGCATCCAGCTGGCCGCCTGCGAGGCCAGTGAGCTTCTGCCAATGAACCCAGACCTCCCAGCGGACCTCTTCACCTCCTGCCTCACCACACCCATCAAGATAGCCCTCCGATGGTAAGACCTCGCTCTTCCTTCCTCGTCCTTCAGCAGCTTCGTAGTGTGCATTAAACATCTAAAACACAGAACTTGATGAAGACATTTTAAACAGCAGGAGAAATTGAAGTTATGAGATTTGTTAGTGAGCAAACAAACTCATCCTCCTGCTCATGAAAGGGTTAATGATCAGTACAGTTGGGGTTTACCTTCCCAGATGGTTTACTTGTCTAAAATAATCACAAAAGAACCAGCATTTTCATTTAAAGCAGGCAGGAGTGTCAGTCATTCATGCGTTTCTAAAAGCTGTTTGCCGATCACTTGGACGCTGCGAGAACGCGGCTTTGTATCTCGAACAAAGAGCAAACGTTCCACCGAGCTGCTGCTAAGTATTCAGCTGATGAGAAACATTCAGGTCAGATGAAGAATGCAGGCCGACATCATCCGCAGCGATGCAGGGGTGATGATCCCTGCAGAGAGGGCTTCCATAAAACAGGTGAAAGATATTTAAGTAAAATGAGGTTTGACTGCTACAGCAGCCTGATGGAAATTCACTGGGAGGCTTCATTCACAACTCTGGACAGATGAGAGATTGAAACCAACAGGAGATGATGCAATCAGCTCAGAAAGGTTGCCTTAATTTACAGCTTCCTAAGGATGTAGAATATAAAATGCCATTTATATTTAGAGCTTTTATTTATTTTTTGGGCCCTGCTTTCCGTGATGTGTGTATCATGGTTGTCGAGATTATGTTTGGGAAAAAATAATCAATGAGAACATCTGTAGAATGCGGACGTTTTTCTTTTTATTACTTCTTGAAGCCATTAGTACCAGATTTCCTGTGGACAGGTTCTGACAAATAGAAATGAAGTTTTACTCTGTTTCCCTTTCAAGTACCCGTAAATGTTATTCAAGGTTGTAAAGCTTCGATTCCTGAGATGTGAAGGATGCAGATGGTTCCAGGCGACAACCATAAGCGCAGGTTCAGTAAACACTGATTTCAAACCAGTCGCTAACGCAATTTACCTTTTAGCCACACTGTACTTCAGTATTAGACGATACTGCAAGTAGCAGTAAAACAAGTTTTTTATCCATTAAGAAATGTTTTAGGTGGAGTTCATTTTAACGGGTTCATTATCTTCATGATGTGTTTGATTACTGTAGTCTGAAGGGTTGATTTCAGAGGAAATGTGTTTTCTAACACATGATTTAATTCATTTATAAGTTGTCAGAAAACACATCAATAACCGTGTTTACATGTGTAGAAGTTCTTCAGTCGGGTGTATTTATACGAGGCTGAAACAGTTACACTAATCATGACGTGTGTTTACATGCATCACAAATCATTTTGACACGTGCAGAATTATGTCTGACTTTGTGGAAACAGCAGTAGACAAAGAACCGCTGATTTCAGGTCTAAACAAACTGCTGTGTGTGTGTTTATTACCGTCTTACTGAGTTCAGTTTGTCCTACTTCATTATTTTGAGTTATTTTAAAATCTAAAGCATTTAGAGTATTTGTATCTCCTACTGATCACTTCGGTTATAATCCCACCATCAGCTGTCTTCTTTCTTCTCACATAAATTTATTGGGTGAAGTGAAGGTTGTAAAGGAAGCCATATGGTAAACACGGGATTGCGTTACATTAATGTACAGCCAAGCGGCAACCTCTGGTGGTTAAAAGTGAAACCTATGTGGAAGTGCATAAAACTGCAGTTCCCCCTTCATCCGCTAGGGGCTCCAAAACAGAACAAATCCCCATAGACTCCCATGTTAAAAAGGCCAACTTCATTGCAGAAATAAACATGTTTACAGCCTGGTTCAAAAATCCTTTTTGGTTTATAGGCCAGGTTTACCTTCATGACAACTGTGGGGGGAGTGAAGTTTTTTCTAACTCGCCCGTTTAAAAGTAATTCAATCTCGAAGTTCGGCATATTTAGGGGCGTGTCCCTTTGATTGACAGGTACCCGACCTCCCGCTTCAAGTCAGAAGAACGTAGAACAACCGCGGTTTTTAGCCGGTTAACAACGTGACTTAGCTTTCGCCTGCTTACCTCCGTTAGCCGGTTAGCTCCTGTTATCTCTGGGTTAGCTTTTAGCTACAGAAAACTTGGAGTTCACTCAATGTCAATCATCCACCATGACGCTCACAGCCCCCTTCTCAGCTCCACCTCTTTGCCCATATATGTATTTTCCGGGTGAGACGACGCGCATGACGCTGCCAAGATGGCGATGGTAGGAACCTCCCACCGAGCTTCAATTCCGCTCTTCAGAAACCTATGGGTGATGTCATGGAGACTACGTCCATCTCTTTATATGCAGTCTATGTGTACAGCTGACGTAATGATAATTTCTACTCAACATTCGAAATATGTGTTTCAATGCACACTGATGGGAACAACTGGAATAACCCACCCTGGATCAGAATGAAATGGATCCAAATGAGCAGCATCCAGTCTTCTGATTGGTGTGTTTACATGAAGAATTTTTTTTCTGAAGAGAACTTTTTGTGTCCATGTGAACATGCTAGTGATAAAGTTTAGTTTATGCTTGATTGAGTGTAACCACAAAGAATCCATCTAAAGTCTTGTTTATTCTTAATGCAGAACAACAACATGCTTAAAGTTTCATCCTTCTCTTGTGTTGGTTTCTCACGTAATTTGGTCCATTTTCACGGGGTCTTGCTTTTCGTCACTTGACACAGAAAACGGAACAAAACCACCAGAAATCTCAGGGACTTTAAGTATCACCACTGATATACAACCAGCGAGACTTTTAAACCAGAGAAGAAGAGGAAGACAACACAGACAACACCAAATAAAAAGCATCTGAAGAAGATGCAGATGAACTTCAGGAAAACAGCTAAATATCTTTGGATGTATCTGTGGATTTCTTCTTCTGGTGTTTTTAGACTGTTCTAAACAACACAAGCACATTTCCAGGGCCAAAACGCAGAAATGAACTTTGAACTCAGCACTGTGTACTAGTGGATAAACTGACTTAACAACACACAACGGAAAAGACGGAGTGAAGTATAAGAGCCGCGACAGTGGACAAGGTTCGAAACTGACATTCACATTTAGCCACCGAGCCAAACCACTTCCTGTCCAGTCGCGTCAACGAGTTCTTCCCAATGGATTCCAAGGTGTTCCTAAACCAGATGAGAAATATAAAGTCTCGCTGAGACCAGAGTCTGTCCTGTGTTCAGATCACCTCCCACGGGACACGTCTGTAGTCCCGAGCTGTGACCCGAGTTCCTCCCTGAATGACTGAGCTGCTGCAGAGAAGATGAGTATTGATGAGAAAACAATACGAGGAGAAGCCGTGTAGCTGTCCATCTTTAGTACCAGGGAGGTATTGTTGGCATCCCTGCTGTATCTTCATTAGCTCACAGTTCATTTTATAGGGGACACATTAATCCAAAAATGAAATGGTCAACTTATTTTACCAATATCACTGTAACAGTATGAACTCAAAAATCGAATCGAAAGATCGAATATCGGGATATTTTGCTTCACAATTTAAAAAATGGATTTTGTTTTACAAAAAAAAAGGATTTTTTTTTTTCCAGATAAATAAAACTAATCCATTATAAAACTTTGTAATTTTTATTGTTTTTATTGATCTTTTTACTTGTCTTCTTGGTCATTATAGCAGCAGAATGATGGTCTGGCTACTGTGTTGTTTTTTCCTAATTGAAATCAAGAAAAATGACGAGCAAAACAAAGTTATGTTTATTTTTTTTCGTTTTTAATCTCTAATAATCAGCAATATTGAAAAATTGTGAGAATCGCAAATTAAATTGCATCGGCATCCAAAAATATCGGAATTGATGGGAACAAAAGCATCTCGTCACAGCCCTACTAGAAACTATTTCACATTTATAGTCATTTTTTTTCTGAGCTCTGACTTTATCATTTAGTGGGCAATGTAAGTACGCTGCTGCTTTATCATTCCAACCTACTTTCTTGAAATAAATCACCTGTGGTTCAGCCTGCAGTTGTTTTAGAGTTGCTTTATAGAAGCAATTGAAGCTGTGAGCATCATGCTCATAAGAAACACTGCAAATACAACGGCTGTCATTCAGCATGGTGAATAAAGTCACAGCAGACTTCGTGATAAAAACGAGGGATTTTTAGAGCTCATTAGATCACTTTAATCTGCAGGAAAGTAGGGCTGGGAGATATGACCTTTTAGTCATACCCCGATATTTTTATGGCATGTCACGATATACAGTATATATCTCAATATTTACCTTATCCTTGAATGAATGCTTTGGTGCATACAATCACATCAGTAAGATGATTTCGTGTCTACATTAAAACATAACTGTTCATACTGCATCAAGATTTGCTTATTTTAAGCATTCATGCCAAAAGGATGAAATTGTAATGAAGCAAACTGATCAAAACCATATTTATTGAACAGTTAAAGCAGTGGCAGAAACATGTCATTTTAAAACAAAATAAAGTGCCTTTGCATGATGTAATAAATGCAATGTATGAAAATAGGTGCTCTGGGGGGGGGGACTTTTCAAATGATGAAATAAATTTGTGGTACTACTACCTTTTGTGGCGACACTTTTGCGACATACTTTGCATACGACAGTTGTTTGGTCAACATCCTCTCTCCGGTATCCAAACCACCGCCAGATGAAGGATCCTGTACTATTTTTCTTCTATTCTTTTCTTTTTTTTTGCCACTGAAACAGTTTATCCCTTTGAAAAATTATTTTGAATACCATTAAAAACACATTGTATAAATCAGCTTTGTCCTGCTTTATTAAATGTTAGATTATCAATCCAGTCAACAGTCATTGTCCATCTAATGCTCAGAAAGTGCCGATCTGATCACATAATCCGTACAGTGCCTCACCACCAGGCCAGATACTCTCTTCAGTGTTCAAAGTCCTTTTGGTGCCAAAAATCAGCGCTTACCTGCATGTTTTATTTGCATGTTAATGACTGATTTCACTTTGCAGACTGAAAGTCGCCGGGCTCATTTCACAAATTTCCCACTGAAATTTCAGGTTTTTTTAAAGCATCTAAGGGGGAATGACAGGTTCCCTTTGGGGGGTGTCCGACAGCTAGCCAAATGTTTCTTTTCTGCCATAAATGTTGAGGAGTTTGGTTCATCTTTCACTGCTTTAGATCCACATCCCGCTGTGACCTTCAGCATGATGAAGAGTCACTTCTGTGTGATTAATATTTATGTCCGTTTCCGACGTTCCCTCTCGGAGAAGCAGTTGCTAAAAGACTGAAGATTGATACAGACTGAATTATTCCTTAATACTCAGAAAATGGCCGTAGTGACTTTCTTGTGGAGAATTAGCGGAGGTCAAGCTTCAGTGGTTTCTGTTTTATAAATTAATCCAACTTGCTGGTCGGTATTAAATCGGTGTAAATGTTGCTGTGTTACATACACAGTAAATATGGTGCTTGATGGGCTCATTTAGTAGAAATTTTACATGAAAAACAACACTTCAAAAGAAAAACAACTCTACTCATTTAGTCATTTATGTATTAATTCATTCAGGCATTATTTAAACTCTGAAAGGACCCAAATTACAGTTTCATCTGAACAGCCAGAACATGTTTATATTAACACGATGTTGCGGTAAACAAAGCATCCTTACAGGAAATTAGCTTTCCCTTTCTTCTTTAATTCTAATAAAACACTCTCTTCGGGGATTCATACATTGTGAAGATGATGTTAGCTAACTTTTTGTATTGGATGCTGATAAGCTGTACTACAGAAACTGGGTTTTTCCCGCGGTTTGTTGCCAGCAGGTGTTGTCATGGTTTCCAGCTGCTGTCCTCTCTCCTCCTGCCAGCGCTGGATGACAACTTGATCAAGGAAGGTCCTGTTGCATAAACCAGCTCTTTTAAGACTCGCCTGGAAGGTTTTATGTTTTCTTCATCTAAACTCGATGCAAACCCCCCCCCCCCCCCCCCCCCCTCTCTTTCTCTTTGAGTCCCTCTTCTTAATTCTCTTTTCTCATAGTGGGGTGCTGCATCTTCTGTTTTATTATTGTCTGAATAATGAAGTGCCAAGCTGCCTTTCACCTTGATCTCACAAAGCCCCAGAGGGAGAGGCAGGGAGGCACTCAGGAAGGAAGAGGGGTGGGTGCTCGCCATAGTTAGAGTGGGTGGACAGGCGGCGGGATGCACTGATGTGCTGGCTTACCTTCACTTTAAAACTTTAATGAGATGCACTGAGGGATGGATGATGGGGTTTACACAGGGGGAGGGGAGAGTGAGCTGTGCTGGCTGAGTGCATGTGTACCTTTCATTGCTCAGCTGAGCAGAAAATCATTACTGATGGAGCGCCATCTTCAAGGGATTTCCCCGCTGCTGCGACGGACGGGAGGAATGAGGGACATGTGCATCTGAAAATAGAGATGTGGGTGCAGGATGACACAGGGAAATGTAATGAAAACTCAGGGTGAGGATCTAATATTCACAGATGCAAAAGGAGGGTCTCAGGGCCAGTCAGCTTGATGGACCACAAATCTCTTTCTCCACTACAGGGTGAAATATCATCCCCCCTTTCACACAGATTACTATGAAATGTCAACATCCTGATTCCCTGTCACACTATAACTTATCTTTTCATCGAGCAGCAACAGCAGCAGTAAAATATATCAACATGTCTCCAGTTTAAGTGGTTAGCACTGTGTGTGTGGTACAAAGACTTGAGTCCTTTGCACACTGGGACCAAGACAAATAAACGACACAAAATTGCGAATAATTAGGAGGTAATTTATCAACATTTCTATCTATGCACACCGAGTGTGATGTAAAAATGTGAATAAGTGATGAAAATTCTGAAAGAAACTCGCAAGATGGATCCACATCAAGCCAGGACATGCTGATGCTGCAGAGGTAGAGGAAAAAGAGGCGCTGGGTTCATCCTGTTCTAGAAAAGTAAGGTGAATATCATTGTTTAATACAGGAGCTCAAGTTGGACCACGGCTGCTTCAGAACGGACTTTGAAGATCTGCTTTAGCAGCTAGCTGCTTGCTTTAAGAAGCAGAAAAGATATAATAAAGACGCTCGACCATGGTGACACAAAGTTTGAATGAAATTTAGACCTGCATCGTAACTGGTGATCTATCAGTCAACACACCTTCTCTGATTGGTCGATTTTAAGTCTGTCGCATGCAAATATTAAGAAAAATAAACCTCAGTTTGAAAAAAATCAAACTAATGAAATTGCTCGACAGAATTTCTTTAATGATGTAAAGATTCACATTGATTTTACATTGACTCAACAAAATAGTATATTACGTTGATATATTACCATGTTTTCACAATACAAGATTCTAGCTGCATCCCAGTCAACATCCAGGAATAATTTTGTTGTCAGATTATGAGTTAAAATGTTTAAGATGTGTTTAAAATGTTAAAGAACATACAATTAAATGCATTAGAAAGGAGAATACACTAGATTAAATTAAGACTTAAAACTAATAATAAAACTAAGGTACTTTTAAGTAAATTGAAAGGCTGAAATACCTTATAAGACAAATGGAGACCAAACAACGTTCATGTTGTGCTACAAGCAAAGGAATAAAGCTGCGTTTTGAGGTGTGATTTAAAAGTTTCCAGTGTTTGGTCTGGGAGGGGAGCTCATTCCACAGTTCAGGTGTCAGTACAGGAAAAAACTGGTTTTAAGGGTGCAGTCATCATTATAGTCTGTTAGACTCGGTCTGATTGGGGACTCGGGTTAGTTGTAAGGGGGTGTATTCATGCAGACAGAGATTGCGGTCACGCTACACTTTGGTCTTTGGTTTACAATAATAAATCTCAAATCCCACCAAAGGTGGCGCAAAGGACAAGATCCACGTGAAGAAGAAAACTCTCGTGCTCCATGTTTAACTCGCAATAAACTATCTCTGTTTTGGTTTCTTTATTTTGTCTTATGCAAGTAAACTGCTGAAATACACTTGATGCCTTAAACAAGGCAGAGGACTCTTAACGCGATCACTATGTATTTACCCAAAATGCAACGCTACGTCAAATGCGAGAGGTAACTTTTTTTGTAGTCTGCTTCCTGTATACGGTCCACTTGATATGTGCCAAGACCTGCGTTTGTAGGCGGACTGAGTCCACTTCTTTGGTCCGAATCTGAATTTGTTTGGCGCATTCCCAGCTCCCCAAACAAAGCGGACTTTCCAAACTAACGGACTTGGATTAAATAAAAAAGGCTGATGGGAATGTGCCCTAAATCAAATAAAAAGTAGAAGTTAATATGAAAAACAAAATCACATAATAACCTTATCAGCAACTCTCGGCCATTGTGTAACGCGGGGGTGTCCAGCTTAAGTTTTTGAAGGCCACTGTCCTGCAGATTTTCAGTGTTTTCTGCCCCAACACACCTGACTAAAACTGAGTGATTGTGCAAAACTTTATAGGCTGTTGGATCCATTAAATTTGAGTCAGGTGTGTTGGAGCAGGGAAACATTAAAAACCTGCAGAACTTTGGTCACCCTAATGTTGATTTAGTTCATTTGACACCATCATGTAATAAAATGCTTTTAACCCTTAAAACTCCACTAGATATCCGAGCGCTATCACTTACATCATCAACAACTGCTCAGAAACGGTAGTGTGTCATTCTTGGGGGTAAATTGTGATCAATAGTTTACACTTTATTTCAGGTGTGTCCAGCTCTGCTACTCAAGTGCTGCTTTCATTGATGTCTACCTGCTCCAACACACCTGATTCCAATTAAGTGACTTTCCTAAAGAGCTTGTTGTTAAGTTCTGCTCAAACATGTTGGCCCATCAACCTAATTCAGGTGTGCTGCAACAGGAAACATAAAAAACCAGCAGGACTGACTTAGGACATCTCTGGTATACAGCCCTCAGTTCAGGTGTCCGTGCTGCCTTTTATGTCAGCAGGCGGTAGCGGGTAACTGGGACTTGGCAGCACAACGCAAATCTACTGCTGGCTTTGTCTAAACAGATGACATTCCTTTGCTTCAAATTACACCATGAGCAGCAGCCCTGACAGGTCATGTAAACTTGAGGAAACTTGAGGTAGTTGTCCTTCTTTTTGGGCAGGTTAGTTATATAAACTTGATTGTGTCACAAGGTGAGACAGTCATCATACGGCAGTGAAACAAACCAGTTCCATCTAACAGTGAACCCCGACATTCATATGTACGGGAGGTTTTCTGAGGTAAACTCCATTCAGAGGTCTCAAGAAAATACTAAGTGAAGGCCTATGCAGTATTATGCAACCATTTCCTCTGTAGTTCATCCTACATCAAGAGACAAGAGGGAGAAGATGAATATGTCAACATTTTTACAACTAATTTACATTTCCGTTATTAAAACCAAGGCTCCAGAATGAGATCACCATGGTGTGTGTGTGTGTGTGTGTGTGTGTGTGTGTGTGTGTGTGTGTGTGTGTGTGTGTGTGTGTGTGTGTGTGTGTGCGTGCGTGCGTGCGTGCGTGCGCGCTCTTGTGAAAATTTAATTTCCCCCGTTTCTCCTATAGACACTGAAATGAGAGGCAGATCCACATTTGTTCTCAATGAGCATAATAAGACTGTGCTTGTGTGTGTGTGTGTGTGTGTGTGTGTGTGTGTGTGTGTGTGTGTGTGTGTGTGTGTGTGTGTGTACCCCAGCTGCTTCATTACAAGTTAAATCTCATCCATAGCCATGATCTTCATCTTCAAACACTGTTTCCAGAACGTACATGAAGATTCAAGAGCGGGAAAATGAAGCACGAACAGGTCAGAATCGCCAGCAGCAACAGTCTGTGTGTGCATAATTATTCACATCCATGCAGGAAAACATCACCCCTGAGGCTGGGTTGGTATTTGTAAATCTGCTGCTATCTAAGCTGTACTGAGGAAAGCCAAGGATTCATCTGGGAGCATACCCTGATTCTTACCTAACAGGCTGTATTACATCTCTGCCAGGAAGGAAAGGAAGTCATCGAGGTCTTTGCAAGGAGCTAAAAATGGTTATTTTACAAGACTCTCCTGCTGTGCTTTTTAATCTCCACATCGTGCAGATCTTCAGCATCATAGGCCACCATCTTGCATCCTACATAAGAAGTGGGAATGTGAATGCCTCTTTATTGTTATCCAGTTTGAATGTAGAGGCTCGACAGAAACATGAAATGCCGCATCAGTAACGATGGTGGTGAATTGCCTGTGAGGGAGGTAATTGCTCTTTTTGTTCTTTAATCTACAATGAAGGACAAATAGCCTGTTGTGCTGAGTGGATAATCATGTCCACAAAGCATGTGTGAGGTTGTGTGAGGAGGCAGTTTGGCTCCAGCATTGTAAATGAAGGGTAAAGCTGTTTTTACATCTGCCAAGCTTTCTTTTTTTTTCTTTGCATAATCAGTGATGGGACCCCACCTGAGAGGTGGACGACTTTTCAGATTAAAAAGGTTTCAAGTTACAAAACCAGATTTTTTTTTTTTTTTCCCCCAAAACATTACAGCCAGCTGTATTATGTTATTTTTCCTGCAAATTTACATCAGTGGAGCCAAAAAGTGTAATTTGTAATATTATTTGTACTGAATTCAAAATTCAAAGTATTAATATTGAAAGTTTTAGGTAAAAAGGGAAAAAAAAGCACATGCTACTGGCATCTAGAGGTCAAATCTGAGATAGCAGCCATCTCAAACTCCATCCAACCACTTCCAGTAAAACATTGTTTCTGTACATTGTGGATACCTGTGGAGAAGAAAATGAGGAACTGTCGGGTTTTTTTTTTTTTTTTTTTTTTTAACCTCCGTTGGTAAAAAAAAAAAATCCAAATATTAGGCTTTAAATACCAGAAACTTTTATAAATAAGAAAGTGATAGTGATTTTTTTTCACTGTAGCAAAGCACCTACATGCCTCAAATCAGTTTCTTCCACAAAGATGAGGCCAAATTTTGGATTGTTAACCAGTCTTAAACTTTCATTAATACATAAAAAAAATCATGTTAGTTTTTGCATTGACACATTAGTTTTGATATCCTCATAAAAATCCCCAATGTATTTGATGAAAGTATCCTTGTTTTTTTTTTTTTATTGGGCACCCCTTGAAACAATCTTGCAGCTTTAGACTTTGGTTAATCTTCTCTTAAATGTCTTTTTTTCCTTCCACCTCTCTGTCCCAGAAGTGCTTCAGCTCTTTTTTATTTGACAAACTTAATTCATGTGAGTTTACTCTTACTTTACATAATCAGTATGATTCTGTTTCTCAATTACGTATTTCTCAAACTTGAATAAAAAAATTAAAAAAAACCCCAAGATTCTCAGCATCCATTGCTATTTATTCTCCTTCATCACCATCTGAATGGTATTCTTCTTCATTGTGGTCACCGTCCTGGTTGGAAGAACGAGTTAAAGTAGACACTATTATTTTAAGGTTATAATTAATTAGAAAAGCATTCAGATAGTGATTAAATTGGGATGTTATATGGTATGATGAAGTCTTGGAGCTTTGTAATTGTTACAGTGCGTAGCATTAATCCCACAGACTTCCCCATTAAAAATGCTGCTGAAAACATCAGATTTCTGTTTGTGTCATCATGCTAGCAGCTTCGCACACTGATGAGAAAACTGAAAGAGAAAAGAGTGAGCAAAACAAAGATACATTTACAATCAGATAATTGTTTTTGAGTTGTTTTTTCCTCATGTGGTTGTTACACCTGAAATAATTTGAGGGAAAAAAGTCCTTCTGGTACACAGAGCTCTAATGGAGACGGAGCTTTGGGATGGACAGGCTGATGGAAGGAGTAATGAGCTGTAAATGGCAACTGGCTCAGCAGGGATCATAGGAGACACTCTGCTCCTCCCACTCCTCTTCCACCACCAACCCTGAGAGCACTGTTGTACTTTCCTCATATAAAGTGCGCTTAATTTCCCTCCTCAAAGTTTAATATGTAGGAAACCACTTCCTCTTTCCTCCACTCAACTCCCACACATTTGCTCTCTCCTCTCCACCAGTTCAATTTCAGTTTGGTCACCTTTTCTCTCTGTGGGTAATAATCCTTCAATTTCCTCTTCATCTCTGACCTGCAGCCCTTCTGTACTTCTCTCAGCTTATGTTTGTGCTGTGCAGGAATGTTCATTTGTTGGCTGCAGTTTTCAGTGCAGCTCAGTTCAGCAGCCATGTGGACAAGCTGTTCCAACAAAGACCGTATGTCATGGATTTATTTAATACGCCTTTCGTTTGATCTAAATCACACTTTTTTGTGGGTTTTTTTCCCCCACTTTTGCTTTGTCTTTAACAAAACATTTTAACCAATGTTTTATAGAGATATTCTTATCTTAAGACTGTCTAGCCATACTGGTGCTCCTGGAAGGTTCAGTTGCATGTGACTAGATGGGTGGTTGTGAAATCCTGTCATTCATGGTCTATGGAGGGTGATTTCTTGTGTTTTGAATGAATCTCTTGTTTTCTTTTTGTTTTCTGACTGGTATCAACAGTTTTGATTAAACCCCCCATTCAGCAGAGTTGTTCAGCTTTTTATGGAGTCAATTCATGACAAAGTCATGTCAACGCACTTACAGACACGAACAATACAATCTGTTTTTTTGTAATCCAATTAACACGAGTAAACATTAGTCCTATTTACTACTGACAGCATCCCTACAAGCCCTGAAATGAGTTTCCCTTCGGAGGAAACTCATTTCAGCCGCCTGTATACGAGATCTCGTTCTTTTGGTCAGGACCCACAGCTCATGACCATAGGTGAGGGTAGGAACGTAGATCAACTGGTAAATAAAGAGCTTCGCCTTCTGGCTCAGCTCCTTCTTCACCACCGCAGACCTACGTAGAGCCCGCATTACTGCAGACGCCGCACCGATCCGTCTGTCCATCTCACGCTCCATCCTTCCCTCACTCGTGAACAGGACCCCGAGATATTTAAACTCCCCAACTTGAGGTTAGACCTGACTCCAGACCCAGAGAGGACAATCCACCCTATTCGCTCAAGTGAGAGCTGGAGATTGTGGCCAGATGAAGCCAACAGGACCACATCATCTGCAAAAAGCAGAGACCCAATCCTGGATCCACCAAGCCGGATCCCCTCAACACCTCGGCTGCGCCTAGAATTTCTGTCCATAAAAGTTATGAACAGAATCGGTGATAAAGGGCAGCCTTGGCGGAGTACAACCCTTATGCAGGACACTAAAATTGACATTTTTAAAATATCTCTGTCTTTTGGAGCTCAGCTTTTCCTTGTCTTTGTCACACACCAGATGTGAGATCTGTTGTGTAACCAGCTCTTTGCTCCACAGTTTTAAACCAGGTTTATTAAAACTTGCTGCTTATATAAAAGTTCCCTTTTACATTGTATCTATAATGGTTAAAACCATTTGCTAACAACAGAGACTTTCTGGTGAAACATGGCCCAGACACAGACTTCATGCTGTTAAGTTTTATCAGTCATTTTGTCTGTGATGCAGAAGAAAAAAGCTCAATACGGGCAAGTTAGGAGGAAAAAAACACACTTAGGTCGATTTGATCAATTCTCCTACTGTGCTTTTCATACTGGAACCAGGACTGAAGCCCAATTAAATGAGTAAGTTGAGCTCTAAGTGTTCAGATTAACTGTGCATGAAAACCAACTGATCATACAAATCATTTCTGCTGGAAGGCTGCTGGTGTGAAAGAAACTCTAATCATCAGCTGGGAAGCGTTTTGCAGAAACACCAGCGTTCAGGTCAGAGTGGTTCATGTTTCTAACCGGGTTAGAAACATGAACCTCAGAGCATCTGAGCTCTCATCCCCTTCCACTCATTTTCTCACGCGTTCAAGACTAAGTCCACTTGCAGCACCTCTGAAATGATTAAATTTATTTTATTTAACTTCATAATGATTCACTGTTAGCAGATTAACACCCGATGCATACATCTTTTACTTCTTTTTACAGTATTAAAACATACTTCATTAAGCTTCTGTGTATTTGTTTTTAATCCCTGTGTCTCATTATTAGACAGTAAACATCTTTTCATGCTGCGTTGCATTCATAGTTCTGATTTTACTAAAGACAAACATGCCAGAGGGAAACCAGTTAGGGTTCAGATTCATAGTGGGAATTTTATTTAACTTTATTTATTATTATTTTAAGCACTAGAAGCAGACTTTCATCTGATCTTATAGCGTGCCCAGACTGTTGAAATGTGTTTTTGATCATTTGAGAGCACAAACACGGCTCACCATAAAGCCAGCATGAGGACGAAAATGATTAAAGACACTGACGTGTTCAAATGCCACCAAGTTCTTCTGACCTCCGGCCTGCATTCCTTCTTTCTGTTTTCTCCTGTCTCTGCTCTCCACTGCGCCATCAGGATCCTCTTCGTCTCCCTGCACAGGGGTTTGGTGTAAACATGCATTCCCTGATGCAACACCCCGCCACGTCTTTGCTCTGTTTACATTGGCTCGACTGTTTTTTTCAGACTTCATTCCCACTTTATCATCTCCAGCTTATGTCTGGGGATTCGCTCATTCCCCCTTTTTAGAGGCGAAAACAAAAGCATAAATAAAATCATTAATCTGGGGTTCGTCTGTGAGAGTAAAAGCAGAGGAGCCTTGGATTCTATCATGTGCAGAGGAGAGCATTACACATCCAATATGCGGCTGATTATGGAGACTTTACAAGTCATCCTGGTCACATCCTTCCTGCTCTTTGTTTCATGAATGTCACACTTAAGACCCATGCTGATCTTTAAAGAGACAGTCAGTCACACTGCTGTCATGTGGGATCTCATTATTCTCCAGCAGCAGAAGGAATTCGAGTGCTGCAGCCTCTGTCGCATCCTTACAGGGCGGATACAAATTCCCTTCCCATACCAAACCTCTGTCATTTCAGAATTTGCATTTTCTTCCAAGCGCAGTGATGGCTTTAGATGTTTGGTGGAGAAAACAGAATGGTTAATATTCAACCACGACTCCCCCTCTATGAGAGCCGTCTGAAAAATGTAAAGAGGCAGATGTAGCTTTGATTTAACCCGGTTCTTATGTTTTTATTTAAAAAAATAGACTCCACAGCGAGAATCACTGAGATGATGCTTAGTAGTTTGGTAGCATCCAGCTCGCGTTGCTCACTTATAAGTTCTGCAGTCCAGCAGGTTTTCAGTGTTTCTCTGCTCCAACAAAGCTGACACCAAGTTCTGTACTATGTTTAATTATTGTGAGTCAGCTGTGTTGGAGCAGGGACACATTGAAAACCTCCAGAACTGCGGTTGTCATGGATATGAAGTGAGTAGCAACGGTCTGGACCAGTGATATTTGTCCTGACAGGTAAAGTTAGGGCTCGGAAAATTAGATTTCTGACAATTTGTTTCGTACTTTGACTCGGTCAAAACAATTTGGGATGAAATTTTGAAAAATCTTCATCCATTCATGGATGAAGATTAAGCATTAAAAATAAAGAGATGTTCGGGACAAACCGTCATTCTTCCTGGTTGTTCCTGCTGTTCAGTATTCAAGATAGAAATGGGAATTTTTAAGCGATGACTAAATGAAGTAAATCATTTTAAAAGATGAACATGCCCAGTAAGTGCATGGATCTTTAGATGTCACAATATGTTCAGAATTAAAAATGGATTTTTCTTTTGTACACGACAGTTATAGTTTCATAATGTGTTCACTGACCGGGAAAATAAACTCATCACTGAAATCTGTTCAGAATTATACCTAAATTAAATTTCTCAATTTAAAAAAAAAAAAAAAAAAAAAGAAAACAAAAAAAGCTAAACTAATTGATTTCTAATTTCTTAAATAAATGTAGATATATTTAAAGTGGTTTATGGGTTTGGAACAGACACTTTTTGTTTTAAGGAAAGACAACGATTTAAACCAGAGTCCTCGGCTCTTTAGTTGGTTTGTTTTTGCAGCTAAAGTACCGAAGCAGTGGTCTGTAACTGGTTATAACTGGTTAACTGGTGAATATTTAAAGCCATTCTTATTACTTCTCACTGTGTGACTGCAGGTCTTTGAGATGCGAATGGACTGTTATTGTTGTCATAGACCAATTGTTTATTCTTGCTTTTTCTGTGTCCATTTAAACTCTTATTTCTTTTTCAGTTTGTTCTTAATGTACATTTTAAAGCCTCTTTTGTGTCCTGCTGTCACCCGAAGCTCCATGACTGCATGTTGTTAGGAAACCAGGAGAAAGCCATGACAAGAAAAATAAAATACAGTCCTTTATATTGTTTTAATTATTTATGTATGAACAAGCCAAAACTGCCGTTAATAATATATAGTTTATACATCGTAAAAGTCAGAATGTATAATTCATAACATCAAAACACTCAATAATGTCCAGATTTCTGCTGTCAGATGTTGAAAACTGGCCTGAGGAGTTAAAGCTGGATGTTTTCTTCCCGATGCAGAAACATCTGCATGCAGCTGCACATTCCACCTCCTCTGTTACATGCTGGGAACTCCAACATCTGTATTTGGTGCAGAGCGTAACACTGGTTCAGCCGCGTTTTTCAGGAAACTCCTTTTTATGTTAAAGAGCTTAATAATTTGTTGTTTGTGATCATCATCGCCGCCTTTCATCTGAGGTTCATTCAGCTGATCTGTGTGTAATGTGTACGCACACACCCGTTCTCCTCCAGGTGTGTGAAGACTCGCAGCGAGCTCCAGCGCCGATCCGTGCGTCTGTCAAGCTGCACGCCGGCCTGCTGTGACTTACAGCTGGCCGCGCATAGTAAACAGCAGCCTCCATGGCAGGCGTCTCAGAGATGAGTGTGTGTTTCCCACAGCCTGCCCCCTCCTCTCTGACTATAACTCAGCCAAAACACACTTGTACTGTTCGCTGCTCAGTGGTTGTAATCTCTGCAGCTCTCGTTTTTCATTCAAATGTTTTATCTATCGATTGTCTCCTTTGCAGGCCATAAATTTTGTCCTGTAGAGGAATGAGCATTTTTATTGCATCATGTCCTACTTGAACTTGTGTTGCTTTAACATTCCCTATATTTTTCCTTTTTTTTTCCAGGTTTTGTATGCAGAAGAGCGCCAAGTTGGTGCCAGGGGTGACGTTGGACCTCATTGAGAAGTAAGTGGCACTTCACAGCCATTCCCTCCCTGTCTCTGTCTCTCAGTAGGACCCAGTCTAGAGAGATCATTATCCAGTTTTCCCTCCCTGTCTGTCTCTCCTTCGCGCTGCCACTGGCACTGTTTTATTTTTTTTCCATGCTACAGGAATAATTCTCCGCCTTTGTTTCCCCCTCACCGCCACAGTGGCAGTAGTTTGGCAGATTTAAAGCGTCACATTTGCTGAATAAACCTGCAGGTGTCAGGTGGCTGAGTGTGGAACATCTCATGCTCTCAGGCACTCGCTCTCAGATTGATATCAGGATTCCATATGGATGTCATATCCGAAGTTTTAGTAGTTTCACAGAGCCGTACCGGGGCATGTGAGGAGGAGAAAGATGACAGCCATAAACTAACTTGGTTGACTTGATATTTTTTGAGGCGGTGAATAATTTAGAAAAAAAAACCGGTTTGTTTTGATGGAGAGCGCCTGGAGGAGGTGAAGCTGAAGTGTCTCTTTCAGTCTTTTAATTTGTCATTTTGTTGCACTATATTTGCTGCAGATGAAAAATTAGACTATGACATCAGCCTGCCACAGACCACCAGAGAAAGTTCAGGAATGAATGCACCTACGCCACCTGCTGATGTCTTACTTCCAGCAGACTTTAATTAGTTTTTGGTTGAGGGTTTGCACAAGGATGCAGAGCTCTTAAGTGCTCATCACCACACTGTGTACCCTCAAACTGGTTTCTGTGTGTCTCTGTTTGGTTGTGGACCGTCCGACTCCAGCTAAGCTCAACAGCCACACATTGATGGTACGTCTTCCTTCCTGCCCAGTATGACTTTTTTTTTTTTTTTTTAACATGCTGGCTTGTGGTGTGAATGCCTCACCAGTTAGATGGAGAGGAAATTATATAAACTGGAGCCTGATTTTAGCGTAAAAGATGGAAATGCATCGGTATGTAAACCCTCGGATCAAACGGGACGTGGCTCACCAGTTGGCAGCCCCATTCTAATTAAAATACCCATGATATTAGTTTTGCTGCAGAACTGCACAGAGGTAATTTAAGATGTATGAGAGTAAATGTCAGAGTGGGTCTGCAGCATCCATTACGCTGATGGTGGGCGAGTGAGTGGAGTCGCAGCACTATTTAGAGCCATGCTACTGAAGTTGGGTAGATTTTTAAACTTTGCTGCCCGTAACGGCCGTCTTGTCTCTTCTCTGAGATCTCTCCAGCCAGTAAAAGACACTTTCATGTCCACTCTTGTCTCATCTTTTGCTGTGTTTCCTCTCTTCTATAAAGTGCTCTTGGGTTCCTTTTATGAGTCAGCAATGATGCTCATCCGAAGCAGCCAATGTGTTGATATGAAGCTTCTGGTGATGCAAAGTTTAGCTTAAAGTCCTAAATCGGCCACTCTGCTCACCGGATGTAAGCTGCATGCAAACTTCTCATTATTCCTCGCGAGTTTTACATAAATGCAACGTCTCCTGCCGCCGACTTTAACACATCTAACAATGGACAGCTCCAGCAGCATCGTACCAGTCACCTGATGAGACATCATGGTGAAACACAAAGATGAAGATGCTGTTACAGAAGACATTTTCCAGGAACGGCTCTTAGGAGACTGACAAGGCCAAAGGTGTTTCCAGCTTCTGCTACCTGACTGCTGTTGCACATGTTAGATTATAGTGTGGTTGAAGGTGATGCATGCATTTCAGGCTTGCAGACTTCTTTCTTAAAGTCAAGAATGAAGTCAAACATGATTGATTATTTGCATGTTCTGTGCAGCAAAACAAAAGTAAAGACTTTGACACTGAGGTGAAGACAAACCGATGAAACAGATGAGTGGATTCAGTGTGGAACAAAGCAGAAGTTGAGGGGTGTTTTCAAGAAGTTAATTCACCAAAACACAACCCTTCTTTTATATTCTGGGTTTTCCTGATCTGGGAATTTAGCATCAGTTTTATCTCAGGTTTAAAAAAAAAACCCAGCATCGCTGATCTTGACCCATGAAGAAGCAAAGAACCAGTTTTAGTTTTAAAATTAAATTAAATTAAACTAAAGAGTCGCATATTGTCTATTTTAATTAATATTTAATCGAGGCTAAATATGTCATTTTACTGAGTTTTGTTTGTTCAATCAATTGCAAAGGAAAATAAATAAATTATTAATAAAAGAAAGCCAAACTGGCACGAAGTATGTTTAAAGCTCCTAAAAAAAGTAAAAAATGCATGTTGAATAACATACAAGTTGCCATTAAATGGCAAGTTTTCTCGAAGCTTCTGTCTTCATCAGCTGCTCGTGTTGCACAACACTGTTATGTAAGACTTAGTCATTAAAGTTGATTTCCAGAGAAATGATGTGACTCTTTCAGCGTTCATGTCTCGATTCATTTCACATCCCAGAAACGTCTTCACATTTACCTTCTGTTGAGCCAATATATTTGCATTTTCGGTGAGTGTACATGGTCACTATTGGTTTGTTTCCCCTGTTTCTGCAAGATTCATGGAGCTCATCCTGTTTGCAAATCCGTTTTCTTTTAAATGCTTTTATTTTTTTTAAACTTTTCTAAACTCAGTCTTTTGACTTGCCTCCATTTTTTTCCCATCTTTAGATTCTAAAGAGTATTTCTGTTTCTTTTTATCTTTCAAACACCACCGCTCTCCAGTTGACGTGTAAAATGCAGGAAATGCTTTTGTACAACACAGCTACTGCCGCATGACTCCCAAAGGCAGGATGGGAAACCACATGAGAAGTTAACGGCACCTTTGAAGAAACAAACCCCGTTCTTATTTGTCTTCCTTTTTGTTCCTGATGCGCGTTCTTCCAAAGCACACCAACATGTCATTTTACCACATGGAGGCTTTCCACCTTTCATCACTTGTCCAACCAGAATCGTTCTGTGGCTCAGTGATGTCACACTGATCCCTGAGGGGAGAGTTTCCGAGCCGTAAGCATCACGCCGGTTTCCGTGAGAGACGAAGCACATTTCCACCTGGTCTGACATCATGTGTAAGAAATTCCACTAAAACATCAAAGAAGTATGTCTGCCTGGTAAAAATTATTTCAAAGTGAAATTTCAATAAATTTGTTTATTTAAAAGATTGTCAAGTGAAAAAACAACAACTTTATTTTGGTTTTGAAGCTGGAAACAATGGAAACCATTATCTCTGACCAAATCAGTTGTTTTGTTTTGTACTTTTATTTTATTTATTTAACTTCATAATGCTTCACTGTTAGCAGATTAACACCCGACGCATACATCATTTACTTCTTTTTACAGTATTAAAACATACTTCATTAAGCTTCCGTGTATTTGTTTTTAATCCCTGTGTCTCATTATTAGACAGTAAACATCTTTTCATGCTGCGTTGCATTCATAGTTCTGATTTTACTAAAGACAAACATGCCAGAGGGAAACCAGTTAGGGTTCAGATTCATAGTGGGAATTTTATTTAACTTTATTTATTTTTATTTTAAGCACTAGAAGCAGACTTTCATCTGATCTTATAGCGTGCCCAGACTGTTGAAATGTGTTTTTGATCATTTGAGAGCACAAACACGGCTCACCATAAAGCCAGCATGAGGACGAAAATGATTAAAGACACTGACGTGTTCAAATGCCACCAAGTTCTTCTGACCTCCGGCCTGCATTCCTTCTTTTTGTCTTTTATTTTATTTACGCCTTTTATTCAACAAAGCAAAACACTCATGTTTGTGAGTGTAGTGTCATGTCACATCCTTCCTGTTCTTTTTAAGGAAACTTTTCATGACTTTGTGGACTCAGGTAGTGATTGTTTGTTTTCCTGATGAACACGTGAATCCAAGATTTCAGTGGCTCAGCATCTAATTTTCCTCCTCATGAAATTTACTGTGTTTGTGTTTGAAGCCACTCGGTTGGAAGTCGTGTGAAGTCTTGCATCATCCTGCTGACATAACCACTGACCTGCTGGGCAAAAGCATCATCATTTGTCTCCAAAATCCCAGCATCCATGGTACCTTCACGCATATGAAGTCGTTCTTGACATGGACACTGATGCGTCTGTAAATCATCACAGCTTTTCTGATAAACGCCTGAATCTTCTTATCTGTGTATGTAGAAGTAGATGGTTTTTTTTTCCTAAAGCGGCTGTAACATTGACTGACTGTGTTTCTGTCCATCTCAGAGGAGCAGGTGTATAGAAAAGAATCGATATATGTCTTGGTCCTTGTATAATCCAGTTGGAGGTTACATTTGTAAATGCAGCAGTGAACTTTTCAGTGCAAATGGGATTCCTCAGTCCTCCTGAGCCCATGTGGCTGCATTTATTTTACCCGCATGATGGTTTCTGCTGCAGTGCTGCCTGAGGGCTCGAAGGTCATGACTGTCCAACCGTGGTTTTCGTCCTTGGCATTTACACTATACAACTTCTCCAATCTCTGCATTTTTTTTCGACAAGTTGTCTTTTGTAAAGAGCAAAGTTCTTTACAATAGACAACAATTTTTTCAATTTCTGATGAGTTCTGACAGATTTTAGAGAGCCACAACCTGCCCTGGCTTTGGAAAACTAAACAAGTAGTGAGCACTCCTTTTATACCCAATGCTGATACCCTTACTTACCAGTTAATCTGCTGCTTGAAGAAGTTTTATTTTATGAATACTTTATGTTTCCAATGTGTTTTTTTAAGTGTGTTGCTGCTTCAAACTGTAGATATTTTAATGTTTTCCAACACTTGATGAATTTGAACTTCTTCATGGCTTTTTTATTTAAAATACCAATTTCTTTTGGAAAGGAAAGGCACATATATGTATCATAATCGCAGTCTACAGTACACACAGTTTTCACAACTTAGTTAAATCTAAGTTTAAAGGTAATAGTAAATGTGTCAGAAGAAATTCTCTCAACTTTATAATCACATAAATGGCCTACTTGCCTGTCAGTCTTGATGTTTCAGCAGGCCTGAACATGTCTGAAGAAGCTTTTTAATCTGTTTAAAGAGACTGTGGGACCCCTGAGTTTGAAATTGCTGTTTTGGTTCATTGCATGTCCAACGTGTTGTACAGAAGGATAAATGCTGAGTCAGCTGATGTCCATCGCATTAAATAATGGATAGTCTCAGAGCTCATAAAATAAAAATGGCGCTAAACTCATCTCACCTCTGCTCTGTAGAGCTGGGCCAGCATCATATAAAAAGTGGAGAGTCAGAAGCAAACAGGAAGCTGAAAGAGCCATTTTATACATTTTCTACTTTTTAAAGAAGTAACAACCAGACAAATGATGTTAGTCTTTCTATCTTAGACTTAAAGTTAATGCCTCCAGCTTCATGCTGGTCAAGACTTAACTCAAATTATATGAACCTTATTTAACATTTAACAAACATGTATTTAACTTGCCTTGATACGAGTTATTTCCAGCTAAAAATGATTAAATAAGTAGTTTTTCCTCTTACTGATGTGATCTATTTCAGCCGTTGGTTTATTACTCTTGAACTACTTAGATTGGAAAGAAGAGAAGTCAGTCAGCCTGAATGTTGATTTTAAAACTGTGGAGGAATCAGTCATGATGACTTCTTGTTAAGAGGCTGTAATGGAGCTACGATGTGCTTTTATATCACTGAAAATGTGTAAAACCACATGACCTTGAGTGATCCTGATCCACACACACTCATATATTTATAAATACATATATGTATATAGATCTATATTTTCTCTGTTCCTTCCCACGTTTGCTACTCTTGCACTCTGGTTGTAAGACTTTCGGTCCCTTGGTTTTGGCCTCGATCGTTATTCTGGTCACAACTGAAGAGATCTGCATGATTTTGCTTCAAACACCCTCAGAAGTTTGTCTTTGCCGCAGTCAGTCAGTCACAATCCCAGCCAGTCAGTCCAGGAACCGCACACTACGCCCAGCTTTTATATAAAAAGGATGAAATCATATCAGTTTGCCTCATGATTGGTTGATCGAACATGCTTTTTCATCTTTTGCTGCGTCCTGTTTGCGCACATGGGCAGGAATGTGAGTAAACACTCACCAGCCACTCGTTTGGCTCATATCATCCCCTTTAAAGGTCACACACAGACAGAAACAGCTTCAAACACTCATCACCACCAGAATGTAACAATCATTAGTTGTAAAAAGGAATTCACCATAATGGCAGCTTTGAATAGTTGCATGTTGGTGATTTGTTTATTAATTATAACCATTCCTCTGTCTCTCTTCCATCTGGGCACCGCTTTATCTCTACTTCCCACATGAATCCAACTCACATTCTGGTTGCGTCCAGGCACAAAAAAGCTTTTACATAAGAGGGAGTCACGAAGCAAACGGCATGTGGATTTTACGTGCTCACCATGCGCTCCATCTCTCGCAGCATAGCGTTATAGGGCTAGGGTTACAGAGTTGCTCATTCTTTCTCTTTTGTTTAGAAAATGTTTGACACGTGATGAAAGTTGACCCATGATGTCAGCTTCTCTCTTCACAACCTGCTATGCTGTAGGAGTCATATATCTATAATGGCTTCACATCTTTTTAAAAACAGCAGAGACACAGTATCGGTACTGGAGGGAGATATTTTGTGATCTCATAGCTAAATGACATCATGCAGACAAGTGGCAGATCTGGATCTTAGCCTTTATAGGAGCAGCGAGTTCGCCTCTCTGTTCACATGCATCGTCTCGCATCCAGAAATATTCATGAACTTCAGGATCAGGTGCTCTGAATTCAGACAGGATCAATCCCATCAGAAACAAACCCACCACAGTCAGTAATACGTGGTATCTCCTGCTGTATGCCCGCTTGGCTCTATGTTTTATTTGAAGACTTCACACTCAGAGAAAGCATGTTTAGCACACATGCTACTTCTATGTTTTACATATTACAGTTGTGCTCATATTTATTCAATAAAAAAGGGAAAAAACAGCTACCTGTAAAATAAGCTGAAATTGACTAAAGTCATAATAAATAAAAATTTTATGAAAATCATGACATTATTTTCTAATTCTGGTTCAATAGAAATATTTTTTTAAAAAGCAAACGAATAAGATAATTTATTACATATTACATCACTCGTAAACTAATATTTTGTTGAATAATCCTTTAATGTTTCCGCTACAGTCAGGTGTTTTCTGTTCCTCTCAGTCAGACTTCTGCACCTGTTGACAGGTATTTTGTCCCACTGTTCAACAGAAAAGTGCTTTAATTTGTCCAAGACCAATTTGTTTGATTTTTTTTTCTTTATTAAACTCAATTAAATGAAAAAAAAAAACAGTGTCTCATATTACTAGATTATATTTTTGCAAATTTTTAGTTATTTTCCTTTTTTAGGTCTCCATTTATTTTAGTGACTGTTCTAAATTCAGCCTTATCTTTAATGAAACGGGATGAATACATATGAGCACAACTGTATGCTTGTAAACTTGTCACTATTCAGATTAAGTCCAACATATGGAGCGGATCCTCACAAACCTTTAGGAAATCAGACCCAGACTTGATGAGATTTCCTCTTTTCTTCCTGTTGAAGCCTTTGTGTCGACACGTCTTCTCTCCGCCTACTGCACCTGAACCACAGTCTTAGATCTCAGGTTTCAGCAGGGTTAAATATCCTCCTCGTGTTTTGAAGTTACGGAGTCTCTTTTACCTCATATGTCAGCTTAGTGATGCTTGTTGATCCGTGTTTTCAGCCTCCTTCCTTTTTTAACGTTTAACGGCTTTGAGAGGCGTGTTTGTGCTTTCATCATGCAGCAGCAGGACGATTGCATTGCCTTGCATGTTGGTGTCGCCTCTCTTTCATGGCTGTTTCATCTCCTAATGTGAGCGCGGGAGCGTGAGAACATCTTCCCACTAGTTGCTTCACCGTATTGGGTCCCCTGCACGTTTCAGGATGCATTTTAAAGCAACGATGCTGAACTTTCCGTACTTAAAAGTCTTTGCTTCTCACTCGTCCTGACACTGATTATATAGATTTCTTCAGCCGCCATGACTCTGCAGCGAAAATTGCTCTTTGTGACTTTTATTCCGTCCCCATGCTTCACGTTACAGCAACTGCATATCAGCACACTGTCTGTTTTGGATGTGCTCTATATTTGACTCAGTGGAGGGACATTACCGGAGGACGTGAAGAGAGGAAAGAGAATAATTGACAGAACCGGTTAGTTATAGTTAAATCCACATTACTGGCAGCAGGGAGGAAGCTCACTAATTCTTCTGCTGGAGTGAAGAGTTTTAGACACGCTACTTTACATGAGGCAAGTTGACCATTCGGTGAGAAAAGCTGATTTTGGACATGTCTTCATATTCGGCCAAGCTTTTATAAGAAATCAACTTTTTTTTTTTCTCCCCTACACATATTTTGTTTCTATTTTTTCCATAGTTTTTATTTCCAAAGATGTCAAACTCCAATGTCAAATATGTCAAATATATATAAATAGATGTATATATATATATAGATGTCAAATATATATATATATATATATATATATATAATATATATATATATATATATATATATATATAAATATATATATATATATATATATATATAGATTTATATATATATATATAATGTGTGTGTATATATGTATGTGTGTTTGAGTGTGTATATGTATGTGTGTTTGAGTGTGTATATGTATGTGTGTTTGAGTGTGTATATGTATGTGTGTGTGTGTGTGTATATGTATGTGTGTGTGTGTGTGTATATGTATGTGTGTGTGTGTGTATGTATGTGTGTGTGTGTGTGTGTGTATATGTATGTATGTATGTGTGTGTGTGTGTATGTATGTATGTGTGTGTGTGTGTGTGTGTGTGTGTGTGTGTGTGTGTGTATGTATGTGTGTGTGTGTGTGTATATGTATGTGTGTGTGTGTATATGTATGTGTGTGTGTGTGTGTATATGTATGTGTGTGTGTGTGTATGTATGTGTGTGTGTGTGTATGTATGTGTGTGTGTGTGTGTGTGTGTATGTATGTATGTGTGTGTGTGTGTGTGTGTGTGTGTGTGTGTATGTGTGTGTGTGTGTGTATATGTATGTGTGTGTGTGTGTGTATATGTATGTGTGTGTGTGTGTGTATATGTATGTGTGTGTGTGTGTATATGTATGTGTGTGTGTGTGTATATGTATGTGTGTGTGTGTGTATATGTATGTGTGTGTGTGTGTGTGTATATGTATATGTATATATATGTGTGTATATGTATATATATATATATATATATATATATATATATATATATATATATATATATATATATATATATATATATATCCCTTCCTGCCATATTCCTCTGCAGCAGCTGCTTCGGCTCTCATCCACGTGATTTTATAAACCTCCGAATACAACGACTCCTACTGAGCATCAGAGAACCACATAGAAGACATCAAAGAAGATTCATTCAGGTCTCGATGACATTTATGTGCTATACCTCGGTCAAAAACAAGATTATAATTCAGCAGTTCCCATTTCATTGCAGTTGCACTTCGTTACCTGATGAACAAATTACTTTGTCTGATTGTAGAAAAGTCAAACTTTCATTGTACCATGATGAAGCTTGGATTGTGTTGGGTTTAAGGCCGACATTAAAAAGCTGGAATAGTTTCGTCCTGTTTTAAAGTTTGTTTTTGTATTGCTGGAGTTGCTGCTTTTTCCAATTTCTGATGAGGAAAAAAATCAAAGAATGTCACCCGTTGGGGCCAAAGTGACTTTCATCAACCTCTTCTTCAGTTCAAGTCATTACCAGAAAATATATCCAGCCAAGTAATCCTACAGTCTCAGTTGAATTAGTTTTCATCTAATAAGGGATTAAACCAAGTACGAGTAGATCTTTAGCTGGTTTCCTCAAGTCAACAGATTATGTAACTCTGCAAAGTAGCTGAGACTTGTCACTTTCCAGACAGCAAGTACCGAAAGGACGGAGAGGCTGGAAGAATCTGCTCTGAGCCGGCGGTGTGATGTGACCGCATCCCTCACATCCTAATGACATTATTTTTTAGACCTAAACGACAGGATCGTCTCATAGCAGAGACTTGATTGACACCTGATTTTTCTTTTCACCCCCAAAACATCCCTGCCTAAGATTTTTAATCTATATAAAAATGTCCCTCTTTTCATTAGATCTGGACCATAATGTCTTCACCACACAGTGACAAAATGAGGACAAACAATAAAAGAACTCCTGACAGGTGACGTGAGCCATGTTTAACGCCGGCCTGGCATAGAACAACATTTATAAGTCACTTCTGATATACAATAAAATCCTTTAAAAAAGAACTCACACATTAGAAGTCTTGAACAAGAAAAACCAGAGCTTCACCACTAAAATGAATAAAATCTGATGATTCTGCAGTATCAAATGTGTAAAGCAAAAAGAAGAGACGAATCCCACAAAGTTTGATCGATGACACAAGACCCAACACCTCATAGGGCTTTTTTCCTGCCCGTTCAGGGCTTCATCCATCTATCTGTTCACCCACCCACTGCTGCACCGTCTTTTTCCCTTCTCAAATATATTGCACTACATACTGAATGAGGATATGAAGTGCTGAGTGTTCATCCTTACTGCTGACTTTCCAAACACCTTTGGCAGGCACTCAAAAGTACTGAGGAGGGACCAGCCCTCATCGTTATACAGAGAGCTTGTACCTGCCAGGAGCTTCACAGCTGCCATTATTTGTCACTTAGGGGTGGAGATGGAAGTGTTGGGTCAGGAAAAGTTCACACACGCTGCACACTTACATCAACTTTCAGGAAAATAAGATTATTTTTTATGAGTTTGTTTAGTGTCTTCGTTTACTGGTAATTATGCTTTTAGAATATGTTTATTAATCTCTTCACCGTAGTGCAGTGTAGCAGCTAATGGTGATGAAACCAGGCTGGAAAGAAAATGTTTGAGATTAACAGTTAATGATAAATGTAAAAAACAGATTAAAATCAGTCCATGTGGCAGTGTCATACTGTCAGGATGTTCTGCGCTGCTGCTTCCAGACCTCATCAGACCAGAAGATTTACAGGGCGTTAAAAATATCAAATGTTCTGTTTTAATTTGATTGCTTTTTTGTTTTTCTTTTTGATGCAGTTTATTAACTTGTTTTTTTTTTTTTGTTTGTTTGTTTTTTAGAAGTTCCTATAACTTACTGAGGTCTTGATGAAATGACTGTGTTGTGCTCTGAAATGCAAAGAGAGATGTAAAAAGCTGCACTGCTGCTGCTAAAGTCTTTGTTTTTTTTTAAAATATCATGCAACAACACATGCACCTGCGTTTAGGAGGGGGGGGACGCAGAACTTATCGCTGTTGCAATGCAGCCCTGGTAAACATGCACCCGTCCTTTTTACAAGTCAGAATCGCCTCTGGAAATTTTGGTTGTATTTGTGCGTCTTTATAAAACAGTATATTTTCTGTTGAAAAAATGTGTAACATTTAGCCGGATCTACGAACAGAAAGTAATACTGCATGTTAACGATGATTCACACTACAGAACTTTCGCCATTTTTCGCCTCACGCTTCCCATATCGACGGCTAATTCAGCGTCCATCTTGCATCCTACCAGACCTGTTAGCGCTCTCCAGACAGCAAAAGAAAATCTTACAATGACTCTTGTTTCGTCCTTTTCTCTCTTTTAATCTTCCTGCATTTCTTTGCTGAATCATTGATGTTGCGTCTTCTGATTAGCCCATGTGTTTTCTAGCGTAAAGCAAAACTGCTGCAACGTCACATCGCGTCCAGGATGTAAAAGTTGTATTGTGCGGTTTCTCAGGCTCGGGACGCTGCTGTAGAAATGCACATGATAGACGTCGCTGTGTTGTTGAACAAGTTCAAAACGTGGAGTTTTAAGGTCAGAAAGTTTTGTAATGCATCATTAAAGGTAGATATGTTTTCCAGGAGCGTTTTTCACTGTATTGCTTAAAATCCCCTTCACATCAGAACAGCAGCCAAATATTTGATGCTTAACACATAAATAAAACAACTTAGTGACCTTTGGAACGGACAGGACTGGAAAAAAGCACAATAAAATCAATTTAACCTGCTTTTTTTTAAACAATAATCTAAATGATGTCTTTCTAACTCAGCCGCCATTCGTCCCTCTCCCCTCGTGCTTGTCTTCGTGCAGAAATCACACTCTCAGCACAGCAGAGGAGCATTTGTAAAGACAACAAAGCCAGAGCCGCAGCTTAGCTAGCTACATCAGCTAGCTACATCAGCTAGCAGACTATGTCAAAATACTAGGACTGTGATGATATGCTTTTGTCCAATTCGAGTCAATTCCAATTTTTTTGGGTGCCGATTTAATTAAAATTGCGATTCTCACGATTCCTCGATAATTCTGATTTTTGTAGGCCAAAAACATTTTTAAAAAAATGTACACAACTTTCTTATTTCTCATCATTTTTCTTGATTTCAATTAGGAAAAACAGCACAGTAGCCAGACCATCATTCTGCTGCTATAATGCTCAAGAAGACAAGTTAAAAGATCAATAAAAGCAATAAAAAAGATGACAAAAATTTTACAATGGATTATTTTTTATTTTTTAACAAAAAAAAAAAAAAATCGATTTTAAAATTGTGATGGAAAAAATCCCTATATTCAATTTTTCGATTTGATTTTCCCACTTCTACAAAATACAGTGAAGCCTTGGGAACACAAGCATCGCCTGTTTCTGTGTGTTGGAGGCGTGGCTTCAGGGCAAAGTCCAAAAAAATGGCGTTCGGACTTTTTAATTGTGTGGGTTTTTTTTGCTCATGGTTATTCTAAAATCTTCCCTTCTACCTTTAAGAGTCACTGGTTTTCTCTATACTGGAACAAGATATTTCTGTCTGAGCACCAGTATTCATCACCTCCTCACTCCCAACATGTCATGTTGTAATTTACAGTTTGAGTCACTAAACAAAACCACGTCTGAAAGATGATGAAGATGAGTTTGTGAAATGCTTGATATGACACTACAATAATAAAAAATCATCCTCATCATCCTCATCTTCCTCATTACCTTTTTCATTATCATCATGTTTACTATAAGTATTGTTATCTTCATTATCATCTTCCTCGTCATCACCTCCCCTCTTCCTCAGGGTTTTTCTTATTAGTCGGATAATCAACCTGATCTTCATCAGTATCATACCATCCATCATCATCACCGTCCACTGTCCTTATCATCCTCATTAAAATGTACCATCCTTTTCATCATCATCATCCTCATCCTCATAAACATATCCTCTTCATTCTCATCATCGTCATTCTTTTTTTCATCATCCTTATCCTCATCAGTTTCCTCACTGTCATAAATATCATCATCATCATCATCATCCTTTTTTCTGATTCTCATCATAAATATCCTCCTCATCTTTATCATCATCATCATGTCATCGTTCTTTTCCTCCTTCAACATCATCCTCATCATTATAGTCATCCTCTTCTTCATTCTCATTAACAGGATCCTCATCACCTTCAGTCTCATCTTCATCCCAGTACTAAGGGAACTTTACCAGTATGGGTTCTTTCTCCACGCTGAGGAACTTCCTGTGACCATCGTTGTTTTTTCCATGATTTTTGGAGAACAAAGTGAATCTGATGGAGCAGCTTTTGTCACGCTTTGACTCTAACAAGCTCGGCGCCGTATCCTTGGATTCACTTATTCTCAGGTGATCAACGCATCACCTGTTGTCTGTAAAAGGAGTGGAGATGTTGGCTTAAAGTGATGAGGTCAGAGGTGGGCCGTCCTCTCTGCGCCATGTAAAAGCAGCGTTACTCCAAGTTCATCGCTCAGCACATGAAGGGCTGCATCACCGTTCTAAGAGATTTCAGAAGTGACTGCAGGTTTTCTGTCTTCACTTGCAAATACATTCTCTCAGCAGAACAACTGGGATGTTGTTACATCCCAGCTGTTCTGCTTTAAATCATGAAGGCATCAACGGTGCCTTATCCTCTCTTCAGCCTACCGATGGCTTTTTGTTTATTCATGTTGCAGTTCTTCATTCAGACACAATTGACTCATTAACAACATGTATCGGCCGATATTCCCAATTTTCCTTTTCTGCTTTGAAGGTGGAGTATGTAAGATTTTCAATATTTTCAAAATAAATTAATAAAATAACTACAATCCTAATTAGATAGTTTTTTTTAAACATGTAGGTCCCAGTCTGTCCATATTTGATGTGTTATTAAATTACAAGTTTAATTAATGACGGACGCTTCTGAAATGTTTTCCTACCAGTAAAAAAAAAAAGTGCTTTGTGTCAATAATTAAACTTGTAATTTAATAACACATCAAATATGGACAGACTGGAACCTACATGTTAAAAAAAAAAACTATCTAATTAGGATTGTAGTTATTTTATTAATTTATTTTGAAAATATTGAAAATCTTACATACTCAACCTTTAAGTAATTTAATCAAAAATGGCATTCTTCGGTGCTGGAAAAGGTCATTTTCTTGTGTTTTTTTTTTTGTTTTGTTTTGTTTTTTAACCTGAGATTACTGTCACAGCATCGTGGCATCCCTGCTTTCATTTACATGCTGCTCCTACTTGTCAGCCACAGCATAACTGCGATCCCTAATCTTTGAAGGGTTTTAGAGGTTTTTGTGAAAACAGATGTATGAGATGTGATTTTACTCTTTTCAAGCGTGTTTAATATGCGTCTGAAATCCAGAGATGTGGAGATGTATATTAATGAGAAGGATGCTTCCGATGGCATCCTCATGTCGGTGCTTAATGTGACCTCCTAGTGGTGATGATGTCTAGATCCATCACCATCATCCTATAAAATAACATTTAGAAGTTTATCAGAAATCACATGTGTCCCCAAAAAGTACATTTGAGATATTTCCAGCTGTTTGTCACCAGGAAGCTTATATTCAGAGGCCAGGCCTGTTACAGAGTCCAACCAGATCTGCTAAACCTTTATTTATGAAACTAGAGTCAACGCAGTGTCTTGGCTGCTTAAAGCGTCTCTACGATGCTGTTTCTACTTTCCTAAGCTTTCTACAGTGTGATAGTGTTAAATACTCATCAGACATATGAGCAGTGCCGGTTTTTTTGTTGTTTTTTTTTCGTTTTTTTTTTTCTTTCATTTTTTTCATTTTTTTTATCACCTAAACGCGTTAGAGTTTTCCAACACTCTCTACGTTGGTTTCCATGGCAACAGAAACTAATAGTTTTATAGAGTTTTTCTTCTCTCTTGTAGTGACGTCCCGGGGGAGGGACTCAGTGATTGGTCACCTTCTCCAAGTTGTGCACGTTCACAAGAAGAAAGCCACGCCCACATTCACTGCTCAGTATAACTACTCCGAGCAGTTGACCAATCAGACGCAGGACGTAGGGCGGCGCTTTCTCTGTTTGCTTGTTCCTGGCAGAGGCTGATCTGAGAGGATCAAAACAAAATGAATGAAGGAGTTTTTGAATAATGCTTGATTATTTCTTCCCCTTCTGGACTTGAGTATTAAAATAAATTAGACTGAAATGTACAAAATATAGACACTTTATAAGATAAATGAATAGAAAATTCAACATGGACGTGACGTTAAGGATCAGTGAAGGATCATAACCTGAGCGTTTCTTTCACCTAAAAACTTTGTGGTTTAATTTATGCATGACCACCTTTTGCAGGTGAATATTATCCAGGTCTGAACCGACTCCAGAACCCGCTGCACCAGCTTCCCAACCGGGTTCTACTTTACATTTACCCTCTGTTCTGCATCCCGTCTCTGTTTCTGGTCATTTTTCTACAGTGCGTCTGAAGCCACAACTCATAGGTGTGTTTTTCTGACTAACTGTTGATCGGACGTTAGAGAAAGTTGCGTATGGGACATCAGCCCTCTCAGATAGTTTCCGAGTTCTCAGGATGAAGGTCACATCTCTGTGTCGTTATGTAAAGCAGCTCAGTCAACACAGTCGCTCCCTGAAACGTCTCTGCATACGGATTTCTAATATGATCAAAGCTGAATACTTTTATTCATTTTAATGCCTGTCAGATCTCATCCTGCGGTCGCTCCTACTCAGACATGATTACATGAACACATGAACACTGAGCTGTTTGTCTGAGTAAGAATCTGAGAGCTTGCAAACGTTCCTCCCCACCGTGTTGATGTGGGAACAGCGCAGAGCAGTTGCCGCTTTGTCCTCTGATTAAACTGTGTGAGCAGTGAGCGTGGCTGACACTACGCCATTGTGTTGTGTTTATGTGTGTTACAGGATCCCTGGCAGACTCAACGACAGACGCACACCCCTCGGAGAGCTCAACTGGATCTTCACGGCCATCACCGACACGATAGCGTGGAATGTGCTGCCTAGAGGTGAAAGTTCGCTTCACACAGACACAATCTGCTCCTCACTGGGAAAAGGAAAAGATTTTTCAGAAAACCACCCTGTTGCTCATGTTTCCTTTAATAAAAGGGATGTATCAGAGAGACTTTGACCATGAAGATTTTATCTGAGTATGTTTAGTCTGAACAGTCTGAACCATCTCAGATAAGCTTTTTTTTCCAGTCATTTCTTCTTCATGGAGACTTTTCCAGGTGTTTCTTAGGATGTTCCTGCTTTTTGTTCTGTTCTCCTTCCAGATGATCCCATGCTGCCTCAGCTAGGTTGAGGTCCGGGCTCTGGGGAGGATTCATCCCTCCATCCAGCCTGTTTCCGGTGCTTTTCAGTCCAGTTCTTGTGTCAGACTTCAGCCTTTTTTTTTTTACACCTCTTTACCTTCTCTAAAAGGTGGTTTTCCTGCAGGTTTTACACGTTTCCCCGCTTCAACACATCTGACATCTGAAACTACTGGGTCTTTGTGGAGAAAGTGACATCAGGCTGTTCAAGCCATGCCATTGGAGCAGGGAAACAACTAAAACCTGCAGGACTGTGACCCATGAGAACCGGTGTTGGAGGTCCTGCTGGTTCTAGCAGCAGGTCTCAGTGACAGGCAGCTGGAAACAAAGTGCCAAAAGACACAAGTTGTTTCATCGCTGAGTTGTCTGTGCAGACAAAGCATTTGTTCACACTTTGAATTAGGAGACTTTTATGTACTTTAATGATTTGTAGGTCAGTTAAGTGGCCTGAGGGAAAAAACGCCTCTGAAAACGGCCAGCACACGGACTGGACTGGAAATGAGCTAAAGGCGATAAATGGACAGAACAGCCTTGAAGACCTTCAGAAAACTGGAGAACTATTCCTCAACAGAATCTTTACCATATAAAGAAATGAGTCCGAACCCATAACATGCACACTGGTATTACTGGGAAATATATCTGGATTAGAATGACGTTATTATGAGGTGCGCTCCACGTCATCTCGTCATGCTCCAGGTCTCTGTTTAAGAGCCCAACAGGTCCACGTCGTCTACAGGTATCGCAGACCTGTTGGCCACATTATTAACTTTGTCTTTAGTCTGAAAGATAAAACACTAAACGGACCTAACTGGAAACACCAGTTCCACCAGCACCATATGACTGCACCAGAAGCTCCTGCTGCAAAGATCTGCATCCACAAAGCTGCCATAACGTCTGTTAGACAATATATTCCTTGGACATTCTGTGTCATGACTAGAAATAAGAGAAAGCAGCTGATTTTCATAGAAAACTGGAGAAAAGTTACTTAAGACTCTTTTAAAAGATAAGAAGATCTGGCAGCTTTGAAGCAACAAATAAAGTTCTGCGAGCTGGACCTGGACTTTGACACGGCACTCTCTCTGCTTTTCAGTCAGGCAGCTTAGATGCAAAATGTTTCAGCTGTTTAACACTGAAGAATGTAGCTCATCGTGTCCGATGCTGCGCTTCTGTTTCGTTCATCATCAGCGATAAACTTTGACAAAAAGCGAAGTGATGAAACAAACCAGCGGCGGTTTTTTGGCTCCTCACAAAATGTGCATCAAATATGCAGAAATTTTCTTCATTCCAGCTCGTGATGAGCCGTGAGATTTGTGCAAACGCTGCAGTGAGCTGTTAGTCATAAACAACGTCAACACAAAAATCCTGTTAATCTGTTCTTACTTTAAGCTATAAATTATCTTTAAAAGCAGGCGAGCAAACGAGACGAGGGCACTTGTGGCGGAGAAGATGAGCTTGCAAAGACATTACGGCTACACTAGAATCTTAATTTGAACTTGTCTTGGCAATGATGAAAAATGAAACGTCCCATGCGGAGCCGCTTTCAGGGAGCCTGAATTGGGGCACCTAAAAGTGTAATTTTAAAGCATCAGCAGTACTTTAGGAGTTTGACAACCTCCCATGTGGTTGAAATAGTGAAGATGTTGATATAAAATGCCAGAAGTGCAGTTTGTGCAGGTTGGCTCCTCAAATTGAGATTAATTGTGTTTACAGCTTCTAGGGCAGTAATTGGGGATATCACTGGAGCCTTAATCCAGCAGCCAGCCAGCGTGCACCAGCTAAAGCTAAAGCTAAAGCCTGCACTGTGATGACATGCAACACTGATAAAAACACTGATACACTCTTTATTTCTGTCTTTGTTTCAACATGAACATTTTGCATTCATCACACAAGCCAGATTCTCTCATTGCCCACCTGTCTCCTGTAGGCAGCACACATGCACAAAGACACACACTCAGAGTCCCGTGAGACACACTGGATCCTAGCTAGAATAGCAATGTGACAACGCCGATGATTGCCAAAGCCTTATAAAGCCCCGGGGCTCTGCTGTTAATGAAGCGGCCCACATCACAGAGAATCCCCGTAATGAAGGTACGGCACACACCTAATCCAGATCTCACACACGTGTACACACACACACACACACACACACACACACACACACACACTGACGGCAGGTGCAGGAGTTGTAGACACAGTCCCTGGTGAAATATCCTGAAACACACAGAGAAATGATGATCAGAAGCCAAAGGAGTGGCGTGGGATTGGCTCAGCTCCAATACTGTATCTTAACAAGCTTATGTGACTGCGACACAGTTTACATCTGCATTCCCCTGGATTCTCTGAGCAAACACACACATCGTTTTTCGGGTTTTTTTTTTTTACTCCAAAGTGGCCACTTTGCTCCAATTAAACTTTTCTTTTTTACCCACTTTGATTTTTCTCACCATGCATCCATGCAGTGGCCTGTTTTCTCACTGTCGGGTTGGTTTTATCCTCTCTTCGCCCCTCTTCTGTCTCCAGCGTGATGGATAATTTCCACTCCTTCTCTCTCTGACTTCAGATCTGTTCCAGAAGTTGTTTCGGCAGGACTTACTGGTGGCCAGCTTGTTTCGCAATTTCCTCCTAGCAGAGAGGATAATGAGGTCGTACAACTGTACCCCAGTCAGCAGCCCCCGTCTGCCCCCCACGTACATGCACGCCATGTGGTAAGACACACACACACACACACACACACACAGCTGAGGCCTCATGCACACAGATATCTGTGGCTTTGTGGGGCAGTAGGTTAGAGGAAGAGGGAGGCTTTGTTTGTTCACAAACAAAGCAATTAAAGGCTAAACAGACTTTCTAACAGACATATTGTTTTCCTCGTCATGTTATGGATGCATATTTATTGATTGGAAATGGCTTCTTTTTGCAAATGGCCGATCTGGCCTCAGGTTTTATTTGTTCAGATGTAAAGAACTTGTTAATGAAAAGACAGCAGTTTCCTTCCATAACAAACAGCTGGTAACCATCTGCTTTGTTTTTATGTTCCCTTCGCGTTTGTATTTATAAAAACATTTTAGGTTGTTTTTCAAAGAAATCTGTGCAACCCGACATTTACTGCACCTCACACAGCTTCACCTCATGCACTCACAGGCTTTTATTTTGGCGGTCCCGACTGCTTGGAACAACTTAAAGCTGAGCTGAAGAGTCTGAACTCATTTCAGTCCAGACAGCAAGAACCTTTCTAATAATTCCGTTTTTTAACTTAACTAATTGTACCTTAACAATTAATCTAATTAGCACCTTTGAAACCGTTGATCTGTCTGAAATGACTAAACCCAACAGAGATTTCGATTTCTGTAGGACTTTAATCTGGTTAAACGAAGGTTTTAGGAAGATAATTCAGCTCGACTTTGGAGGTGTAGCAGAAAAAATGTGTGCAGTTTGAAAACCGATGTCAGGGTAGATGGACAGATGTTGCATGTTTGCAGATAGTTTATGTTGTGTTGCCCCAACAACACCGTCGCTACACATGCTCAGATATGCGACGGGTTTGTCCTGCACAATGCTCTTCCTCTGATCTCAAAGCAAAATGAAATACACCAGGATCTATCAGGGCAGCAAGCAGAATCTGAAACCCACTTTTATTCTAACAGGAAAAAAGCTGAAATAGTTGAATCATTCTCACACCTTCTTTAAATAAATATGTTTGAACAGGTGTGAGCCAAAGCATGTGGGCGTTTCTATATGCTGCTGCAATCCAGCATATGCATACTCCGTCTCCATGTATTATTTACATCATTTAAAAATCTCTTTTTGCTTTCTGACTGATGTCTGTGTTGCTGCCAGTGTCAGTTTATTTCTTATGGCTTATTATGTCCGAGGCGTTCAGCAGTATCCGCACTGGGTCCTGGCGCATTTACAACACCTTTTATTATCCCTTCACATGTGTGCGGCAGCATATTTCTCACAACTAAAAGCAAATATAGTGTGTATCGTTGAGAAACACTTCACAGAAACATAAAGAAACACTTTCCAGACATTAAGGGGGAAGTTTTCATTTAAATACTAAGTAACAGCGATGTAGCTGTGCACCAAAATCCTGTTTCGGTCCTTTTTTGTTACAGTAAGAGAAAAAATACCAAACTGTTTAACTTTGGTGTAAACAGGAATGTATTTAATTACATTTAAAATGAAACCAAAAACTTCTTCCAGTAAATTCTACAATGAAAGATTCTTAAATGAATAAAAAAACAGCATAAATGCAATTGTGTCTTTTCTGTTTTAATGGACAGTTTCTGCACACACACATTATAAAGGATGTTTCAAGAGAAAAATAAGAAGTATTTACGCAAACTTTGTTACGATCCTCAATGGAGTTTGTCCAGGGGTAAACAGGGGTGGCAACATTAACAAAAGAAAACCACGAAAATGTGCAAATGAAGGCTAGTCCCTAAACGCATCAAAGGTCAGAAAACAACCAAACAAACCCAATAACAAAAGTATCAACCAAAGCTGGCACCAACCCAGCGGTAATCGCAAAAGTGTCAACTCAAACACCAAACAGTCAATCTCCTTCGCAGTCAGTGAAGGAGTGGCAAGCTGTGGCACCGAGGCTCAACCAAAACACAGCTGCCAGGAACGAAGGTTGGTGAAAGAAAGCCAGGTGTATCAGATCCCCCAGGTGAAGCTGGTTGAAATGATGAGCTAGATGACAGGCCATGGGCCGTAACAACTTGTACAAAAAGTTCATTCAGCACACTACAAAAACTCTGCCTTAAAAAAACAAGAAAAAAAAAAATACAAAAATTAGGTAAATGTTGCTTAAAATAAGATAAATTATCTACCAACAGAACAAGACTTCCCAAAACAGGTAAAAATACTCTTTAAACAAGAGAAATTCTCCGGCATAAAAACCGATCTTACCTTTAAAAAAATAAGCATATGTGTACTCAATTTAAGATTTTTAATCTTACTTAGATTTCAGTTTTTGCAGTGCACACAGTTTAATGTTTTATTTTAAAGTAAATCTTTAATTGTATTTATGCTGTAAAAAAAAAAAAAAAGTAACACAATTAGTTTCAAGCTGTTGATATATTTGGATAATTTCTCCATTCAGATAAAAACTCTGCAACCAAGCAGTTTTTCTTTACAGTATTTGTTTTTGTTAAAGACAAAATTTCTGCGATAACATAAACATAAGAGATTTGTGGGGGGGAAAAAGGCCGTCTTGCAGTCTGCAATGTTTTGTGGGCCAAGCACAGTTCATCCAGAACGCGTTTTCAGTGAGAGCTTGCTTCCATTCACATGTGAAGTGGGTGGGGCTACAGTGGGCGGAGCTACGGTGGGCGGGGCTACAGAGCAAAGGATCTGGAACACAGTTCGGCACAAAACCAGCACACCGCTTTCATCCCGTCTACTTGTCTTTATCCATTTACATTCTTCACTTTGAAGCCGACATGCTCCCAAGCAGGAGACTTTAACAATGAAGGATGATCTTCAGGCTTCGGTTTCTCCTCGATACTGTCGGTAGCCATAAAGTCCACTAACCAGATGCTGGGCTGCTCTCAGTGTTGTTGTTTACACAGGTAGTATGTGTGCTGTTACTCTTCCATGTGGGAATGATGTAAGTGTTATTATCCCTGTGATATTTTCTTAAAGTAAATGTATAATTTGTAAATATTTTGCCCCTCTGACATGCAGGTTGAGGCCTTAATTGAGGAAACAGATAAATGTAAACAAACGTCCGCAGTCAGCTGACATTGAAAGTGGATTATAATGTTTATTTTGCTGCAGCTAAAATCCGGGATAGTTTCTCTGGACTGAACAGACGTTTTGAACAATTAATCGATGCATTCTAATCATGAATTTAGCAGCATTTTTACCCGTGACGTGTGTGTTTTATGTTTTATTTGTTGGGATTTTTGTGTTGCAAATGGATTCATTTTGTAAAGTTGCTTCACATGAATGATAAACTGTGTGAAAGGCAGGAAATGTGTTAAATGTTCAGCTGGGATCTCTGTTTTTCTTTTCCACCATCTAATTTGTCCTTGATGTTTTCTCATCTCACTCGCACTTTATCAGATCCGTCTTGCTTTTACCAGCCTGGACGCCTTTTTACCTTCAGATGTCCTGTAATTCTTGGTATCATAGATTCAACAAGGTGTTGGAAACATTCCTCGGAGGTTTTGCTCCACATTGACATGATAGCATCACACAGTTGCTGCAGATTTGTCGGCTGCACATCCATGATGACGTTCTCCCGTTCCACCGCATGCCAAAGCTGCTCTGCTGGACTGACATCTGGAGACTGTGGAGGCCATATAGTAAACTCACGTCATGTTCCAGAAAATTTGTAACATGGTGCATCATCCTGCTGGAAGTATCCACCAGAAAATGCTGCACTGTGGTCATGATGGGATGGACATGGTCTGCAACAATACTCAAGTCGGCTGCTGTACTAAGAGGGTCTTAAAGTGTGCTCAGAAAATGTCTCCCAAACCAGATGTAGCCCATCTGCTACCAGGTTGTGTGATGGTAATCTGCGTACCATGGTCGGAACCAGTGCTTATTTGACCTTGTGTTGCCTTGCTATAATCTCAAACCAGTCTTCCCATTCTCCTTGGTCCAGACCATCTCTGTAAAGCTTGTTACATCCTCCACGATAGGCGAGAACTTTTTTCTTGTTCTCGAGGCTCCGAGAAGAAAATGACGTCATTTTGTTCTCGCGGACGTGTTTGAGGACAGTTCTTGACACACCGGGCTGGCAGAACTTTTTTCTTGCGGGGCTGTGAGAAGTATTGTGTGATTGGTCGGACATTGGAGGTGGGCGTGGTTAACACAGAGAAAGCACGAAGCGGAGTTGCTACTTCCGCGTTTTGGCTGTTGCCGGTAAAACAGATTGTTTTAATAAAACAGCTGATCGAGGTGGTGAGAAAATACAAACTTTTTTACATGTGGCATTAAAACACTCGGACCTAATTGCGTGCACAACCCGCCCAGCTGCGTGCACGACCCGCCCTGCCACGGATGAAGTTTCTGTTAAATATGAAACGAGAAAAGCACTCGGAGAGCGGAAACCTCCGCCGAGCACAATGTTAAAGAATCCTTTTAAACAATTCCTGGATCCAAACGGTGATCCGGATCACCACCAAAATTTAATCAGTTCCTCATTTTCACATTTCCAACAACTCTTGAATTTTTATAAAAATCCGTCTGTAACCTTTTGAGTTATCTTGAGCACAAAGGCGCCAGGAAGAGGTAACAACCGGGTTCATTGCACATAAAAGCAGACATTGCCCCCCGCAGTGTGATCCCTCCCCGCTGCAGACCTGCTTCTCATGGAGGATGTATGGACCTGACGAAAAAGAAGTTTTTCTTGTTCTTGCAGCCTTGAGAAGCATGAACTCAGTTCTTGCTTCTGGTGGAGAATGGAACAAGCTTAAAAAACGCCAGACTGCTGTGTGTAAAGATCCCAGCAGATCTGCAGCTTCAGAAATATTCAGACCTGCAGCCATACCATGTTCAATGTCACTTAAACCCTCTTTTAAGCCTGTTACATACTCCACGAGACGCAAGAACTGAGTTCTTGTTCTCGAGGCTGCAAGAACAAGAAAAAACGTCTTGTTCGGCAGTCCTGCGGGGGGCGATGTCTGCTTTTATGCGCGATTAACCCGGTTGTTGCCTCCGCCGAGGAGGCTGTTTTCCCCGGCGTCTTTTTGCTTAAGATAACTTAAAAGGTTACGGAGGGATTTTATAAATATTTCAAGAGTTGTTGCAAATGTAAAAATGAAGAACTGATTAAATTTTGGTGGTGATCCGGATCACTGTTTGTATGCAGGAAGTTTTTAAAAGGATTCTTAAACATTTTGCTTGGCGGAGGTTTCCGCTCTCTCAGTTTTTAGTTTCATATTTAACGAGCAGCTTCGTCCGCGGCAGGGCGGGTTGTGCACGCGGCTGGGTCCGAGTGTTTTATTGCCACATGTAAAAATGTTCGTACTTTCTCACCACCTCGATAAGCTGTTTTATCAAAATAATCAGTTTTGCCGGTAACAGTAAAAACGCGGAAGTAGCAACTCCGCTTCATGCTTTCACCGTGTTAACCACGCCCACCTCCAATGTCCGACCAATCACACGATACTTCTCACAGCCCCGCAAGAAAAAAGTTCTGCCAGCCCGGTGTGTCAAGAACTGTCTTCAAACACGTCCGCGAGAACAAAATGACGTCATTTTCTTCTCGGAGCCTCGAGAACAAGAAAAAAGTTCTCGCTTCTCGTGGAGTATGTAACAGGCTTTATTCTCATTCTGATGCTCAGTCTTCGTCCTACTGACCATGTTTACTTGACTAAATGCTTCAAGAAGCTTCAAGAAGCTAACGTGTGATTAGCTAATTGGCTATTTGCATTAGCAGCAATAAAGTGACCGGTGATTACAGAAGGCTCCCATTGGCCAAAGACTTGATGTGATCCATCATGCTATATAACTAAATAACATTATGTCATCTGCTTTGGTTCAGTTACACAAACATGTCTCCAGTATTTATTTTTTCTCTCTCTGATCTTTTAAAAATGCCCCCCTCCATCTCTCCCACTCATTATCTGGCTGGTGCTGGAAGAAAGAAAAGCAAATCTCACACTCTCAGCCTCCAGGAGAGACTCGTTGTGTAACAGCCTGGCATCATTTATTGTAAAGAATGGTGCTTCTTACTCCTTCAGCAAGCAACAGTCTTTCTTCCTCACTCGTGCAGGCCCATTATTCTGGATTGGGGGCTACATTGCTGTGTTTATGGCCCAAGAAATTTGGAGTTGCATTTTGTTGCAGCACATGCAGTATTAAGCAGGACAGAATAATGACACAGAGCTGCTTTAAGACTGCTGGAAACAAAACTGAGAGGACAATAAAGAAGTAAATGTCGTAGATAAAAAGGAAGTAGGAAAATAAAAGTTGGGATCCACGTAGACGAGAGAAAGGAGGATGGAAACGGGGAATTAAGCAGTTTCGGGGCTCGTTGATTGATGCGAGTGTCCAAATACAAACAGGTATTGTTATTCAAACGAAGCAGCAGAGAGTAGGGCAAATAAACCCAAGGCTGATTACTCCCCGGAGGACAGTTTCAGTGTGGGAGTGTGCGTCTGCTTTCTGTGTGTGCTGGTGAGCCCTTATTGCTGCACCACTCTCTGCAGGCAACCGGAGAAAAGAGCTTAGTCAGCCGCCAAATGTTCCTCTCCGCCGCGCTGTTGTCGGCTGTCGCCTCATCCAACACAAACACATACACGGCTTTCAGGGGTGGGTCACTCGTTCGTATTTGCGGGCGAGTTAACATTAACACGTTAACAGTATGACAGCATCCTCGATGATCGTGTGTTTCCATGCCGTTCGGTTACATAAACGCCAGCAGGGATGAATATATGTTGGCAACATCTTCTCCACTGATCACAGTCATAATCCCCTGAAGTTATGAAACCAACATTATTGCTTCATTTGTTGTTGGAACAAAAACTCAGAAATTTTGTGATTCTATCGTCAGGATTGTCTGAAAAAAAAAATCACCTAAATGAGAATGTTCTTCCATTAGTTTAACCCCTTAAAAAACTGAAACGGTGTTTGTGGATAAAAGACTTGCGGATCAGTCATTTACTGATGTAAGAGGAAGTATTCTTTTTAGCGGCATCATACTGGAGTATTATATACTTTCAGAGATGAACTCCACTTGTAACCAGTCAGAAATAAGTGTTTACTGGATGTAGCATAGAGTGGTACACACCATTCACATCTCCAGAGTCTTGGTTTTCCAGTGGTTTATAACCTGCAAGTCGCAGGTTGACTCAGTTAAATACATATTTATCTCAGTTTTGATCCATGGGACGTCTGGTACCAGTATTTTATTTTATTTTTTTAATGGGTATATAGTGCTGTAAATTTTACAGTTTTAGGCCTTTATTAATTTAATTACAACTTTACACATCAGTGGTTTGGTCTTAGCAACTATAGGGTGAGTCACTTTTTTGCAGAGCATTTTGTGCCTAATTAGGTTTTCAGATTCTACAGAGCAGAGTAATGTGAAAAGGTTCAGGGATTCTGGAGAAATCTGGGTGTGAAGCGGTCCAGGATAGAAACTGCTGTCGCATGGTTGGGATCTTCAACCGTTCAGGTAGTACTGAGTGAAAACTGTGCAAAAAGAAGTCCACGTTTCAGTCACTTAAAGAAAATGTGTGTCTTCTATCCAGTGTCTTCTTCTGTGTGTGTTTGACTGGCCTGCCTTCATGCCACATTTGTCTTGAACAAGAATATTCTTCTGAGAAAGTGCAGCAGTTTGTATCCACAGTTCCCAAACATTAAGAAATATACGTAAAAGTATGCTGGTGGGACACAGTGGGGTTACAGCGACTATCATATCAGATTTCACACTTGGCTGAGAATCGTTTCGGTGAGGACTGGAGACCATGATGAGGTCAACGGAATCACATCATCTGCAAAAAGCCGAGACCCAGTCCTAACTCCACCACACTGCCCCCCCCCCCCCCCCACCTCGCCCCCCAAACTGAATCTGTGACAAAGGGTCAGCCGTTGGTCAGACATAAATCCAGCTTACTGCCAGCAGTGCAGACCGAGCTCTGACACCAGACTTATGGTGACTGAACAAGGAGGTGGCGAGTACAAGGTGGTCACATACTCCACATTATCCAAGCCCCACCACCACCACAGGACCCCTAAAAAGCGCTGTTCAACCCTTTCTCTAAGTCCACAAAGCACATGTAGACTTGTTTGGAGAACACTCCCTCCAAGACCCTGAATAGGGAGCATAGCTGGTCTTCTGTTCCATGGCCGTGGTGAAAACTACCCTGATCCTCCTCAATCCAAGTCTCAGTTATCCAACAGAACCTCTTCTTCAGGACATCCAAGTAGACTTTACCGGGAGGGCTGAGAGGTTTGAACCCCTGTAGATGAAACACACCTTACAGCCCCCCCCCGTCAAGTGTTGGTGTGATGTCGATGGTTAACCACTAACCCGAATACCACCTGTAAACATCCTGCCAAAGGCTTTCAGTGGGACAACGTGACTCAAAATATACCTTGTTCATGTGGAGGTAGATCACCTTTTCTTCTTTGTCTTGGTTGCAAAATATGCCACAAAACACTCGGCAGACTAAATCTGTCTCTGAACGCAGTGTACAAACTTCATCTAATCATTCGTCTTTGCTGCAGTCTTGGTTTAACCAGTGTGAATTTAATGAGTTCCACTTTCTCTTGGATTATAAATGTCTGCAAATCCCTGCACGATGAGCCACACCTGCTTCCAGTAATTTAATAATAGCTTTTCCACCGGTGATACCTTTGCTGGAGGGCTGTTTTTGTGGTGTTTGAAGCAGCTGACATGAATGCCGCAGTAGCTATCAGCCCTCCAGTGCTGTATGTTTGCATGCTGTACATTCATCAGTCACTCCATTATATCTTCAACCCAGAGAACAACTATATTATATCACTCTGGGATAATGGGGGAAGCCATTTAAGCAGTTGAAAGAGTCTCGCCAGAGTGAACTCAGCACCACGTGTTCGGCATCACATTACATTGCTGCGCATCGGCTAGTAACATGAATCAACCTCTAACTCATGCTAACTGAGAGGAAAAAGCTTCAGTGAAGCCCTGAGTTCAATTTGCTTCAAGAAAAAGGAGCTGGAAAGTGTAGGGGAAGAGAGATGGGAGAATATAGAAGCTCTGATCAGGTTTGATGTGAGTTACGTAACCCAATGAATAAGAAATGATGACCATGAGAGAAGAGCTGGTGTTTAGAAGGGGATTATAGGCTCCTCGCTGCCCTCCGCAGGACCCAGGGCTGGGAATTTAAAGAGGTGTACGTGCACAGAGAAAGTACTAGGCAGATAATGCAAGCCTAGGAAAATTAATTTCAGCGTTGGACCAAAAAAACATTTTAAAAAAACCCAAAGACTTAAGAGTTCATTTGCGCTTTTTATTTAGCTGCGGCAGCAAAGTAGGAACCGGTTTAAAATGCATGACGCAGAGATGCACAACGTAAAGATGGATGAGATCAGGTTTCACTGCTTTTATTTAATATACCGGTAATTAATGATTAATATGTCGGCTTTTATGTGGCGAAGAACACAACAGAAATGGAAAATTGTGTTTGATTCCTTTTTTACAGTGAACCAGGCCTGAAGTGCAGAAAACAGATTAAAATCTTCATGAATTTCTGGAGTTTTCTGAACATTCAGGCATCAGTGTAATTACTTAGCAGATCAGTCTGTCCGTCCTTTTCCTGATGCGTATTTGAAGTCAGGTAGTGGAGGCAAATCCAGACATCCTTCCAGCTCCTCCAGGGAGACGCCAAGAGAGAGAGATGTAAAATCCTCCCAGTGAGTTCTGGGTCTCCTTCCTGTTAGATGTTCCCACAAAACCTAAAACGGGAAGGAACCAGGAAGCATCCTGATCACCTGTCCAGAGCACATTTTAACAGAGTGCACAGTCTGACATTTTCTCCTGTCTCGTACTTTGCTCAAAAATAGAGCAGCACTTTTGCAGAATAAAAAGTGAACACTTTTTTTCTTTTTTTTTTTTTTAATAAAAAAAAAAAATTAAATTAAATAATTTTTTTTTTTAAATTTAAAAGTGGACACTTTTGCTTTTCTTTTTTTTTTTTAATTAAATTAAAAAAATATATAAAAAGTGAACACTTTTGTTTGTTTTTTAATAAAAAAAAATAAAATAAAATAAATACAAAATTAAAAAGTGAACACTATTGTTTCTTTTTTTAAATAAAAAAATTAAATAAACTAAATTAAAAAAAATGTAAAAAAAGTGAACACTTTTGTTTGTTTGTTTTTTATACAAAAAAAAAGTAAACACTTAAATAAGACATCTTATATCGTGATGAATGAAATCTTCCAGTTGAAAGTTTCTGTCTATTACATCGTAGAATGTGTTGAGAACAAAATGATTTAAAAAAATGAGTGGGAATCAGAAATATGAACCCACAGACATCTGGATTCAGAATCATAAGCAACATGTTGTGTCACAAGCTGACCAAACGTGTAGAAATCTTTAAAGACAACAGAGAAGGAGGTTTTGACAGGATGTGTGAATGTAACACTTGATAAGACAGTTTTTCCTGTTAGAACCGTGCAATTAAGAAATATTCAGTGGCTTCATAATGATAGAAATATCTATCTACATTTGATGTGAGTTTTTGTTGATTTATTTTTTAATCTTCCTCTCAATACATCTGCGTTGCCTCTCTGCAGGCAAGCCTGGGACCTGGCCGTGGACATCTGCCTCTCTCAGCTGCCGACCATCATCGAGGAGGGCACTGCCTTCAGAGTAAGTTTCTTCATGTGCGTGTTTGTGTGTGAGGGAGAAACCACGGAGAGATCTGTGCGTAGGTGTCTCTGAGATTGAGTGCAGGAATCTTAGTGGTTACTAGACATTTTGCTTTGATGGATGGCTTCTGTCTGATGCTGATGTCTGTAAACAGCGACCGGTTCTCGTTTTCCACTCCAACTTCGCCTCCATCAGCACCAACACCGTCTCTAATAGTGCCTCAGACATGCACTCACAGGCACTCACGTTCCCAGCGGATAACACTGTAAAATGTCAGGTTTAATAACTCAAGTGTGAGTGTCAAATAAGGAATAGTTTCTGAAACCACTGGCCGTGCACTTTCAGCCACCAGAGTGTTTATAGTTGTATTTACTGGCGTGGCAGGAGACTGTGATGGAGATGCTGAGCGTAATGGAAACATACTGCAAGAAGCTGATGGAGCTGATGATGACTTCATATATCTGTGTCTGTGTGTGTGTGTGTGGGGGGGACGACTTATCAGGAAACTCTAACACTTCTATCAGAGCCTTTTCTCCCTCGTCCACCTTGCCCTTGGAGGTGGGCGTCTCTTCCATCGCTGCCCCAGGAACAGTTTTCCTCCCTTTGTCCTCTTCTACTTTCGCTTAGAATGAGGCTGAAAACACTTAGCAGCAGCGTAATTGAGCCTCGGGGGGGCTCCTGAAGGAGATCCTCTGTGTTGATTTCTCTGTCAGGAGTCTGTAATTCCTCCAATGTGCATCATTTAGATTGAGGGCTGGTGGGCAAAGTGTTTGATAACTTCTTAATAAAAACCTGAAAAGAGTCGGTATGTTCATTAGTTGTGTTTTCTCGTGCGTGTGGCTCTTCATGAGCGAACTGCGTCACAGAAATCAGCTTAAAACGTTCAGAAACAACCAAATTATAATTATTTTCTGATGTTTTATTGTTTACCAGCCAAACGTCTCTTCTGTCTTTGGCTAAAGGAAGACGGTTTGAGTGTGAATGATTGCCTCTGTGTGTGACTGGTAACCTGCAGATAGACCCCCCCACCACCTGCAACACTTCAGTAGAAAGAATGAATGTTTGCTTTTAAATTGAGGCAACCTGTGAACTTAAGTTTTTTAGATAACTTTTTACTGTAGTTTATGGTTTTAATTTTTATTGACAAACATTTAACAATCTTCTGCACTGTTAAACGATGTTAAATAAAAATAAATAAATATGCATATCTAAGCACACATACATAATACATAATGTGAGTCTTCCTCACCGTACAGACAACTTTACCCTTTTGATATAAGTCAGAAAATTACTCCAGACCCCTCCATGCTGACCCCAGTTAATAAGAGCCAGTATCTGTCATCAACTTCACCCATCCAGAAGACGCTGGTGGAGTCGGACTCCTCCAGTAGAGACTCTAGCCGCTGTCATGAAGCCTGTCAGTGCCAGGTAAAATTCTGCTTTTGATATTCCTGGTGGTGCTTCTGATCTGTGTCCCAGTAGGCAGAGTTAGGGGACAGTCTGGTGGAGTCCTTCCCCCAGTTCTCCAGTAACCTCCTGTAACGTAAACGACAGAGCATTACTGCATCAAACGTTTGAAACTTTCACTGCACTGAGGTATTTTGTTTTAACTTCACATCACTTGTATTGGCTGAAACAACCAATACGAGCAGAGCCCCTGCGATGGACTGGCGAGCTGTCCAGGGTGGTCCCTGCCTTTCACCCAAAGACTGCTGGGATGGGCTCCAGCTCCCGCGCGAACCTTCTTCAGACTAACCGGATAGGTGAATGAATGAATGAACACGAGCAGAGCTGAATATTAATTCCAACTTCATCAAATTACTATTTCTTAAAAATAGAAATTTAGATAGAAATAAAGATTTTTGCACAATTCTGCAGCTTGTAAAGAGCTTTAGAATATTCCTTCATGATCATCAAATCAAATCAGAGAGACTTTATTCATCCCTGAGGGGAAATTCAAGGTTCAAGACAGCTTGTCCAAGATTTGACAGACAGACATTCAACATTTATGACAGACTGACAGGTCCGAACTGAGCGTAGGCCACGCTGCCAGTTTTACCGGCGCCGCCTTACAACAGATAGGAACCGAGGTAGATTAGGATCAGAAAGGTCGAGGGGAATGCTCACACATGGAAGGCACTGCTTGGTACATGTATTAAAAGTACGGTGGAAGGTATTCCAACCATGTTTGGTTATGATCTTATATGAAGAGTAAATGGTTCCTTTCATCACTTGTGTCTGTAGCTCAGATGCGGAGCCTTCAGTAAGTCCGCTACCCAGCATCCTCTGCACCTCTGCATGTGAGTGAATAAGTGAGTGTACGGTATAGGTTTGTTAAGCTTTTATTATGCATAAATTAATCTATCCATTATGCTGGAAAACGTTGATGTCCCCCCCCCTTTTACATCCATCAACGGTGTTTGCAGCGCTGCGTGATCCAGCGGCGTGCAGCCAGCAGCCAATCAATCAGACCGGCTGCCATGGCAGCAGAGAGGGAGAAGGCGATCATGATGGATCAGGATTTATGTTGTTACTGCAGTGCAGTGTCACTTCGGAGCTCATTATGTCAGGCCTGTTATGAAATGATGCAGAGCGGCTCACAGTGTGTGGAGGAGAAAATAAGTAAGCACGATAAATTCTTTAACATGGCTGTTATTTCATCTGCGTTTGCTTCCACAGCACAGTCCGTTCTTCGCCGAGCAGCTGACGGCGTTTCAGGTGTGGCTGACGATGGGTGTGGAGAACAGAAACCCTCCAGAGCAGCTCCCCATTGTGCTACAGGTACACACTGTTACATGCACGCACCATCATAATGGCACGGTCTCTTTAGTATGCACTGAAGCACCACGTTAACCCAAACATCCATGGCTTTTCTAAAAGAAACATGAACACTGAAGTCAAAGTCGTCATCTCTCTGATGCTCCCTGGTCTAACACACAATACAGCCGTCATGCAGAAAAGAGAAGATTTTTCATCTTGCTGCAGGAAACGAGGCTCAATTTGGTCACGGTGGCAGTGGAGATGTGGTGTGGACCCAAATGCAGAGATGAGGGAAAACAGGATGCAGGTCGAAGATAGATTTATTCCAAAACAAGATGAGGGCAGAACTAACAAAATGAACCAACAACCACAAACTGAAACAGAGGGGTATAAATACACTGGAAAACCAAACAAGAAACAGGTGAAACAAATCTAGTAAATGAACCCAGGTGAAATACAACAGAAAATCCATGAAGCGAAACAAGAACCAAGAGAACTAAACAGGAAAAACTACAAAATAAAACAGGAAACCAGAAACTAAGGCTCCGAATGAAACCACATCATGACAAATTTATAATCACCTTCTGAATTACCTGGAGAAAAAAAAAGACAAATCATGTGTTTATTTGTTACATACACAATGTAAGAAAAATATCAGGAACATGTTCTTTGTTCCCTCCTCCTAACTTTGGCAGCAAAGAACAATAATAGCAGCTGACATAAGGGATGATAAAAAAAAAAAAAAATAGATAAAAGTACAGAAGAGTATTTCTACAGTAAATCGGCAGATAAGATGTAAAATAATCTGATTTTGTTCAGATGACGGATGTGAGTGCAGTACAGGTATAATACTGTGTATATAATGCTAAATAATATGATGATAATAATTAAGGGAGGAAAAATCTAATAGAAAAATAAAAAATCTGGATTTTTTTTTTGCTTCACAGTTTTAAAATCAATTTTTTTAAACAAAAAAAAATTGATTTTTTTTTTTGTTAAAAAAATAAATTAATCAAAAGAAAAAAATCCATTCTAAAAATTTTTTGTCATTTTTATTGTTTTTATTGATCTTTGTTCTTGTCTTCTTGGGCATTATAGCAGCAGAATGATGATCTGGCTACTGTGTTGTTAAAAAAAAAAGTTTTGTATAATTTTTTTATTGTTAATTTACAAAAATCAGCAATATCGAACAATTGTGAGAATCACAATTTGAACAGAATCGGTACCCCAAAAAAATCTGATTCGAATGGAAAAGCAAATCGTCACAGCCCTTACAATAATCCAGTAGTGGTTGAGTACTGGTTCTGGAGATGGCCTTCAGCTGGGTGGAGCCTACACTCTGACCCTTCAGTCTACTGATGTTTTCTTTTCTCTGATCTACGTAAAATGTTGTGCCGCTCACGTGGCTCACTGTTCCTCTTCATATTTATGTTTATGTTGTTTGTCAACTCTTGGAAGAGTTGTACTGGAAGTCCTTTTGTTGTACTGGGACGCTGCCAGGACGGCAACAAACCTCAAAGAGAAGAATGAGGAAAACATAAAGAAAAGCATTTATGTGTTTTTCTGCACAGCAGGAGGTCTGACTGTGTTCATTTAGAAAAGATTCAAACTCATCATTTGTCTGACTAAAGAACAAAGAAAAGATGATTTATTGGAGGAAATTTATCAGAGTTTCACTTTGGATTTCTGGTTCTGAACTTTACTACACTTCTGGTTTTCTCTCACCTCTCAGTCCCTGTTTTCCTCTGCATACCGTGGCTTTTGTCTGAATCTGGAAAGGATCAAACCAGCAGTGGGTAAATGACTGCAGAAGTAACTGCAGGTATTAATTCCAGCTTCAGTCAGCCGTGACACGAACATGACGCCCGACCCGGCCCGCTGGTTTTTACATTCAGAGCTTTAAAAGTAAAAACCTTAATAAGGCTCTGAATTCCACAAGGTCGCCATCCCACAGATAAGCCACAGAATAGATAACATACACCAGACTGCATCACAGCTGACCTATGACTCTCCACGCGTGCATGGACCTTTTTTTAAAATTTATTTTTCTAGAATTTCCACTGCTTATTAGAGACTTGGTGTAATTCCTGCTGAGGTGCTTCACACAGCTGTCACTGGGATGAAAATGTTTCAGGATATAACTCCAGTTCTTTAAGTCCTGGAAGCAAGCGGCAAGATTTTTTTAAATTTATTTTGATGCATAATCAGAAGAATCATGTTGTTATTGAAAGTTTGGGGTAAAATGTCCTCCACATGATTTTAACCAACACTATGTGGCTTTTAGAGAGGTCTGAAAATCCACCACCGTTGCCTTTCATCAGAAACACTGAAACAATCCTTTTCCTTGATGTGATTTCCTAACTTGTCATTGTTTTCAGCCGTACTAACACTTCCACTTCTGCACCAGACGCCAAGCGCCATGCAGAGCTGCAGTGCAGCGGTCTGAATTGAATTCATCTGAATCAACAAATGCTTTCAGTTGGAAGTGATGGATAAGGCCATCATTGCTGCACATTGCAGAGAAAGGGCTTTATTTTCCATTATGCAGCAATAGCAACTTGATTAAAGCCACAAATCACCTGCCACGAGTCCACCAGAAGCCTGGAACATTACTGCTCCAGTTGTACTCTTTACAGTGAGACCTTTCGCTGCTTGCCTCTTCTCCAAGGCTTCATTTATTATTATTTATTACTCAAACTGCTCTTTCTTCGGCTCTGCCACCAGACGAGTATGAAAGCCCTTCCTGCTGGTTCAGTGCAGCGTTTTTTCGGACTAACTCCCTTTTATTACAGCCCTACAGCAAACCCTGTGACAGGAACAGTGGCTGCTGCTGTGCTCGTCGTGGTGTTAAATTTGTCGGAGGCGCCGTCAGATACTGCGCTCTCCTCCCACCTCTTAACAACATCTTCCCGCGGGCCTGTACAGTGGTGGCATTGTATTATATCACAGCGCAGTAGCAGCATGAAGCTGTCTGTGCTGAATGGTAATTTTCTGCTGACTCAGCACAACGCGAGCAGCAGCAGTTCTGTCGGGAACCGTTAAAAGCTGAGGAAAAGACAGAGTGATTGGGGAGTACTGGAGGATGTGTGTGTGTGTGTGTGTGTGTGTGTGTGTGTGTGTGTGTGTGTGTGTGTGTGTGTGTGTGTGTGTGTGTGTGTGTGTGTGTGTGTGTGTGTGTGTGTGTTTTTATTTTGCACAACAGGGCAACAGCAGCATCTCTGTGAGGGCGAAGTAACCTGAAGGATGCTCGCGGATGGACAAACGGGTTTTGTACACACTGAAGAACGCCGTTGCATAAGAATAAAAACTGATGTGTTCTTAGAGGATTTATGGGTTGAGGCAAAATTATAATCTAGCTTTGTTTTTAAGATGCAGGGACTGAGAAGACATGGGCAATGCAGAGTAATCCATCAATAATGCTCTTTGATAAAATGGCCGAAGGTAGAGCGACACAGCCGAGGAGAGAGAGATGCTCTGCTACGTTGTCTTGACAACGGCCGTTTCATCCAAAAAGGATTAACAGATTGTGCAAAGGGATTATAATGTGTACAAGTCGGGATGTCATGGTAACAGAAAATCATTCCCATTCAGGCATGTTTGTTCATTTATGCGTCGGTAAATGAAAAGAATGAATGTATGAAGCCTTTAGTCCCCCATCGCTTCCTTATGCTGTGCTGGAACACAGAAACTGTTTGTACAGATCTAATGAGCCTGAACGTGAATATTTATTCTGAGCAGCTTTATTCTTCAACGCAGTCTGAGACAAGCTTTCTTCATTTTTCTTTAAGAAGTCTTCAGGAGTAGTTCTCCAGACTTCTGGTGGAACTTCTAAACGCTTCTTTTCCACTTTTTGTTCTGTCCATATGATCCCACACTGCTTTGGGGAGGATCCATCTCCAGCCGACTTTCAGTCCAAAGGCCTTTACACACCTTCTCCGAATATCCAATCCATCCGTCTTCTGCCGCTTATCCGGGTCGTGTCGCGGGGGCAGCAGCCTAAGCAGGGAATCACAGACTTCCCTCTCTCCAAACACATTTACCAACTCTGCTAGGGGATCCCAAGGCGTTCTCAGGCCAGCCAAGAGATATAATCCCTCCAGCGTGTCCTGGATCTTCCCTGGGGTGTCCTCTCAGAGGGACGCGCCTGGAACACCTCACCAGGGAGGTCCAGGAGGCATCCTGACCAGATGCCCTTGCCACCTCAACTGGTTTCTCTTGATGCAGAGGAGCAGCGGCTCTACTCTGAGCCCCTCCTGGATGAGCCTTTGGAGCTTAGCCCGACCATGCCCCAAACGGAAAGGCCCGGCCACCAGACGCTCATTTTCAAGCCGCACCACCACACCTGGCTCCGCGTCTAATTAAAGCAACATTTCCGCCCATGGTCGTCCTCATCATCATAGGGGTCTTTACTCCAAATATTTAATCCTAATAATTCACATGATAACATTTGTTATCGAGTCAATGTGAAATCGATGTCAACGTTCACATCAGTGACATAATTTTTGTCCAATGATTTTGCGAGTTTTACTTGTTTTAAACCAAGACTGATTTTTCTAAAATATTTGCATCCGACATATTTATAATCAACCAATCAAAGAAAGACTTATATATAATCACCAATTGCGAGCTGTGCAGGTGTAAATTTAGCTACTTTTTCATTCAAACATCACTGCCGAGCGTCTTTGTTTCTTGTCTGCTTCCTAAAGCAAGCAGCGAGTTGCTGAAGCAGATCCTCCAGCTGTCCTACGGACGTCCTACAGTCCGTTCTGAAGCAGCCGTACTCCGGCTTCAGTTCCTGGATTAAACAATGAAAGTTCTCCTCTCTTTTCCACAACAGAATGAACTCAGCGTCTCTTTTTGATTCCAGTATCGGCACACTGTTGTCGTGGCTCGATGTGGAATCCACTTTGCAAGTCTTTTTCAGAATTTTTGTAATTTATTCACAGTTTCACATCGCTGTTGGCGTGCAGAGACAAAAACGTTGATAATTCAGCTCTGAATTATTCACATTTCATGTTGTTTATTCGCGTCGGTCCCAGTGTGTAAAGGCCTTAAGTCCTGTACAATATGGCATTCTTCTGCTTTTTCTTCCTGTTTAGCCTCTTTAAAGAAGCTCTTCTGGGTTCTGGCTGATTTTTCAGTGAGGCGGCCTCTACTGATGGCTAATTTGTCATTTATCTTGCATCCCACCCTGTAGTGAGTAAGAGTGCAGGATAATTTTGGCAACCCAGTTTGATTGGCTAGGCGTAGTGCTGCACATCAAACATGACGACATGTCCTGAGGCTCAAACACACTATGACGTCATTGAATTTAAGGTTAAACATGTTGCTTGAATAAAAACAAACACACACATTTCTGATCTCTGATATTGTTTTCATTCAATTTATGCCCTGTGGCTTTTCTCCACACCTACGTCAGGCAGGCGCACGAGCGTCCACGTTCCCACGCTCTTCCTCGGAGCTGGAGGCAGGCAGCCATGGGCCGGTCTTCCCCGTGCCTCCTCCTGTTTCTGTTGTCACGCTTAAAGGTCGAAGTCTCCATGGATTATGTGTAGGTGGAGATGCGTGCGTGTGTGTTGGTGTGTTTTAGCCACAGTTACTCCATATGTTTGCTCCTACTCACTGTGTGACAGTCACATGGGAATAGTTTGGTGTCCTGCCTCCAGCAAACTACACACACACACACACACACACACACACACACACACACACACACACACACACACACACACACACACACAGACACACACACATATTTTTAGCTCATACCATATGCATCCTAAAAATAGACCTTCTACTACTGTTACATTAAGACCTCCGCTGGCAGCGATGCTGTTTTGCATCATCACATATGTTTAAGGTAAACCACACACAAACACACACACACACACACACACACACACACACACACACACACACACACACGCACACACACACACACACTTCTCTGTAAGTGTCCCAATCATGCATCTCACTAAGATCACAAATAAAAAGTCAGCCAAGACGACACACCCAACCACCCACACATGTACATTTGTGCGCATGCACACACATACACATCCTGGTGCCAGTGTGTCAGTAGCGGTGGGAGAGCCACCTGTTTCAGTACACCTCCCCATCGGCTCTGCCATTTCTCCTGCTGTCCTTCCTCTTCCTTTCATCTCATCTCCTCTTTGACCTCTGCTCTCTTTCAGGTCCTCCTGAGTCAGGTGCATCGACTACGGGCCCTGGATCTGCTCGGACGCTTTCTGGATTTGGGGCCATGGGCCGTCAGTTTGGTTTGTTCTTCTCTTTTTGTCTTCAAATGCTGAGGTTTTTTTTTTCCAGAATGGTCAAATTTTCCTCTTCGTGGGACAAGACTTTGACCTTTGACTTTGAAAAAGACGCTTTTAGATAGTCAACATTGTGTCGTCATGGCAACTTCAAAGCATATGTAACCATGGTAGTCTTTGTTTTGTGTAAAGATTATATTAATTTAATGCATTAAAACAGGGGTATTCCCTCGAGAGCTGAAGTCCTGCAGGTTTTAGATGTTTCCCTGCTCCAACATACCTGATTCATATTAAATGGTTCGCCTCAACTCCTTGTTGTCAAATACTGCCCAAGCATGTCAATTCATTGATCCTACTGAGATGTTGTAGAGCAGGAAACATTAAAAACCTGCAGGACCACATCTGTGGACCCCCTGCTATAAGATAATAGATAAAATTCTGGAAACCGGCTAATTTAGCATCAAGAATAAAATCAGGGGGAACTTCCTGCCCTTCATTTTACCTCCTTTTAATTATCAGAAAAAGAAAAACTGAAGTTGAAAATGAGCATTAAGTTTAGTGTGGATGTGCAGACATGTCAGGGCTGAACAGCATGCTGAGTCTTACAGACTGGTTAATGGAAATGAGATCACACTTTCTGCCACAAGCTGCTGATTTCACCTCAGATGAACATGAAATTAACTTATAAAAAAGCTGCTTCAACAGGAAATGGGTTGAATTTCTGATAGATATAAAATCACTTGAATTACTTTAAATGTTAAAACTGTCTTTTCTCATAAAACCGCTGAACATGCCAGGAATGGTTTCTTGTATTTGAAGTGAATACAATACAATGCAATGCAATGTAATGCAATACAATACGACTTTATTAAAACACACTTTAAAAACAACAATGTTTAAAAACAACATTGTGGGGGGGGGCAAAACAGAATAAATAACATATATTAGGACAACTTAAAAAAATTACAGTCATCTAAAAACAATAAAAAAAAAAAATAAATAAAAGCAATCAAATTAAAGCAATCGAAATAAAATCAGATCTAAAAAGTCAGCTTACTGTGCAGAAAAAGCCAGTTTAAACAAATGGGTCTTCAGTAAAGATTTAAAAGCAGATATAGTGCAGGCGTCTGATATATAAAGGAAGCTCATTCCACAGATACGACAGAAGATACGACCTGCTGTTTTCTTTAATTTTTGTAACTTCTGAGTCCAGTTTGACATTTTATCCTGAAGAAACTGCTCGTTGTTTAGTGGAAGTGACCTTCAGCTACTTCGTCCCTTTCATTTTCTTTGGCTTAAACTTTGTCTGAAAGCTCTACGTTTCTACTGAGGACCAGAGGAAATAAAACCTCACGTCACATGAAGACACATGAAGATATTGATCTGTTTGCCACATGTTCCTGCCTTGTAAACACAGTGTGTTTGTGTGTTTGCAGGCCTTGTCTGTGGGGATCTTCCCTTATGTGCTGAAGCTGCTCCAGAGCTCAGCCCGAGAGCTGCGGCCACTGCTGGTTTTCATTTGGGCCAAAATCCTTGCTGTGGATAGTGTAAGTCACAGCTCGGCTTCATCTACACTGCACTTTCTGACACACAGACTTACAGAGCCCCCAAACACACACACACACACACACACACACACACACACACAGACATGAAAGTCTTTAAGCCTCAACTCATGAAAACTTTACTCCAATGACAACTTTGTTACGAACAGAATTGCAGCAGTAAATCTTTGTTACAAACAATGAAAGAAGACAGACCTTTAAAACACAATCTGAAGTTAACTTTTCCTTCATCTTCAAATATTACTGTAATAAAGTCAATCAAGTCGTGTTTCTGCTTCTTATTTAAAAGCTTTTTGGGCGTAAAGCAAATTTAAGCTTATTCTGCATAATTTTTTTTATTTTTCTAATTATTTTTCGTAGGGATGCACCGATACTGATACCAGTGTCAGTATCGGCTCAATACCAAGCGTGTGTACTTTAGTTTGTATTAATGAAAGTGTACCGATACCACACTAGTCAAGCCAGCGCAGATGTGTTTGATGACATGCTTCGGACATGTTTTAAAAGAAATAAATGCCTTGAATTTTAAAATGTGACATTTTTTGTTACACTAAAAGCGAGATCTTTGTTTCAAAACTAGACATTTATATTTGTATTTAGGTAAAATGTGCCAAATCAAAATAAAACTTGTTGAAATTGTTATATCTGTAACATTATTTCATCCGTATTGGTGAGGTAACTTCAGAAATGATGGGTCATTTAATACAACCTAATGCAATCTTACACAGTTATAACAGCAATCATAACCATAGTCACATGTTTACATAAACAGATTTGGTATCGCAGATATCGGTATCGGCAGATATACAAATTTCAGATATCGGTATTGGAACTCCCAAAAAGTGAATCGGTGTATCCCTACTGTTTAGTCCTGCACCGGCATGTAAAAATTAGTGTCTTTCCAAATAGGGAAACAGTTTTTAATCACTGTAGTGAGAGTTTTGGAGTTCGTTTTTTTTTTGTTTTTAAATTTTAAGTAAAGATGTATTTTTACACTTTGGTTTTCAGCTGAGCTTTCCATGTTGCTCCTTTTCTCCAGTAGTCTGCAGTCTAAACATGCAGAGATTTAAAGCATTGTTGACACTTGAAAAGGCAAAATAAAAAAGAAAATAATCTAAAATAATCTATCAGACCTTTTGTGTGACTGTGGGAAAGTGTTCAAACTGCATCCAGTTCAGTCCTGACTAAGATGACCCTGTTGTGGCCACGGCTATTTATAGACTCCATCTCTAACAGGCATTGATAGGGACATGAGGCCTGGGGGCTGCATTCAGGGTACAGGGGTGGGCGCAGTTAACTTTTTCTAAAGAGAGAAACCCACATTTAATGACTGCGACGCCTCAGAATGAGGCTCTGAAACAGATGGAAACAACTTGAGGACCAAATTAGATGAGTTGAAGCCGTTTTACTGTCTGTAAGAGAGCGGAGATCCCGGTCCCAGTGCAGCTGTGGGGCTGATTCATGTTTTTCCAGTTTGCAGGCTTGCTCGGTGGAAGGTCGTTTCTGCTCCTACTCTGAGGATGTATTCACATCAGGATAGTCCGCTAGACTCGGTCCGACTGGGGACTCGGCTCAGTTGTAGGAGATCCATGCAGACAGGGATCGTGTTCACGCTGCACCTTGGTGAAACGCACCAAACCTTTACAACAATATATCCCCATTCCCACCAAAGGTGGCGCTGTGCTAGTATTTAGCAAAAGAGAGGACAAGACCCGCATGAAGAAGAAAACTTTGTTGCAAGTTAAACATGGAGACTAAACGATTACTTTTTTGGGTTTTTTATGTTGTCTTCTGCAAGTATTCTGCAGAAATACACTGCAGCAATAACCGCAGTATGAACACAATTGTTGTGAATTTACCCACAATGCACTGCTAAGTCATATGCAGGAAGTAACGTTTATTTGTAGTCCACTTCCTGTATTTAATCTGCTTGATGCGAACTGAGACCTGCGTTTGTAGGCGGACTGAGTCCACTTCTTTGGTCCAAATCAAAATTCGTTTGGCGCGTTCATGTTTCCCAAACGAAGCGACTGTCCAAACAAAATCTGATTCGGATCAAAAAGGCTGATGTGAATTCGCCCTGAATAAACTCTAAACCATAAAACCTGAGTGAATACGCCACAGCAGACAACAGGAAACTCTTTAAGTGGCTTATTTTAGCTTGTCTTTCCAGATCAGAGCTTCAACTTGTCATTTTCATCTCAGAAAAGTTGAAGATTTTCACCCTAAACTTTATTAAATATATAATATTTATTAAATATAGTTTAAACCAGGAGACACGGTGAAGCTGGTGGCATAAATATTTTCTAAAAGTAGATGTAACGACCAGTTTTTTTTATTGTTCTACGGCTCCTACAGGTTTCATAACAAGTTTAATAAAGTGTTTTTATTCATAGTTTCCAGCGTCTTGTCACGGCTGTGAGTCCTGGATGAATAAAGCGTGAACTGTCTCTGCTCCCTTTCTTCCTCTCTGGTTTTTTGCAGTCATGTCAAGCTGACCTGGTGAAAGACAACGGGCACAAGTACTTCCTGTCTGTGTTGGCTGACAGCTACATGCCAGTGAGTGTCAACGCTCCTCTCTTCCCATTACAACGTTTAGCTGATTACTTTAAAGGGGTTAGAAGCTGCACTGAAGGAGGTGTAGAGATGTGACGTGAGATCTGATGGATATTTTCTGTCTCCCAGGCCGAACATCGGACCATGGCTGTCTTCATCTTAGCTGTTATTGTCAACAGCTACAGCACCGGACAGGTACGAGCATGTCTGAATTATTGTGCTGCTGTCTGGAAGCCCAGCGGGGGCAGAATGATTAATTTACTTCCCTCACCTGAACACCGGTTTCTTTCAAGGCGAGCTGTCATTCCGGTCGCCTGGTGTGTATTTCTAGGACAAATTGGAAATGTGACAGTTTGACACCAACAGTCACCTCTGCAGCCTCCGTTTCCGTCTCCGGGGGACGCTTTTATCACCGCAGGCGTTATTTCCAGCTTTTTCCGGCCCCGCCGTTCAGTCCCGAAAGCCTTTTGTGTCCGACGCTTTTACGATGCACTGATGTAGCTCATCATTTCAATGAGAACAAACACGATTCTGATGTGAAATTCTCCAGCATCACCTCGTCTGTTGCGCCCCCCCCCCTACTCGCTGGTGGTCGTGGATGTTACTTTGCGCTTTCATTTCATACAGCGTCTATGTATTTTATTTGCACTCATATGCCTCTATGGTTTGGCAATATATGATGTGACAAATCAGAGATGCTGTGTGTTCTGTCAGGCTCAGAAACAGCCATTCTTCTTTCATATCCCTGTGAACTGAGGGGCCCCCACCTCTCCCACAGGTTTGTGTAAATAATAGATGATCTTGAGCATTACAGTGACTCTCTGCCTGCTCCACCTCTCCATTATTTATCCCTCTTACTTTCAACAACAGCACTCATTACTGCCGCGGTGCCGTCACCAATGTGCCACCGAGCGCTGCCTCCTTAATATTCCAGCTGTCGGAGTTCAGCTGGGAGGCTCCATCAGAGCCCAGGGGATGACGCAAGCGCCATCTGACGCAGCTCAGAGATGTTGCTGCTGACAGAGGAGTTTTTTTTTGCCGTTATGATGTCTCAGTTTGTTGGAGATGAAGGATGGTAAATGTTGTTTATGTGTGAAAGGCTTTTTATTCATGTGGAGCCTCCTGGGCAGGTGCTCCATCGGAGAGCAACGCAGAAATAACACATTTACTGAAATTTTCAGCGACTTTCAGACAACTTCATCAGGCTGGAAGCTCATTTTCACTTTCCCATTTTTTTTTGCAGCAGCTTGAAGACGTTCGGATGTTAATTCTGAGTGTTTTGTTTTAGGGAGATTAACTCATTGGCTGCCGAAGACGTCTTTTTGTCTTTTGTGGTTTCTGTATATGAGAAGCCGATCTTGCCAGGTGTGTCAAAATGCCTCCAAACTGCGCCTCCAGACCAAACACCCAACATGTTGTTAATGTGCTCAGAGTGTGCATCCCGAAGATGCCCCAACGCACCCGGCAAAATTGCCCCCCCACATACCACAGTCCCAACACAAGAGCAAAAATGCATTGGACTCTCTGCTGCAACGATGCCTGGCAGACAGTGTGTTGATTTTAAACACTGTTGTTTATACGAGGCAATATGAGGAAAGGGTGTCTGCTAGCAAAAGGCTCTTCTCTGAGGTCTCTCCAGTCTATAAAAGTCAGTTCAGTCTTCCTCAGACAATGACATTTATTTATTTATGCACATTCAGAATGGCAGGTTGTGTTGATATCCAGTATCTGGCATGTTGCCTGTTGCCATAAAACAAAACTCAGCCATCAGTCGATACTCTGGGCGTTATGTAGTTGTAGGCAACAGCCGCAGAGAACTGTGATTGGTTGAGACATTTGAGGCAGACTAGTTTAACACGGAAACACACGAAGGGAAAAGTCGTACTGCTGCATTAGAGCTGATGTGAGGTTGGCAGTATTTTTGACCAGCTCATGGAGCGGTGATAAAGTGCCAAATTCTGTGCAGCATGCAGATTCTAAGCCATGGACACTGCCACGTGTCGACCCCACCATGTGCACACACCACCCTGCAGTGGACACAGTTTCACCTTAAATATAAAAATAACAGGTTAGTTGTTCATTGCATAAAAAATCCAGAAATCTTCCTGCAGAAATCGCCGCCCCTTTCATGCATGGTGGTCCAGGAGTAGAATGAACCAAAATGAACTTTTTTTCTTGTTTTTGTGACATTGAAAAGAACAAAGTTGTTAAGTGTGTAACAAGATTAAATGACGCATGAAAGCATGAAGCCAGTGATGTTTGAAACAGTCCCATTTTTTTTTACATGCATAAAGGGAGAAAAAATAAGCCTGAAGAAGCACGAAACAGGATAAAGTATCTACTTTACTTCTATTTAGAGTCTTACACCACTTATCTTTAGAGGTTAGTCATAACAAAAAGCCTTCAGAGATTTTCTTTTTTCTCCCAATGATTTGTAGACGTTGGTTTTCATTTAGCAGCTCTATTCCCGCCCTTCCCAAAGGAAAGAATCTTAAAAAAAAAAAACTAGATCCACGTCTTTCCAGATCATCCCAACATCTGAGCACTTGTTCCTCATTCCATTTCTGAGCTTCCCAAAGATTTCATCCAAACCTGTCCACAACGACAGACAACGGCGCTGAACACACCGCTGTGCTGCAGACGACCACGGCACAAAGCAAACCGGATGGAAACTATTCCATTTAAAGTTTGGGGACACTGGGAAAGCATTCCCAACCAGTTGTGTCCAGCTGGGTCAGTGTTTGAATAGATGTATTGTTACGACCATGTGTTGAATCAAAATTAGATTTTTTTTGTGTGTGTTTGTGTGTTTTCATAACCTTGAACAGGATTATTAAATAGAAAACAACCTGCTCATCGTCGTCCCCCTGTCTTTATATCTTGAATTTTCCCATAAAAATCATTCTGTAACAAGTTTCTGAAACTATGAGTTTATCACCCACTCTGTGATGTTACACACACGCACACACACACACACACACACACGCACACACACACACGCACACACACACACACACACACACACACACACACACACACCTTTCTGAAAACTCATGAAAAGAAGAAACACAAAGGAGGAGAAATAATGCTCATGGTTTCTCTGCCAGGAATAAAAATCTGTCACAGAGAAAGTTCAAAAGTAAAAACCGACTCTTACATCATCCTTCAGACTGATTCCGACCTTGACGGAGCAGCAAGCGCTCGTTTGCAGAGATAAATTAGAGAAGTTGGGTTGATAGAAGTCCTGCTGCTGTAAACTCATAATGTCTTTGTCTCTCTGGCAGCAGGAGGTCACAGGTGAGCAGTGACTAACAAGCTAATAAGGTCTCCCTAAAAGCTGGATTAGACTGACATGATGCAGATGTTGTCATTGTATTAGGATCAAGCAGAAAGGTCAGTGTTGACGACCCCAGCCTGAAGTCTGCTCGCTGATGATAAAAACGTCTCTAATGAAGTCATACTCTGCTTTTACAACCAGAAAGTTCAAAGCGCACATCTAAAGAACCTGAAAAGCTCTGGGGCTCATTATTCTGCAATCCCCCCCTTCTCTCTCTCCAGGAGGCCTGTCTGCAGGGGAACCTGATAGCAAACTGCCTGGAGCAGCTCTCAGACCCCCACCCCCTGCTCCGCCAGTGGGTGGCCATCTGCCTGGGCCGCATCTGGCAGAACTTCGACCCGGCTCGCTGGTGTGGAGTTCGGGACAGCGCCCATGAGAAGCTGTACACGCTGCTGTCAGATCCCATCCCCGAGGTGAGAGCGTCTTACTGCCGCTCAGGTACAGAAAGAAGCGTATGAGGAGTTAAATTTAGAGCGAAGCTCAGGAAGCCAGAATGTGGTGGAGGCACCTCGGCAATATGCGCTTCGGATTGGTTGGAGGTACAGAGACAACAGAAGATTGTCACGCTCTCACTGATGGATTGTTTTAGGACTCGGATGCAGAAAAATCTGCCAAAAGAAATAAGAAACAAACTTTTTTTTTTTTTTATTGTCTTTGTCGTTATTCTAAAACAGATTAAACGTAAAGTTACAGTCTGTCAAATCCACAGATTTCAGAGGATTGGACTGCCTTCATCCCGCATCAGTCACTTCTTTCAGGTCAGACATTGTGCATTTCTCCTCCCCAACCCCCCCCCCCCCCCCCGCTGTGTCAGACCAGCTTCCACAGGCAGCCTCTGTCTTCTGACGAGTCCTCCATGACTAAAGTAGGAGCTGTGTGGGAGCATGAGCTGGATGCAGACATGCACCAGCTATTTCTGTGCCCATCTCGCAGTTCAAAGTTCTTCACAACCGACGTTTTCTAAAGCCCAGCTCCCCAAAATACACCCAGAAGTAGGAGGCAGAAGATGGGCTTTTCATGAAACTTAATGTTTCTGTTGGTGTTTTTGTTGCTTGTTTGTTTTGGTAGTTGTGTCTTTTGTTTGTTTTTTTGTTTTTTTGAGGAGGGGGTTGGGGGTGGATGGGGCATTTTAAGCATTACTGCTTAACTTTTATGTTCAAAATATTTCGGGCCGAAACTAAACAATTGCCTATTAGCATATAACGTTTCTCATTGATCCACATCATGATGAGCGACTACATTCTGTGTGTACGTACTTGGACAAAGTTGTTGGTTCCCTTTGGGCAGTGAAAGAAAACCCAACAAAGGTAACAGAAACAACTTGAATATGATGAAAGTAGGAATAAATAAAAATTCTGTGAAATTTATCCAGTGAATATGAGACACAGTTTTTCAATCATGCTTCAACAGAATTATATTAAAAAATAAACTCAATAAATAGGACTGGATTGAATTCATAGAATTTTTTATTAATTATTACTTTTGTCCAATTCAAGTTATTTCTGTGACCATTGTGACCTTCCTTCATTGCCCAAGAATTTTTTCTGTGTGTGTGTGTCATAATATATATATATATATATATATATATATATATATATATATATATATATATATATATATATATATATATATATATATATATACACATATATATATATATATATATATATATATATATATATATATATATATATATATATATATATATATACATATATTATATGAAATCTCTGTTTTAAAATTGAATTGAAAAGGAAATATTAGGATTTCTTTGCTTCACAATTTTAAATTAGATTTTTTTCTTTAAAATAAACATTTGTCATTTTTATTGTTTTTATTTTACTTGTTTTTTTGGGCATTATAGCAGCAGAATGATGGTCTGGCTACTGTGTTGTTTTTTCATAATTGAAATCAAGAAAAATGACAAACTGTTTTATACATACATACATATAAATATATATATATATATATATATATATATATATATATATATATATATATATATATATATATATATATATATATATATTTTTTTTTTTTTTTTTTTTTTATTTTTTTTTTTTAATTAATCCTAGTAAACAACATTAAAGTCCCACCCCTACTGAATGATATAACAAAAAATTAAAATGTAAATTTTAGACACACTAGAGACCAAAAAAGGCTTGTATGAAGGAAAATAAAAAATAAATGAGAAAAAGAAGAAAATTTGTGCTGCATATAATGCAATTTATCTATTACATTGATACTAATTTTGTGAATGGTTTTCCTGTTCACACACACACACACACACACACACACACACACACACACAGACATCATGTTTCAACTGGCCAGCCAGCACCTGGTGGTCCGTGGTCCTGAGGGACGGGGAGGCAGACTTTGTCCTGACGTTCACCTCAAACGTTCGGCGTTCCCGGTCACACCTGCACACACAGGAACATCTGTTTCCAGCTTGAGCTCCCTGCAGGCAGCCGCCTGGTTTGCAGGGTTCAAACTGAGGACTGCACACTGATTCACACTTTCAGCTGCATTCTTGTTTTTGTTTTGTTAAGCATCTTTCAGTTGAACGTTGCTGGTGGTGATAATGTACAGGTCATTTATTTTATTGATTCATTCAGGTACTTCAGTTTATCTTTATGCTGTTATAATGTTGGACATTCATTTATTAACACACATTATAGAGATAAGAAACAAAATATAAGGCAGGACACTTTGTGCTGAAGACTTGGTTTAGGATTGTGACAGTAATAGTCGGAGACGGGCCTCGGAGAGTCTGTGTGATGGAAACATGACTGTGTGTGTGTGTATATCTGTGTGTGTCGTCCCCAGAGCATTGTGGAGACGAGTGAAGAAAATGAAGGAGGCCTGGAGATGCGTGACTAAGCAGAGTTTAATTAAATTTAAGCAAAAGTCTGAGGAGACAGAAACAGAATGACACCTGCTATTTTCTACTTTGAAAGTCACTAAAACACACACACACACACACACACACACACACACAAATGTGTACAAGCACACAGATCACACTGACTGGGTCTTTTTGTCATTTTGTCACTTTGTCCTCCAAAGTTACATGATTTGGACAAAAAGGTTTTCAAATAAACTTCCTTTAATTTAATGATGAAAGTTTCCTCTTTACCTGTTTATTAAACCAGGAGACAGAAGCTCTTTCAGCAGCTCACAACTAGGTTTTAGTGGAATTCTTCATTATTTATTGTTGAAATGTTTTCGTCCCACATTAAAGAAGCAACAGGACTTCATTCCTCTTCTCTGCCTTTTGCAATTCTTTCTATAAATCCTGATTTTGTCTCCTGAAACAAGAAAGTCCATCTTAAACCGCAGAAGCAGCAGCAGCAGCACTGCGTGGCTTATTGTTGAACTGTAACTGTGTCACAGTGCATGCAGGCTTCTGACATAAAAACATATAAATAGACGTGTTGGTTTTAATATGTTTAGTTGTCCTCTACTTTACAACCTCGCCGCTTGCAGCCGTATGAGGATGATCTCAGCTGCAGACGTCTTCATGGTTTTCAGAATGTGTTTATTTAAGAAGAGAATAATGATGTTTTGTGTGATTGTCTCTTTTTTTATTATTGTTCTTCCAGGTTATAGGAATGAAATACAAGTGAAATGTTCTTGCTGAGCATTTACAATCTTCTTATAATCTCTAAATCTGTTTGCCAGGATTAAAACGCAGCAACTGTTGACGCTGCAAAGCAAAATGGCTCCTGTCGCTACCACAAGCTGCTTTGCTAAATATTCATTTTGTGGCTTTAATTTGGTTCAGTTTATGAAAGCAGTCTGTGCTGAAGAATTGTCCCTGGGTGATGAACTTTAGATGAAATATCCAGTGAAGCAGGAAGAGACATTGATGAGGAGCAGAGACAAAGATCACAGCTTGCGGAGAAGTTGAGCCCTGATGTTCGCTGTGCTTCATTCTGATGCTGTCAGAGAAAAGCAGCGAATCCTTATTCTAATCAAAGCAAAGACAACTTTGCGCTACACGTGATCCATCATGTGAGACCGTCATGTGTGTGTTCCTGCAGGTGAGGTGTGCAGCTGTCTTTGCTTTGGGGACATTTGTTGGGAACTCTGCCGAGCGGACGGACCACTCCACCACCATCGACCACAACGTGGCCATGATGCTGGCGCAGCTCATCAACGACGGGAGCCCCGTGGTCCGCAAGGTGTCTGCAGCACACAAGCATCCACACGCTGTCTTAGCTGTGTACTAAAATGCCACGTACTAGTAGGATGTTTGTTTGCAGCAAGTTTAAAGCCAGGCTACATAGACTGTGTCATTAAAGGGATATTCCACAGTTTTGTTGGAGTGAAATCCTTGTGAGCAGTCAGTGAATCTCTTCTTGACTAGTCCTGATATTTTCAGCCTCCGGTCTGAAATCACACACTCAGCCTCAGTGAGGTTTATCCTCACTGCTACCAGGCGGTATGTATAATGCTGGTCCAACAGCTGAGGCATGTGAGAGTACTACAGAAGTGTCAGGATGAGTAAATGTGTTACACAGTAGAACATGTAAATGATCTTTGCCTCCTATCCACAGGATAACAGCACAGTTTATGTAGGAATGTCTGGTGAGGAACTGTGTGAAAGTCAAAGGTGAAAAAGATGAAGCTGAGTAATTTTCCAGGTGTGTTAATCCAGCTGTTGCAGGCAAAAATCTCAATCCATCAGCAAATACTGAAGATGAACACCTATCAGAGTCAGAGCCTCTAAAGTCACCTTTATTCACACCATGAGGATTCTGTAAGAAGTGAAATCCAAGTTCGTATATGATGGGAAGAGATAATACTTCACCATAAATCCCCCCTTCATCTCCATGGAAACTGCCTGGACCTGCACGTCTCGTTTCAAACAAAGACAGAGTTGGGTTTTTTTTTGTTTTTTTCCAGCTAGAATAAAACTTTTACCACAAAACAGCTGAATGAAGACATGATTTATGATTCTGGCTTCCAGCTCTGAGTCTCTGTCCCGCCGTGATGAGACAGGCGTCTCCGCGATCAGCAGAGTCTCTGCAACCACATGACACCTTGTTGATGTGGTTTGGCTGAAGGGAAGGAATTAGCAGAAGCTCTGAAGTGGGCAGAGCTGTTCTCGTCTTTTTGTTGCATCCTCATGTGTGCAGTGACACAGAACAAGACAGATATTAATGGGTTGAGAAAACTGGAACAAAAGTAAACAACTGTTCAATAGAGAACATAAAAATCGTGGCGCCATTCTGGGCCGCTGTTGGCGTGTTTCTGTGTGTCGTTACAAAGAAAACTCTGCTTGTTTCTGCAGTTAAGAGGCAGAACACCCAGACATTTCACACAGCTGGAGGGAAAGAGAAAACAAAAGACAAATAACCACAATGTGCAGCCATGACAAACTGAGTACGCCATGACAGAGAAGCATTGTCTCATCTGGTTGTTGGTCTACAAAGCAGAAATCAGACCACTTAGGTGCATCTAAAACCGCTTCCATCAGGAAATCAGAAGATATGGATGATTACATAGCTATGAAATACGCCTCGCTTCATATTAAAAAAGCCACCAGACACACCCCCAGCCGGTAGGGAAGACACATCAGTGCTGCTTTCCTGGATATCTATGAGAGCATCTCCAATCTATGACCTGTGTTGAGCTTAGAGGATCTTTTTTTTGTGCAGTTTCGGACAAACCCGGGTATACCAGCGCAGCAGAAGTTACTGGTTCCAGTAGAAAAAGTTCATTCAGTTTATCATCTCAGAGAGATGACGAGTTTATTCTCTGGATCAAACAAATAATTAAACCGTTGCCCTAGCAACCAGTACTTTCAGGGTTTAAGCTGTGCAGATGAGAAACTTACACCTTGTCAAAGTCCAGCGTGCACAGATCAACCAAAGCGAGCGCGGTGTGTAGATTTCTGATGTTTAGAAGCACTGACAGGTGTATTTTTAGTTGGAGAGGGACTGATCCTCATGTTCTGAGCTCAAAGTTAAGCTAATTACCTCCCAGTTGGACCCGTGTCCTCCCAGCACTGACAGGCGAAAGGTTGCACTGTTCTCCCTCCACTCTCAACAATGAAACTGACATTTCTAAATAAATATGTTTCTTCGTGAAGACCTCAAACAATTTGACCTCCAGAGATGCTGAAAGGTTAAGGTGCGCTGAAACAAAGACGTATTTACGGCGATCAGACACTCTGACAAAATAAAGACATGAAGGTGTCATATTGATGAGTAAAAGATTAGAAAAATACAAGATAAGAACATCAATGTGAGCCTTCAGTACATCACGGTGAAATCTGGCCTGTTAGTTTCTGCTTAACCCGTCTTCCATTAAGCCAGGAACTTCATGCTGATGGAAAGGAGAAGTCGCCGTAACTCAACCATCCTGGTGTGTGTCTGCTTTTTTGTGGACGTTTTGCAGGAGCTGGTGGTCGCGCTGAGTCACCTGGTGGTCCAGTACGAGAGCAACTTCTGCACCGTTGCCCTTCAGTTTATAGAAGAAGAGAAGAACTACACGGTGCCGTCTCCTGCCAACACAGCAGGTGTGTGTTGCTTTACTTTACACACATCGGGCTTTGATGACAAGTCGGCCAGATTAGAAACAGATTTGTAGAAAATCGCTGGATTTTAATGACTTACCAAGTTAAAAGTTAAAAGTTACGATGAGACTCGATGGGCACAATTTAAACAACAAAGTTCCCCCGAATGCTTTAAAGTTAAATATAGTTTCCATCTAAAACAACAAACAAAAGCAGCGCAGCACAATACAAATGATGTATTTAGGTGTCAGACTGGACTCCAGTCCAGCTGGAGTCTGAAGCAACAATCTGAACACACTTTAAGTCTGAATGGTTCAAACTGGGAGCAGAACGTGTTTGAAGTTAAATGTCAGCGAATCAGTGTAAAGATCCGTTCGATAAGATGCGGTCAGTCATTTAAACTTTATATTCAGGTGTCATGATGCTAAAACTGTGCCAGCTGTTGCGTCTGGAGTTTTTATAAAGAAAGCAGAGAAAACTGATCGAAACCGACAAACACTGCGTTGCCATAGTGATAAAAGTGTGATTAAGGCTTTCCGTGTCTTTGAGGGGAGCTGAGAAATGACTCCAAATTAAAAAACATTCTTCAACGACAGTGTTGATCTCCTAATGCAGCTTCAGAGACAGCAAACACCAGAGAATCAACAAGACGACCAGAGTTTCGTTCTTAACGTTTTTTCTCTCCATCGTGTACAGATATTTACGCCTCATGTAGGAAAGGCGCTACATGACCTGGCGAAGACAGTTAGGCTTCATCAAGGGTTCCTCAGTTCAATGCAGACTGAAGTGTGTTTAACCCCAAACAGACGTGCTAAACATTTGCAAGGCATATTTTGGTTCTTTTTTTAAAAAAAAGAAGTCCATATGGCAACATGAACTCAGAGAATAACGTAGAACCCAAAATGAACCCTTGAAGGACTCCGCCAGGGGAAAGGGGATGTAGGTGTGAGGTAGAGAAAAGCTGCTTTGTGTCCGGCTTGAACAATGAACGAACAATGCCTCTGATATGTTGAGGCTGTCATGTAGCGTCTGAGGATACGTCGTAACTAGTCGTACGTCGTAAACAAGACGAGATAAAAAGATTAAACAGATCAGGAGAACCTGAGTTCTAAAGAGGCCGTTCAAACCTCTGAAATCATGTTATTTAGAGACTGTCTGATGTTGATTAAAACCTTGTTTTCCAGAACTGTGGACAGAAATGAAAATAGTGATTCCTTAAAGGCAGCTTAAATACAAGCTGATGTTCGAGATGGAGGAGAAAACCGTAAAATATGGTGGAAGCTGCGCTCCATCATGTGAAGCATAAAGCCCTGAGACGATTATCTCTGTCCGGATTGGCCCTGTGTGATGGGCCGAGCTGTGAAGTCAGGCACAGGTTTTAATGTTCAAAACTAGGGTTTTTATTATGGCCCAAAAAGTTGTTTAAATATAAATGAATAAATCAGGCCAATAAAAGAGGTCAACTTAACAAAACTATAATCAAAGAAGTTGTAACAGCAGTAACTCATGCGACAAAATGAAACAAACTGACCTAACAAATGACACACAAGGGAAAACTTAAATAGTGGCTGATCAGCCCAAACAAAACCAGACAAAGGGGATGACACACAAAAAACTAAATGAACAAAAGAAAACTCTATATTCCCTCCCATTTCTGCCACTGGTCTGGTCCAGTTAGCTGGCTCCACCCCATGGCCACCTGCTGGTTCACAGCCAAGGGATGGAGCAACTGAAGCTCAAAGGAAAGAGAAAACAAATGAAAACAATAAACAATCACAACGTAAACTAAAATGTGCGCTTTTTCAGAACAGTTGTGATGCTAGATGAAACTGTCAAACCAAAATACTGGTCTGCAAATTAAATCCTGGTTGAACAAAATAAATCTAAGTGTATGTGTGATGCATTTTGATGTCACCTGTGTGGCTACAGACACCCTGTATGAATAAATCTGAACTGTACTTGAGCCAGAAAATGAAATGAACATGATCAGGCTGTGGTGGCCTGCGAGACAAAAATGGAGGTACGTGTTTTCTGAAGCTGTCCCACATTTATCTATCGCAGGGATTTTACTAAATTTAAGGAGATGTTCAAGGGATCTAAAGCTGGATTTAAACTTCTCTGCAAATACAGGTGTGTGGAATGGTTTCAGGGGTAAGTTTCACGAGGAAACCTTCACTAAACGCTGCATGTTCACTTTAATTTTACTCTTAATCCTAAACCCTGACAGAAGCTGAACCAATCGGTTTGCTTGATCAGCAACGTTTGTAGAGCAAGAGAAGAGTGAGACGTGTCTGGTTTTTCTCCTGATCTCTGTTGTCCTCCTCTGACATTCAGAGCCCGGTAACCTGACTCCAGTGAGGGATAGCCCGGCCATCCCTCGACTCAGATCTGTCAACTCCTACACCAACATCCGAGCTGCGACCACAACCCGCAACCTGAACAAAAGCCTGCAGAACCTCAACCTCAACGAAGAAGGTAGGAGCGCAAAGGATGCTGGGAAACGGAGCAGGATAGAGGGGGGCGGTGTGAATGGAGAGGAAGACTGTATCTTTAACTGGTTTATCAGGTGAAACATTGAATCAAAGGAAAGAATATTATAGTTGTTCAGTGGCGGCCACTTCATTAGACTCACCTCCTTGGCAACACAAATAACTCACCAGCCAATCAGATGGCAGCATCTCAATATTTAGTCATGTAATCACAATGAAGTTCACTGGATTAAGTTCAAACTGGGCACCAGAATGAGGAAGAAATGGGATTTAAATGTACCAGAGTAGAGTCTGGGGACTCGCTCGCATCAACAGATTTCTAGGGCGGGACAAACAAGAGCAGGGTAAACCAATCAGAAAGATGGCGGACGTGACGTCAGTAAAGCGACAACCTACAGTGTCTGGAAGTGTTCAGTAGAGCGAATGCAAGAGAAGAGAATAAAAAATGTCTTTCGCCAAAGTACTGTCAGCTGTTTTAAGGATTTGAAATGCATTTACAGCAACATGAAACAAATTCCCGCTCCGTCTGTGCGCCAGTTTGAATGTTTTGAAGAATACGTGGTGACGCAAGGCAAGAGTCTCCTCAGATCAGCCAATCAGTGACGGGGAGGGACTCCAGACTGAGTCGGTCTGTATTGAATAGAGCACTCCAGTGTGGCGCGCCAGGCTAAGACAAATCTGCAGCAGCTGTGCGATGCTGTCATGCTAATATGGAGACAAATTTCCAGCACATTGTTGAATCTGTGGAGCAAAGGATTAAGATATTCTGAGAGGAAATAAATCCCAACCCAGAACTAGTAAGATGGACTTATGGAAGTGGTCAGTGAGTGTATATTTAATGTAAAAACTAAAGAAATGTAACTCATAATGCCAGGACACCCTAATTAAATATTTGATCTTATTGCGGATAATTGCTGCAACAGAAAAAGGATGTTTTAGACAACGTCATTATTTTGTCTCAGATGGGGATTTTTACATTTTTATCATCCAGAAAAGCTTTTGCTTCAGTCGTTGGCCCTTTCCTCATCACTTCTCTGTGTCCCAACTGTGGAGACCAGGTCATAATTATAGACCAGCATCCAGAGAACTGATCCTGATGATACGTTGTTGCTTCATTGTTATTTAAAAAGTCCTCTTAACTTTTCTGTTTCTGATTTGAAGAGTTTCCGCCTTGTGTTTGTCTGGTTTTAGTCTCTCCTTGTGGATATTAACATCACCACATCACATTTTTCACAATATCAAGTTTTAATGAGAACTTTTGACAGTTTTAAATATGTGCAAGGTTCTGCAAGACCCGTGTAAATGTAGGCCACAGGTTTCATGATCATTTTCTTCCTTCCAATTACTCTATTCTCCATGTTTCAAACTGCTACTCAGTCCCACTTTCAGCTAATTGTTTCATGGTTTTCTCCTAACTGTTGGTAGCAACATGGCTCAAGATGGGTACTTTTTTAAAATTTATTTATTCTTATTTTCACACAACTAGCAGAACGGGGACGCTGCTGCGCTCCTCTGTCTCAGCCTGATCATTAGTGGGAGCTGGGAGCTGTCTGTGGTGCTGAAGAGCAGGCCTGCAGCTTAAAGAGCTGCAGCAGGAAGGATTGATGGATGCTGATAGAAATGTAGCGTACTGAGCGCTTCGAGGATCGCATATGGTATTTTTAATGTGGAAAACATCCCAAAAAATATCAGCATTTATGACAAACTGTCAAGTTTTCATGAATATGTTATTGGATAATGGAAGCAGAAATAATTCAACAGATGTTTTTGTTTTTATTTTCACTTTTACTTGTCATGTTTACTTCAGTGTAATTCAGTCATATTAGCTTAATTTATTTCCTTTTTTTTCTCCCTTCTTTTGGATTGGAGGGAGGTTGGGGGGGTGAACCACAGTGGTACTGCTCTGTGTGCTGCATCGGGGGATGCAAGAAGCCAGAAAACAGACCATATTACACATGTAGCCTGACTGCAGCAGCAGACTACACCTTGGAAAGGTTGCAGGTTCAAATGAAACAACAAATAAGACTGTTTCTGACTTTCATAGTTTTTAAAATCTTCAGTGTTTTGTTAACTTTAAATAATGAAAATGTTTGGACAATCCTTTATTTGTAAGCGGCGCAGCAAAGTGCCCTGGTTGCACCGTGAGCGCAGACGGACTTCCTGTACAGCCCATCGGTGCAAACTGCATGCAGATTTTCAGCTCTTATCAAAATATTGTGTTGATTCACAGATCTGTTGATCTGCCGAGATGAATAGGCTGTTCTTTTTTTTTTTTTTTAAATCTATTATCACCCACAGACTTGTGCATGCACGTGCACTATTTGTCAGGTTCTTTCTCCTTACAACAATCTGCTTTCTTTCAGTGTGAGTAGTTTAAACAGGGATTAGCAAGTCTGGACCTAGAGGGTCAGTCCTGCAGGTTTTACATATTTCCCTGTTTCAAGATACCTGGTGCTTTGTGCAACGTGACTCGAGCTGTTGGACCCATTTCTATTTAAATCCAGTTTGTAAGAGCAGAGAAAACATCTAAAACTTGCAGGACAGCGATCCTGAGGACCACAGATGCCCTTCCTGGGTTTATGTCATGCTTGAGCATTTTGCATATTTCTCAACACAAGTTTGAGCTTCATGTTTTTCCAGTTTGCTGTTTGACTGTAGAATCACTGCTCAGACTTCAGCATTGGGTTTCAGCAATTTGCTCATATTTGTTCTGCATCAGAACATGTTTTTTCAGAAGCAGTAAATTGTACTTTTATTGGACCGTCTTCTTCTTTGATATTGTCTTATGTCGTGTAAGATTATGAAGGCTTCATCTGAAAAATGATGCACTATTATGTTCCTAAAGGTTTATTAATGATAAACCTGTCAGTCGTAGTTGTTTCACTTCAGCGTTCCTAAAGAGAGACGTTGCCGTCCCGTCTGTGCTCCAAGCCAGAAGGCTAAAGCTGGCTGCCCCCGTTGTCTGCCGACAGGCTGAGTAATGCATCCATAAGTAGCTTTAAATCACAAGCACCTGGTAAACAGCATAACCACCAGTGCTCGCTCCAATATGCAGAGATGTTTATCATCGGTAAGTACACAAGCAGAGCGGATCTCCGTTCTGCACCCGTCTCCATTTTCCCTCCGATAGCAGGGTGGCTTGTGTGAGTCAGACTAACGTTTGCTGAGATGAGAGTTAAAGGAAGACGTGACATAACCTGAACGCTGAAGTGAAGTTAGAACAACTTCTTGGCGTCTCTTCCCCAAACATAAAAATTCAATTTTTCTAATCCCTTACTGTCCCACCTCCAGGTGGACCAGCAGCCTTCTCTCCTGGAAACCTGAGCACCAGCAGCAGCGCCAGCAGCACTCTGGGGAGCCCCGACAACGACGAGTACATCCTCTCCTTCGAAACCATCGACAAGATGCGGCGAGTTTCCTCGTACTCATCCCTCAACTCCCTTATAGGTAACAACCAGCCAGCAGGTTTAGAGCTCCAGCTCTACTATGTTAGTTAAACAGTAAACCCAGGAAATGTTGGTATTACCGTTCAGGACCAGTCAGCCTGTGGAAACCTCAAGCATGACGTCTTGCATTGACAAAAAGCCTGTTTTATGACAGTATGCTTATATATAGTCATAGCCAAGTCAAGCCAACTTTATTTATAAAGCACTTTCATGACAGGCACTGCTAACAAAGTGCTAAACATAACATAATTAACATATTAAAACATAAAACAATAAAACTGTAAAGTTTAAAACCATCAAATATCAAAACAATGAAACAAATAAATAATAAAAGCAGTAAAAGTAAACTCATTCTGGGTAAAATGCCAATGAAAATAGGTGGGTCTGAAGATTTAAAACTGGACAGTGATGAAGCCTGACTGACCTGCAGTGGCAAAGGGCTCCACAGAGCTGGTCCCACCACTGAAAAGGCCCAAGTCATGTCAAATCAAAGGTATACTTAATGTAAGTTAATGTTTTTGCATGTCAGGAAATTCTGTAAAAATCCACCAGATCTTAAAGTTGGATACAAACAACCATCAACACATCACACTGTCATTATATCCTGAAGTAAAACTGAGCCAAAATGCAGAAGGGTCAGGTACGCAAATCCCAGTCTGCTGCTTTACAGTATTCAGGTGTCGGTAAACACGATGCCAAGGAGGAAAGACATCAGAAATGCTCTTAGAAAACCAGCAGTTGCTGCTCATCATTGTGGGAAGGGTTGTAAGCTCATATTTAAAGTGTTTGGGTTGCATTGTTCCTCTGTCATCATTGCCGAACCCGTCTGACATCTGTCTGACAGCTCGGTTGTAGCAGAACATCGAACCATTCGTTCTTCGTCCTGCTTTTAAACTTTTTATGAAGATCCTAAAACATCTTCACATCTTGGATTTGTTCTTCGCTGAGAAGAAATCCGACAAAAAGTTTTCCAAACTACAAACTTGTTTAAACAAAGTCAAACTTCGTATTTCCTTCTGTTCTCTTTATTAAAACAAAACAACAACATTACAGTCGTGATTTTCTCCAGTTTTATAAATAACGTTTGGAAATCTGTGGAGTATTTAGTTCTTTTAGAATAAATGAGGAGATATTGCAGATTGGTGAGACGTTGTCATTTTCCTCTGAGGAAAAATAAAGACGTTTTTAGTCATTAAAGAAGAAATCCGAGACCATACAGGATTTATTTTTCCGTTGTGGATCTTCCTGAAACCATCGGTGCAACAAGCCGCGTTCATGTTGGCGTTAAAGCACCGGATCTGTTCGCTCAGTCTGAAGAATATCCTTCATAAAAGTTACCCATTACTCCCAGATCAGCCTGCTGAATGTCTTTCATCGTTCCAGTTTACTATAGACATACATTTTATTAGATTTATTAGTTTTATTAGGAAATCAAGGTTGTGCTTTGATCTCTTGGTTGATGACATCACTGAGCGACTCACTTGGAGGTTTTATTTCATCAGATGCTCGACTCGCTCTAAAGGCGAAATGCAACTCAACACGATGCCTTAGACCAGTGATCCTCACTGTTAATTCAACAAGAGCCGCACTCGATGTACTAAGACAACGTTGCGTGTCCTGCTACGTTGCCAAATCAGCAACATTCAGCATTTTATCCTAAATATTGCACAGAGTAATGGCGTTCTGATGCAACAGTATATGGTGAAAATACAATAAAGCCTCCAGAATGTGGGTGTTTCTTTTTCTATTTATATACGGAGCTACCGATGGAGCAGCTCTTTGGTGGAGTTCAATGCAGCTGAAATCAGCCAAAACTGGCAACTCTGTCAGGGTCAGTTAGAGCCATTAGGACAGCAAAGTTTCTGCAAGCAGCCTTCAGCTCTTGTTTGTGGAGAGAACTGCACCGTTGAGGATCATTATGACTTGTTTAGAAAGCATTTTCAGAAAACCAGTGGCTGCTTCACGAGCCGCAAGTCAAGAGCCAGTGAGCCGCATGCGGCTCGCGAGCCGCGCATTGAGGAACACTGCCTTAGACGGAGGCAGTTTGCTTTACAAGCTGTAGAAGGTGCAGCAAGCTGGATAATGAAAATGTAGGTGTAACTTTCCCCCTTTAGCCACAACGCCATGAGGATGTTCATCCTGATGCGCTGATGACATCACTTTGGGTTGCTGCCCAAGTTCAGGAGGAACCAACCACCTGCTGGTGCATGAAGCTGCTTTTATATGATCACTGTGAGGAGATGGGGCTTCTGTCGCTCAGGAGAAAGAGCAGTTGTCTTCCGACTGGAGAGTCGGGAAAACAATTCCAGGCTTCCCCTCGCTATGTGTCGAAGTGCCGTTGAGCAAGACACTGAACCCCAAGTTGCGGGGAATGTGTGTGTAAGAGTGTGTATGTGAATGTGACACGTAGTGTAAGGCGCTTTGAGGGGTCGGCGTGACTGGAAAGCGCTACATAAGTACAAGTTACCAAGTTTTTGCTTTATTTCGCGTTAAAAATGAAGACAGACAGGTTTCTGTGTGCATCTTTATCATTTTTTCATTTCATGAAAAATTGGGACTGAAGACGAACGATTTTGTGATTTAAAAACATTTCTGTGAATCTGATGGAGAGTTTTCATCAAGAACAGATATAAGAGGATTAAATATAAAATTTTGGTGAATGAGGTCAGAAGATCCCAAACAGCTGCTGATCTACAACAGAATCTTTCCTAATTATTAAAAATAATAATAATAAAGTAATGAGTGTGACATGTTGTGTGTTTTTTATTTGAGCTTCTGTTTGCCTCATTCTAAGCTCTGCTAAACACCAGATTATTTGATGACCTGGAGAATCTTAGAAGTGACAGAAGGTTCATTTTTTTTACCAACTCTTGGTTTTTTCTTCCGTTTTTTTCCTTTTCTCCTCAGTTGACCGTTTCCCCTGCGAGTCCACCTTGAAAGTCTCCTTTACTTTCCGTTTTAATCCTTTTAAAGCTGCGTTCTGTGTTGATATGAACTGGGAGAATTATTTTCCCTTCTCTGAGCTTTAAAGCCTGTTTGTGTTTGTTTCTTTATCGTTTCAAGTAAATAAGTCCAGGGGATCCAATTATTAAACGGCAGACTATCGATAAGCTCCAATGTTATCAGTTCTTTTAATGTTTCCTATCCAGTATTGCTGCATAAACAATATTCAGTGTTTAATACAAGACATCAATCTGTGGTGCTTTTACGATATTCCCAATCCAGTGGAGAAATGTTTCTCTTTCACAGCTTTTTACACATAAACAAGCCGAGCTGCACACAGATGCAGACACACACCCCATAAGTGTGGTTAATCTCAAAGCACCTTAAGTCTGGTATCAGAAACGCGTCATTTAGCAGTGGAGAACTTCAGCTTTCCTGAGGAGTGTTGTCTCAACAGTATCTTATAACAAACAGGACGTCTGACCCACAAGGATCTGCAGGTGTGTCTTTATTACATTTAACTATGTTTCATATATTCAGTCATCATTTAAGTATTGATCTCTTATCAGCTTCACTAGTTGTGTTTGCACAGAGCACATTTGATTTAAATGAACGTCCAATCAGAATAAAAACATCAGAGTAAACATGTCAGCTGTTCGATCGGAAAGAATTTTCAGTCAGATCGAATCTTTTCATCATCCGATGGGATCATGTCTATACTCATTCTGTGTGGATGTTGTTGCTAAGCAACCACGAGGGGGTTACCTGCCGTGATGAGTTAGTTGTGTCGTGGAGTTCAGGATTGTTGAGCATCTTGATGGTTAAAAGGGGGGCAGTTTGTCCACCACAGAAGAAGTACCATCTCACCTCCACCCCCACAGGGAGGAGGACAGTAAAACTTTGCGTGTCTCATACCTTCCTTCTTACTGTTGGAGCGACAAACCTGCAGCGGTTTTCCAGCTTCTCTTTGGGTTTTTGTTTTTTCATCCACAAAATGTCAGAACAATAAAAATAAATGAATTTCAGAGCAGCAGATTTAATTCCCATTAAAACCAGTTTCAGGAAAAGTTCTTTCCCACATGTTCTCTCAGATTTTTACTTTTAATGAATGCAGCGATTACAAAGTTACCTGAACAACCGCCAGCAGTTTTGTTCTTTTTTATCCCAACTTTAAAGTAAATCTACACTTTGAATGTAGTTTCACATCCACATGTACATTTTTATTGAGTCACAAACACTTTTTCCCCAAATATCAGTGTCTGATGAAGGAACAACGCAGTTTCACCTCCTCTGGAAGCTACGTTGGGGGTTTATTTACTAAATCCAGCTAAAACTGAGCTCTGTCACACCTGCTGTTGTGTAAGTTTTCCAGGTTTATTTAAAGCAAAGAATAAAAAACGGGATGAAATAAAGCAGGAATTAAATGATTGATGGAAGACAAAAAAAAGCAGCTTGGTCCTCTGCCCGCTCTCTTCACCCTTTCATCCAGCAAGTCAAACATCCAAACATCCAGGTTTAAAGTTGTTTTCAAGCAACTTGTTGGTTTTTATGGCTGGTTCGAGCTTCCTGTGTAAACAGGGCAACCTTGTCGTCCCCACTGGCATCCAGAAGCAGATCAGCACGGTTGAGTGGATGGGATCTAAGCGACAACATCGTTCCAATTCCAACTTTATTTATAGAGCGCTTTAAAACAACACAGTTGTCCAAAGCGCTGTACACAATCCCAAGCTCAACAACATACAGAATATAATAGAAGTAAAAACAAATAAATAAAAATAAAAATATTAGTCACTGTAAACACAACATATGAAAAGAAAAAAAGAAACATTAAAAAGGAGTCAGCAACTCAGGCAGTGTTAAAAGCCAGTGAAAAAAGGTGACTCTTAAGAGCAGATTTAAAAGCAGAAAGAGAGCCAGCCTCTCTGAGGTGCAGTTTTTGGTTTTGGACCAAAAAGGAGCGGTTCCCCCCAGGATTTCAGCTTGGTTTTTTGGGACAACCAGCAGGGAGCGATCTGCCGACCTCAGAGAGCGAGAAGGGACGTAAGACTGAAGCAGGTCGGACAGATACTGTGCAACGAGGCCACGTTGACATTTAAAAACAAAAGAGTTTTAAAATCAATACGAAACAAAACAGGAAACCAATGCAGAGGCTGCAAAACCGGAGTAATGGGTTTCCGGTTTCTTGGTTCCAGTTTAAAGCCGAGCCGCAGCATTATGAACTAGTTGTCGTCTGACTGCTGATTTGTCAGCTCTGTTGCTTCTTAAAACCCTTTCAGCTGATCTGAGACTCGTCAGTCTGCCTTGTTTGTTCTTCGGCTTCTGTCTTCTGCTTGGTTTGAAGTTGTTTTCAGAAGAGCTGCGAGGCTTTCTTCTGAATCCCACCTGAAAACTGAATGAACTTGTTTGACATCCTTGTTTCTGTTTTATCGCATCTCTCTGCAAACGAAGCGTTGCGACGTGGCTTGGGCGTTATCATGCAGCAGTTTGGAGCTGATTGAATTCATAAAAGCTGAAAGCCGGCGCTGCTGGACATCGGCCTGCGGCGAAGCAGCAGGAGAGCAGAACTGTGTGGGAGGGCAGAGTTGTGATTTATGGACTTACTACTACTATCATTTGTAAAACTGCTACAACACTGTAGCAGCAACACCAGCGACTCTGTAGGGCTGCAGTGCAAAGGATGAAGAAGTCGGACATATGCAGCAGAGATTCTGAGTTTTTGGTCTGAATTTTGCAGCTATGATGCGATAAAATGTCCCAGTTTGATCCAGGATGGTTGCAGCTCAGGGGGAAGGGTGGAGGTCCCCACATCCTCAGTCTTTTTATTGTACTGACCAGGGACTTCAGGAAACAAAACCCCAGTTTGCTTCTGATACTTGAATCTGAGTTTGACTCATTGGCTGCCAGGCCTTGTTGTAACAGGGAGACCAGTGTGTTTTGGGGGCGGGACTGGAATACAGTGAAATTCTTTGAAATGTTTAATGAATTATTAAAAGTTTAGAAATAAATAATCCATCTATTTCTGGTCAGGTCGCAGGGGCAGCGGGGCAAACAGGGAAGCCCAGACGTTCCTTTCCGCAGCCACAGGAAAGGAACGTCTGGAACCAGAACGGACCATAGGATCGTAGACCAACCAGTAAATAAAGAACCCCGCCTTCTGGTTTAGCTTCTTCCTCACCACGACAGATTCATGCAAACCTAAAACTACAGAAGCTGCACCGATCCGCCTCTTGATCTCACTCCTCCCCCCACCTCCCTGCAAACAAGACCCCGACATACTTAAACTCATCCACACCTGTTTCCATGGCAAATGAGGGGATTGAGACCATTGTCTCAGATTTGAAGGTGCAGATTTTCATCCCGACCGTTTTATCCTAATTTATATTTTTTATTTTAATTTCAACGTGGTTTTGTTTGATTAGATTAGCAATGATCTGGGTTCATGTCTTAATGTCTAGATGAGACTTGTGAAAGCTGCTTCCATGCAGATATGATCTATAAGTAGATCATATTTGCATGTAGAACTTTCACTGAACAGAGCCTCCACACTGTGACGTCATCCCAGCGTTTCATCACAAATCTCTGATGAATGAATGAATTTAAGGTCCCAGCTCATGAAAAAATGTTAAGATAAGTCATTTATTTTATATATATTTATCCCTTTAGTATTCAGGGATAGTTTGATCTATTTACTAACACTTAAAATGTCAACATTTTTATAGTGTAATCTTCTACTTTCTGGTGTCCATCAGGGGGCAGAAGACAAAAATCAGACTGCAAATTTGCACCACTTACAGGTAGGCATGTATACTGGAATGATGCTTATTTCCATGTATGAAGCCTAAAGCAGTGGAGGACTTCAGATGGATAGCAGCTAGCATGACAGTGCTCCAAAACTCACAGTTTTCTGCTGAACAAGGTCTGATTGATCCCATCTCAGAAAAGCATCTCTGCGGTCTGCAGAGATGCTTTTAACGTGGCCTGAAGCAGCTGACCAACTGATTGTTGCCATGAATGCTCTGCATCAGTGCCTCCACTTTGACTTATCTGGGTTGACGTTTATATTTCCTCACATCAAGGACTGAACCTCACGTCTGCTGTGTCGGTGCTTCTGAGGCATTCTCTCATATAAAGAGCATCACAGATGTGATTTACAGCTTTGCACAGCTTACACGTCCCAGTGGAATAAATGTAAAATGTGCTTCTCTCCTTTCTAACATCATGACGCTTTTTTTTTTTTTTTTAACGTTTCACCATTTAAAGCCTGAAAAACAGCTCCATTGGGAATGCAATAAAAAGAGTAACACGGTGGTTGATTTAGTCTGTGTGTAACATCTTTATAACTGTTCGTTAATTTCACTCCACGCAAATGGCACAAGTGTCCCATCAGGACGAGGCACCGCTGCAGGCACTTTCCCTCTCATCTTCTGTCTTGTGAACTGTGTAGAGGTGGTGCAGTGGTCATTTATTTGCACCTGTAATGTTGAGCTGCAGTTTAATAGAAGAGGAACCGATTTTTACGTTTACCATCCTGCAGCAGCTAGCATGCTGGCTAACACCTCCCGTCACATTAAAAGTCTCTCCTGCACTTTCCATCTCTTCTACTTCACCTTCTTTATGGTGTCCCTTCTCCTCTTTGTGGTCCCTTTGAGCATTCTTTGTCTTTTCTTTAATTCAAAGGACACTTGAAATCTCCTCGTCCTTTCCTCCATCAACACACCCTCTGGCTGCCCCTCCATCAGATTCCTTCTTGTCTCCCTGAGCTCTCTCCTTCCTCTTTCAATCAGCCCTCGCTGGTCTTTGCTCTTTGAAGCATGGGACTATTTAACCTCCCCTCGAGTGCTCTCTGGAGAGGAGTCTCAGAAATAAATGGGTCCAAACTTGAGTTTTTCACTATTCTTCTGGGGATCAAACAGGGTTTTTTCTGCTAAAGAGCTCCTGGGAAAATGGAAACTGTGAGGAGACGTTGTGTTAGACTGTATGAACAGTTGGAAACAGAGACGTGGAGATGATCCGAGAACCAGGAGTGTGAACTTACTGAAATGGAAAGGAGAGAACAAACTTAAGCGGATAAAGAGAAACAAAAGAAATGTCAGGAGACTTTACTGACCTGAGGTCAGAAGGCAGATCTGCAGGAAATGGCTGAGAAATGATCATGAAGGCAGAAACTTTAGCAGAACTTTGCATTAGTGACATTTAGCAGATGTGAAAAAGCCAGCTGTTTTTAAACCACATGTGTCTGCGTGTGTTAATAGAGGGGATCAGTGAACACATTAAGTCTTTTTTTTTCACATAAAGGTGGAGTATGTAAGATTTTCAATATTTTATGGAACATGTTTAAAAAAAAACAAAAAAAAAAACTATCTAATTATGATTGTAGTTATTTTTTAGTTAATATTTTTTTTAAAATATTGAAAATCTTACATACTCCACCTTTAAACTGAAGTCATAAACAAAATGAAAGAGGGAAATCAAAGTTAACTGAAAAAACATGTTATATAAGAAAAAGAAACACAAAGTGCTTTTAAGAAAACACTCAACTCAACTTTATTTATAAAGCTCTTTAAAACAACCAGAGTTGAAACAAAGTGCTGTACACAATCTGCCAAAATAAAAACAGAATAAAACAGTTCAAATGCAAATAAATAACACAGTAAAACAACAGGTCATACAACACACAGCAATTTACTGTCGACAGTTCAGGATATTTGGTGGATTGTGACTCATTGTGTTTGTTTTTCTAGGCGTGTCCTTCAACAGCGTGTACACACAGATGTGGAGGGTGCTGCTCCATCTGGCCGCCGACCCCTTCCCCGAAGTATCTGATCTGGCCATGAAAGTCCTCAACAGCATCGCATACAAGGTTTGTTATGTTTGAATCTTTGAAGTCGCTGAAACATTTTTTTAAATATTTTCTTTTATCCGTATAGTTTATTTCCTTTTATTTCGCCTCATGCTGAGCATCGTCGCAGCGTGTCAGTGTGTGTGATACAGTAGCTACAAACACATCAGACAAGTGTTGTTAAATAAGATGGATTAAAAACAACTAAAAACAGGAACAAAACCTCAACTTTTTTGGTTTTTTCTAGTGTGCTTAGAATGACTTTAATATTCCTGAATAGGATCCCAGTAGACAGCAGATGGGGGGGGGGGGACTCTGTTTGACATGTAAGAGGGTAAATTTGTCTGAAGATGGATTTGTAAAAGAAGTTGTACCAATGTGCACGTGTGGATAATGATGAGGAATTAACCAGAGAGTATGAACTGCAGTGATGAATGAGGCATTTGCATCTGTAATAAATCTTCCTCTTACCTGTTAGATAGTGTCCAAAATGTATAGAGAGTCGGCCGAGGCGTCCATTTACACAATGTCGCCTTAGTGCAACAAGCTCTGCTCCTACAGAGAAAACCTCATTTTACTGTGAACGATGCTCAGTGTGAAGTGAAGGCTGTAAATCAGATGTTATTTATCTTATCCGACCCGTGATCCCCTCAGCGGTGACTTCGGCTGTAACTCACAAACAGTCAGACTGAAATCTTGTGGAACACATGATGGACACTTATTGGAGAAAAAGTTCATTTCTCCCAGTTTGAGCTCTGGTTAGGTTGTTAGGAGCGTGCCACGTGGAGAATTAAAGATCTGAAGCTGATTTTTATTGCTGTGCACATTATGAGTCATTCTGGAAATGAGCGTCTCTAATTTCCTGGAGTAGAATTATAACAGTGTGTGTTTTGGTTCACCACATGGTTAAACGGCTAAAAAGATCACTTTTCGGTGCACACACACTCCTTCCTCCCACTGGCAGTTCCTTCCTCCAAAAGGCCATTACTTTAGTGTAAATGCGTTTAAGGTCCTACGAGTCCCCGAGGTTTGGTGCAGCAGAGAAGAGAAGAGGCTGATGTGACTTTAGGAGCTGTAATAACCACTGTAGTCCCTCCTCACCACATTTATACTTTGGCTTCTGCTGCGAAGACACAGCTGTCCCCTCAGTTGCGTTTTTTACAGTACAGTTTTTCTCTTTGTATTTTCTGAGATGATTCTGAGTGGAAAAGATTCACTGATAAAAATGAAGACTCGCTTTGCGAAATCTCCCCACGTTCCCGCCTGTTTAAATCCATTACCAGCAAGCACATCGATAGATGACCTCTGCACTCCTATTAAGTATTTTATTTTATAATTCAGCCTGTGCATTGAGGGGTCTGGAAGCTACTCCAGCACGATGTGAACACATTTTAAAGAATCATTGTCTTGCCGTTAGTTTTAATAGAAAGTGGAGAAAGATGCGATAGATTTCCCAGATGACTCATTATTTGCTTCTGAACATGCTGGTGGAACTTGTTGTAATTGATTAGAAATGTGAATTAGCTTCAGCTATCCTGAGACATACTCTGCTTTGTTTAGACTGACGTCTCCTTTGACTCCATACTTGTCTTTACTTTCCGACTCTTCAATCGATGACAGACGTTTCAAGTAGCTTCACTTGTTCTGTTTTCATTCGAAGCTGTAAATTCAGATCCATACTTGATTTTAACGCATCATGGCAGGATTTTACTCTGATTTGTCTTGTTTGGTTTTTCTCGACTGATTCGTCTTAGCTGACTTGTGACTTGATTTGAAACTTGACTTGATGCTGAACGGTCTGGACTCGGACTTGCCATCATCAAGACCGCCTGCGTTTCCTGCTATCTATTAATCTCATAATCAACCTTCATCACTGTGCAGCCTGGATAAAAGCATCCATGACATCTAAGTCTAGATCAGGGGTGGCCAGCTCCGCTCCTCCAGAGCCGTAGTCCTGCATGTGTTGGGAGTTTCCCTGCTGCAACACACCTGATGCACATCAGACTTGTTTAGAAGACTTGTGCAGAGCTGGATGTCAAACTCTGCAAAAGTCGTCTAATTACCAATTGATTTGAGTCAACGGCGGTTTGAACTCTGCATCAGCCAACTATAAAAAATAAAAAGTTTATTTTTGTTGCCAGACATCGTTACAAAACTACCCCAGGTACTTCACTGCTTTTCCATACATTAGCTATGAACATATTTAAAGAGAAGAAGCATTGACCAAAGCGCTGGACACCAAGATAAATAATAACATGATAATAGAAAGAGAGAAAAAAAAGCAGAATAATGAGACGACACTACAAGAAAGAAATAAGCACAAAGTAAACAAAAACAAATGTCTACATGTAGATATTGGACAGTTTTAAAAGAGCTTTTAATGTGAAATACTGTGAGCAGATCTCGGATTTAACACCAAATGCTGCCAAGTTGAAATATATTTAACTGGAAATGACAAATTACAGGTCAGTTATTTGTCCCGGCGGGGTTATTTTATGACGTATCGTGCATCCTTTCGCCACCCACTTGACGTGCACGGTGTCATTTATGAGCTGCAGACTGAACAACGTGCAGCTGTAAAATAGGAATAAAGTGACACTTAGAAGGAAAAACGATGATGTGACAGCAGTTAGATGGTGTGGAGATCATCACTGGATACAAGAAAAGAGAAAGAAAACAAATAAAAATGCTACAAAAAGATCTGCTTAGCTCAATTTTACATCAGAACTACACAAGTTTCTGACCTTAAAACTCACTTTCTGACCTGTTTTGATGCAACAGCGATGTTTATTACAACACATATTACCGTGCAGCTGTCTGAGGCACCTCAAGGTGCGATACTACACCACGTCACATACCTTTAACGCTCTGAACGCACACTACGATCCAGCTAACAAACACTGGATTAAAGGAGGAAACAAGGAGAAAGTTACAGAGCAAGAGATGAGAAAAGCTTCTGCACCTGCAGTGGATGCTAAACTCCACATCTGGCATTGTTCAAAGTTAAAAGTACCAAGATTAAAGAAGGCACAAACCCAATTCATGACTTTAAAACAAGCACTAAAATTAATGATATAATAGTTTTTTTCTTCCTGTTAAAAGGGAGTTTTTTCCTTCCCGCTGTCGCCTCGTGCACACTCAGGATGGGGGATTGGATCCAAGTCATGATTCGATGCAATCAGTTGGTTTCTATTATAGGATATGTATGAATTGGCTTGAAATGATGTGTATTTAATGTCCCCTGTGACAGCACTGTTGTAAAGTGTCGTGATACAAATAAAGCTGAATTGAATTGAATAATTATCTTCAACACAACAACCAAACAACAATGGCAACAAACCACCACAATCTTCATGTAAACTGGGAACTTCAGAGCAGCACTGTGTGGCTGTCCATACTTAAAACTGTGTTCCTGACTCATTTTAATGGCATTTCAGCATCGCAAGTTGCACTTTTCTCTTCTTCCTTCCATCCTGGAGCACTTTAAAAAGTTCAGAAGAGGTGCTTTACGTGGAATAAAGTTCGAGAGTTAATGTGAGAATGAACAGAACAGCTCAGGCTATATCTGTTATTATCTGCACACAAAACATGTAAAAGAAATGAGAGTCTGGGCACCTCCATGTTTCCTCTGTTTTTTAAATGAGTCATCATAAAAAAAATAAAAAAAACAGGTTTCTTTGCTGCAAAGAGCTGAGCGGGGACAGCTTCATCAAAGAACATTCATCCACGTTCACCCGCGTTAACATCGGCCTACTGGCGAGTTCATCTCTTTTAATTAGGATTCTGAAAGTCAGATGTTATTGATTTGTTACTAAGTGAACAAGGCCAGCAGCTAATTAAAATTTACCAACTTCTCAGATGATCGAGGCGCTGAATGCCTTTTAGCCGCATCATCATAATGCGAGCTGAGCTGGAAGTCGGGGAGATTGTTTTGTTTGGCTTGTTTTTTAATCCACTTATTCTGCTTTTTATTCAGCCTTTAACCATGCACAGACGTCCAGCTCGTCAAAGAGCAGAAGAAATGAACCTCCTAGTGAGCTTTAATTAACCTAAAAACCACTGAACAAGGTCCTTTCATGTTTCAAAGGACTTGGTAAGATCTGTATTCTCCCACACATTGCTTTTTCTGCTGTTTGTTCACATGGCGAAGGAATGAGCCACAAGAGAAGGAAATGCAACCTTTTCACTTCTCAGTTTTATGCGTCAGGAGATAATAAAACAAGATATGTCTGTTTCCTGCAAGTATCATGAAGTTGCTGCTGAAGGTAGATCAACCAGCTGCTGTGTTTAGTTAAATAAGTCATGGCACAGTGTAATATGTCGTGTGTTTCTCATGTTTTACATCGTTTGAAGTGACCCAGATGATTTTCTGTGTCCTGATACATAAAACCTGCCTGTCAGGTTGGAGCAGAGCAGCCATTAGCCCCATTTACCACCGACGTTGAAGTTTACATATAACATTTTGTGCTAAGCTTGTCAGCCTCCAGTGTTTGTGCAATCTTTGTTTATCCCACGTTGCAGCCCATCAAACGCTGATTAATAATCCATGAGCATGTTGCAGAACTGGGTCATTTTAACTGATGGGATTTCCACTTAAAATACCTCTTATTCTGGTTAGAAGTGTTGAGTTTTCCTCTTTTCCCCGTGGGAAAATACTCCATCAGTACTTACTGTTGTTTTATGTCTGTTTTGTTGCTGTTTTTAGGTCACTGTGTTAAATGTCAAGTTTTCACAGACACTGCATGCTACCTTCTCCCTCCTCACAATGAAACACAACTTTGAGCTTTTTGTCTGCAACTTTGGTTTTTTCCCCCTTGTCGCACTTTTAAAAGATATTTTATCCTGAAGTAAAAAAAAGGGTATCTTTCATAAGTGGCCTAAAACTGTAATCTAATCTCTTTACTCTTTTATGTGTGTATATACGGTGCGTGGAGTAAAATATGAATAAATATATATATATATATATATATATATATATATATATATATATATATATATATACATATATATACATATACATATATATATATATATATATATATATATATATATATATATATATACATACATATATATGTATATGTATATATATGTGTATATGTATATATATGTGTATATGTATATATATATATATATATATATATACATATATATACATATACACATATATATACATATACATGCAGCACTCACGTCCTCATCTTAGAACATATGTCCTTTCCCTCCACAATGTCATAGATAACTTATATGTACCATTTCTGCCTTCCTCTCTGCCTTTTAGACACAAACAAAAGAAACTCCTTACAATCCTCTAATAAGCATAGAAATCAAATCAGAGACGATCTCAGCCAGTGAAATGTGTTTGCGTGTGTTAACAAGATTTACGCTGCACAGTTTTCTCTCTACCTGGCTTCAGTAAACAACAAGCTTGCTATTCATCAGTGTTGCTTTTCTCTCTTGTCTTTATTAAGTTTACCCCCCTTTCCTGCAGCCACTAGAGAACTCACAATAAAGAGCTTATATTACCTGCTCCAGTTAATGAGATAAAGTTCCAGAAATTCAGGCAAACTTTGCAAAGGGCTGCATTTTTTTTTTTCTGCAGCTCCGTGAAGGAAGCAGCAGCACATTTTGGGTCTCTTTTTTTATCCTGGTGTTTCAAAAGAAAACTCACTTCTGCTTTCTAATCTGCTTTAAAGGAAAAAGAAAACGTTGAAGTAACTCTCTGTCTCTGCAGGCGACGATGAACGCCCGACCTCAGAGGATCCTGGACTCAGGATCGCTCACTCAGTCTGCTCCAGCCAGCCCCACCAGCAAGGGCACGCATATCCACCAGGCAGGGTGAGGAAGCGTTTCTCTCACACACACACACACACACACACACACACATGAATGTGAACATACACATGCATGCTGCTGACTCAGCTTTTCGGAAACGGCTGAATGTGATGAAAGACAAGACATGGAAGAAGTCCTATCAGCAGTACTTTTATCTGCATATTTGATTCATTTCATCAGAAAGGATAAAAATAAAATAAAGTGGAGTTAGAGATGCCAAGTTTTCAGCTAAAAGTTGAATTTCTCTCTTTACCAACGTCCAGTGAGACACCAAGACAGTGAGACGAAGCTGGACTCAGAGTGTGTTTTATCACGCCTCTGCATGTGCTGCATGAGCTCAGTATTTTACACCCGTATCTTACACTCCTTCGCTTGGCAGATGAAGCAGAACAATTGTAGCTTCTTTTCTTCTTTCTGGTTTTGACGCACACGTTTCATTTTCTCACAGGCCGGTCTGGCCGAACCTGCAGTCTGCTAATGTTCATGTTGATCTTTCTGCTTACCAAACGGTTGCAACGGTGCACACATTATCTGAGCGTAACGATGACTGAAATATGCTTGAAAGATGTTAAAATTCTTGGTATGATAAAAGAAAGAAGTAAAATCCTTTGTATATTGTTATTAGTAAAACATATTACATTTCTCACCACAACAGCTTTTTAGGAATCATCTTGTGTTGCAAGAATCCAACTTTCTGTCCTATATTTTATCTTTGGCATAAATTCAACTAATGAAATGGAAATAAATGTAACAGACTGACAGTAATAAATTTAAATGGATTTTTTGTGTGTAGCCACAACGCTTGTTATTTTTGTTAAGCTTTGTGGGAGTTGTTTAAACAAATTCATAAGATTTTTTTGTTTTAATAGTGAAGTTTTGTCAGTGATATTTCTCACTATTGCAGACTATAGTTTTTGTAGGATTTGGTTCACCGCTAAACAAAGCATCTCGATGCCCAAAATAGGCTTGTCTCACTAAAATAATGCCAAATTTTGATTTTTAAGAAAATAAATTTTAATAATATCTTTGTTAAAAAGACATTAAAGCAACAGATTTATCACTTTGCAGTAACGTGTTCATTTTGACAGAACTGGTTTTTCATGCTGGTGTTGGGTTCTGTGGTGCCGGAACACTTTCATTATTACCAAATACTCCTACACGCACATTGTATCGGATAAATACCCGATACTCAGGCTGGATATCTATTTGAATTTCAAGAATCAATTAGATTCCAATTCTGAAAATTTAGAATTGATTATCACATTTGGATCTGATTTGTTCTGATCTAATATGGTTTTAGGTCAGAATTATTAAAAGGTGTTTTTTTTTTTTTAAATTTTGTTTAAATGCATGTCTGTGTTTTTATATGCAACATATTAATCATAGTATTATATTGACATTCAACAACAAATTAATGAAGTATTGGAAGTTAAAGATGGCTCTAAGGAGCAGTCCCCTTCCCAGGAATGAGTGGAATGACTTCTTCAGCGAGATGTTTGCGAGACACGAAAACATTGTGCTGTTCTGCTACTTTCATTCAGCGCTGCCAGTATTCGGTGCATATCCTTGCAAATGAAGCCTGCAGTCGTCTCAGGTGTTTTAAGAGATTTCACCGGGAAAAAGATTCTCTAAAAAGTTTATCTTTGGACTCACGGATCGATCTTTCGGAATTAATATGAAAATCAATTCAGAATTGATAAATCGATCTTTCAACACACCTCTACCAGACACTCGTATCAGTGCAGCCATAATTTTGTACATATCTAAACAATGATGCGTTAATAACGCATTTATATGGATAACTAACGCTTTTCATTATGATGTGTATGTATGTTCATTTCCCTCCATAATGTTCAGGTTTGTAGTTATATTTGTAATGTTCATGTCTCTTAAAGCTGGTGCAGGTAATGTTGGGGAGCTAGCAAGATGTGAAAGTGGCACCCTGTCTTGGCTCCTCCCCCTCAGGTTTTGCTCCTTGCATGATCCAAGGCTTTTTTATTCGCAGCTTTTTCCACCGACGATTTTCTCTTTCTCGGCTGTTTAGCGGGAGGAGACGAATAAACCGAGCCGGGTTGGGGAAATCCTTCCTGCATTTTCTCAGCCATGTTTAACTTCAGAGTTTCTTCTTCACTACTTTGTATTTTCATCCTAACACGCTATTCATATACAGGGTGGGGTTATCAGGTATGCACTGCTGGAGGGGGAGGAGGGGAGCCGGGAGAAGAAGCTTACAAAATATAAGAAATAAACAACTTTAATTCGGCCCGAACGTTTTGATTGGTCCGAGTTTTAACAGATTTACAGTAAACTGAGGGGGTCTAACTATATTTCTGATTGTTCAGGATTACAAAATGTATAAACTACTGTCAGGACGAGGAACCACTTCACCCAGAGTGAAAAAAAATGTCTCTGAGCAGGATTACCTACCTCTGCTTGAAGAAAGGCTTCTCTTCTATTTCTCTACATTAATTTCTTTTCTTCCTCCAGTGGCTCTCCACCCATGCCCAGCGCCAGCAGCTCTAGCCTGACCAACGACGTCCCCAAACCCCCTGCCAGAGAGCCGCCCGCCACACGACCCCCTTACACCCCGACGCTGGGAGGACAGGCACCGCACTCGCACCAGTTCCCTCGCACCCGCAAGATGTTTGACAAGGGACCGGAGCAGGTAAAGGAACAAATGTTTCCTGCATCTTTCACTGAAATATATGAAAAACTCCCATTTTTTGACTGTAAGTTTTTATTGTGTGCACGATCAGGCAGCTGAAGACGGCGACGAGCCGGGTGGCCACAGGAATTACATCAGTCTGTCTCTGCAGACCGGACTCTGTGATTGGAGCGCCAAGTACTTCGCCCAGCCAGTCATGAAGGTGGGTGTCCCCATCTCTTCCTCTTCTTACTGCCCCTGCTTCCTCACTTCACTTTCCTTCCTCTGACACCAGGAGTTAATCCAAATAAGCAGCATTTAATTTATTTTCTGATTTACCCGGAAGCCGCAGGACACACAGCAGCATGTCAGTTGTTTCTCATAAAGTTTCAGGTTGGTTTAAAGGTTTAATTAGGGGCGAAAAAAGTGCGTTTTCGTTCTGGGAATGAGTTCATCAGACATTCTGCAGCTGGTTGAATAAGCTGCCATGAACTCTGTTTCTCAAACTTATCTTAAATAGTGATCAGCTTATATTGAAAGTAACAAGAAAGAGACTTTTCCAAATAACAGTGCTGTGCAAGTTTCATCATGTAGCCTCATTTTGAGTGAAACTGTGGATAAACAGGTGTGATTTTACCAAACCCACGGATGAATAGTGTCAAAATGTAGCCCAGTTAGCAGCGAGGATGCTGACCAGGGAGCCTGCTGGTGTTGTAAAGAGCAACAGAAAATAAACACATTGTTAAAAGCCACACTTGTTTCAGTCTTTTAGAGTTTAACTTCCACTTCCTGACAATCGCTTTCTGTTTCCAACTTTATTGCTTAATTATCCCAGAAGTTAAGACACTAAATGGAGCAAACTGGGCCGGCAGGCCCCGTGCTGGTGGACACCCATCTGGTTGGGATCAGATTAGCAAACTTTCAGACATTTATTGAGGAAAAAGGGTTTAAAGAAATCCCCCCAAGATTCATATTAAGGCCATTAAATGTTTATTTAAAACATAACAAACTTCTCATTGTACACTTTTGGGAGCGGCGTTATTTTTAGGAGATTAACGGCTGCAGTGGGACTTTAAAAGCTGCAGCAAAAAAAACTTTTACATTTTAGCTTCTTAGACTCTAAAGTGGCTACAATTTGGGCAAATCCAGTCCCGAAGGGAGCCGGTTCCAGCAGAGGAGAGCTGAGCCGCTTAAAGCCTTTTCCCCTGGTCTGGTTTTCACTCTGGGAACCATTAACTGACCAGTCCCTGCAGAGCTCTGACATATTTTGGGCTGTCTTTTTTACTGTCCATAAAATTGTTCCCGTCCACATTACTGACAGACTCGCAGGTAATGAGAAGATTAAATTTGTTTTATTGTTCAACTGGAGATGAGCTGCAAACATACGACCTGAATGGTTCGCTCCGTTACATGAACAAACATGTTACATGTAGAGTTAATGAATTATTAAATATTCTGTGATTGGATGGACTCACGCTGCCTCCTACTTGGGTCTCTGTCTTTCAGATTCGCCTTCATGTCCACACACGGGCAGTAGCTGACATCTTTAGTGTCTTCAGACCACTCAGACATGAAGCGCTGCTTACCTGTTGTCAGAACATCACCTTCCATTTGGCACAGCCGATCCCTGAAATCCAGGCTGGTGCTTCTTTACAGGAAACAAGTAAAAACTTATTTCCTGTTCGTTTAACTTCTAGCCTCTTAGATTAGAGGAGTCGGACACACGACAACTCTCCGGCATCACTCTGATTTACTCTGTAAAGACAAACTTAGTGAACCTATTCCACTGAACTCCTTTTCTGCCCTTCTTCACAGTTATGCAAATGTATGCGTGACTTATGCAGAAATTATTGAAATCTCCCATTGAGGTTAAGTTAAACGTTTTTTATACGGTTTATAAAGACAAAAGGATTCAAAATAGGCTAAATAGGCTTGGAGGATTAAACATGAGACACATGTAGACTTGTGAAATATTAAGATGGATTGTGTGATACAGAAACAGCGGCCTTGGTCCAGCCTGTTTGTCACAAAACTCTTATTTTCTGCTGTTTTTTAAAGTTATAAATCTGGGTTTAACTACAGTCCCAGAGGGAGGTTGTTTCCTGCTTCAACACACCTGATACAAGTGAAGCCGATCTTCTCGGCCCGTTCAGCTGATTACAAGCTGGGAAACGGCTAAAACCTGCAGCACCGGGACCCTCGAGGACCAGAGTTTTAAATGGTCTGGTTTCACCTCACAAGAAAGAACTCTCATCTCACAGACCAGTTAGATCTTTTAGGTCCTCTAATGGCATGTTATTAGATTTTCTAAGATTCAATAAAGCAAGGAAAAATGCTGAGTCGAGTCAGACCTCAGAAATGTTTCTGCTCGCTCCTTTTTAACTCTCCATATAGATCAAGTTTGTCACCTTGATGTTATCCACTGCTTCATATCAGATTTTAATTGCATTTTATTTTACGATTTTGTCTTTTTTATTAAGTTATTGATTTCATCAAGCTGTGTTTTTCTAGTTTTGCTCCGGAGCTCTTGGTGTTTTACTGTCCAGCACTTTGGACCAGCTCCTGTTGTCTTAACTGTGATTTATTAGTTAAATTTACATCGTTATGGTAACGACCTCCGTGGGGTCTAGGGGTAAAAAGGGGTGGTAACACAAAATGAAAAAGGAAACTAAAGTAAAAGTTCCTCAATGAATTTATTTATAGGATGATAAAAAAGAAAACAATCCAGGTTTAACTCAACTATTTCTGTGAAATAAGATAAAACAATATATACTAAGATAAACAAAGAATATTAAACCAAAAACGCAGTTTGTACTGGATACAAATCCCACTTTGAGACAAAACACAAAGAAAACCAAAACTAAAGTTAGTAAATCTACAGAAAAAAAAGACAGACAGAAAAATTTGTAACCCTGCAGCCAGACAACAAAAAGGCTTGATAAATCTACAGGCTTGGTAAAACTACAGCCCAACCACATAACAAAAGGCTCTGTAGTCTACAGACAGTCAGTCCTTTCACAAACTGAGTAGTGGAAACTGTGTCTCCGTCAGACAGGCTGCCCCGACTGATGGCGCTGATTGTCCTTAAATAGGAGTGGTGGAGGTTGTGGCCAATGGAATAAAACTCCAGGTCGGTAGTCCACCAATCCGGAGGCACGATGGTAGAGGAGGACCGGGATGGGCGGCCAATCATCCAAGTGTGCTGGAATCTTCCCATTTGGATACCAGCCCACAGAGCAGGAGGCTCGGGGTCATAACAGCTACAAAATGTTTATAATCACAATGTTTTCAAACATTTATTGGTTTCTGTAGGAAAGCTCAAATTTCTGTGAGGACTCTACTTAAACTAAATCTGTCCCCTGAAGAGCACCCCTAAATCAGCAGGCGGGATGTCAGGACTGTCATCAGACACAGTATTACTCCCTCCCTCCACGTTACAAATAACTATTATACAGGACAACAGGACAAGGAGAAATAAAAGTCTAAAGGTGCCCAACCAGCTGCTGTCAGTGTGATAGCTGCCATTAGGACTGGATTTTTCTGGCTGTTAGATTCCCTGCTCATTAAGGAAAAGCAGGGTAGTAACATTAAGACCAGAACTAACCGGTTAAAGTGATTTATTCATTATGGATACTAAGGCTGTGATGATTTGCTTTTGTTCTGATTCATTTCCATCCCAATTTTTGGGGGGCCGATTCGATTTAAATCGCAATTCTCACAATTCTTCAATATTGCTGATTTTTGTCGACTACAAATCAAAATGTACAAAACTTTTTTTTTGCTCGTCATCTTTTCTGAATTTCAATTAGGAAAAAACAGCACAGACCATCATTCTACTGCTGTAATGCCCAAGAAGACAAGTAAAAAGATCAATAAAAATAACAAAAATTTAACAATGGATTCTTTTGTTTATTTGGAAAAAGAAATCGATTTTTTTAACAATCGATTTTACGATTGTGAAGCAAAAATCCCAATATTCCATTCTTTGTTTCGATTTTCCAACCCCTGTTAAAAATAAAACAGCATCTTAAAACAGAAGTCAAGAGGAGTAAACAAAATAAACCAAATTCCAGAATGCAGAGCAACCCGGTGCTGCTGCTCCAGTATCTGTACGTCGCTAGGACACAAATATCTGGAGCAAACTAAAAGTTTTCTGAAGCATTACTTTCTTCAAAAGCCAAATCACAGCAGCAAAGACGAGAGCAAAGTCCTGAACTGGCGAGCTGATCTGAGAGCAGTGGCTTGTTAAAACGAGACGCCGCCACCATCGAGGAGGCTACATCCGTGTAACATCAGTACAAAATTATTGTGTACATTAAAACTGATTCCTTTTACAAAGTAACAGCTTGTTTGTCATTACAGAGAAAACGTGAAGCTGGACATATTGGTACATGTCCGCCTTTCCAGCTGCGCTGTATGTTGCTTGGCAACCATCTTAAACTTCGTAGGCGATTTATGAAAGCTCATATTGACAACATAATATGAAATTTATTGTCTGTTGTTTATTTTGGGAAACGGTAGATTAATTAGGGCCAGACTACTTAATCATCAGCTTTCAGGACCAAATCTGATGTTT